>NC_134643.1:128701497-129009608 GCF_030463565.1 Pelecanus crispus | reverse complement strand
GAAACATTTTCAGTTGCAGGACATTGCCAGGCCAGGCCAGGCACACTCGCTGCTCTTCGGCCAAGCACTCAGAAAAGAAAGGAACCCAGTTTCTGACAAACAAGCCGTGGGCAGGGTGCCAGCTGCATGGTTTCTGAGCATTGAGAAGGGTGAAAGGCTTCTCCTCAGAGGAAGGCTGGACCCAACGGTGTGCATCAGTCACTGGCGATGGAAAGATTCAACCCTTCCAGGGTTGCTCTTGCAGAGAGTTGTGGGGACAGTGAGTGTGCCCAGGCAGGTACCAAAACTCACCAGAGTGATAAATCTTGGCTTGTACAAATTAATGAAGCTCACTTTTATACGTCTTCGCCATTAAAGGCCTTTACACAGTAACTTCAGAGTAGACAGCCGTCTATTTAATAATTTACAGCATGGTGCCAAGTCAAAGACATTAACAGCAATTGTACTATCCCCAGACATTTAGACAAAGGCGTTTACCAAATTTCACATGGTGGTGTTGCAGTCTCCATAACTCTTATGCAACAGTGTGGGCAATACTGCCCAACAGTGTTTTTTGACATTCCTTATTCCAAACGCTGTGCATCATCTTGAAAAAAAATTCAAGGGCCAGCTTGTGTAGTGCTGCCAATTTGCTTTTCCTCCGCAGGCAAATGCAATTGATGATAAACTTCAGATGTTAATTTTTTAAGTCTGTTTTACCCCTCTAGTTTGTTTGTTTCTCAGATGTGTATGGGTGTGCTTTGATCTTCTGACTTCTTTTATTCATCCACAAATCACCCATCAGACCAGCACAATGTGTGTACCACAGACAGAAGAACACTTTCCTTTTCCTTCCAGAGTCTTAGTGTTACAAAATGCTATGAGTTAAATTACAGCTTTATATTAAGAAAGAGGAACTGTAAATTACTAAGAAACCACCTAGCAGGACACCTCTAACTGGTTATAAAAGTAACAGTAAAAAACAGAGGAGCAAAAGAATGTTGCCTACTTCAGAGAAAATGTGAAAGAAACTTTTTCTCAAATTATACACCCTTTGTAGCAACTTTGTACATGCAACAGGGGACTGATGCAGTCTCAAAAGATTCCACTGTGGTTTTCTAAGGGTATGGAAGGAAATGCATAAGAAACAAGGAAAAACTGTTGGTCAGTTTGTCAGGTCATGCTAAGGGATACGAGCCTCACACAGTTGAGGCTACATCTATGAAGAAGTAACTTGGATAAGAGTCAATGTGTGATCCTTTGTCACATCCTACAATTAATTTAGTCCCCTCAGGCTTGCCCAGGTTCCTGACCTTTGTCTCTGTTCTTCCCCAATGCACTTGCACCATCTTTTTGCAGTGCAGAAAGTCTGCTCAGGGGTAGTCCATATGTTATGGGTGATACATGCCTTCCTGCACTGTGCTCAAGAGCCTCAGTGTTCACTACTCAGGAAAGCTCCCTACATGACCCCATGCCCTTCTGTGGCTACCCATAAAAACACTTATCCTTCACATGAAATTATAAACTTATGTGGCTCCAAAAATAGGCAGTGTCATCTGGTTTGGAGCTGTGGATCTTAAAGCATCAGCTGAGTGAGCAGTCAAAAGACTGTTCTTCTCCATTAATATGAAAAAGTAATTCCCAGTGTGGAAGCCTAGGCAGAGTATCTTGGCCTAGAGATGCCCATGCTCCACTTTTCTTTTAAAAGCAGATGATTCTGGTTTGAGTGTTGCCAACACAGCAAATTTGGGAAGAATTAAATACCAACGTGTTGTTTCATCCCCTTTTTTAAGTAGTTGATAGAACAAAATTTCAAATTACTATAGCAACAGGCTTAAACAATACTCTGGAATTTGTCGATATTTGTCCCATGATCTAATAGTGGTTTGTTGACTGTGCTTCTCTGCAAGGCTATGACATTAAGTCAGAGCTTTATTCTTTTAACATATGGTCCCCGGGAAAGAAATTTTCTCTTGCGCTTTGTACTCTGCACTACAGTTAAGTGCACCAACAGTAAGATTCATAAAGGCAGGCATTAGTTACCTGTGATTAAATCCCACGGCCTAGGTACGGATTTAAAATTTATGGAAATAAAATTATAGACATAAAAATGAGGTTGCATATATCCAGATGAGTGTTAACAAGTGTGAAGGCCTGCGAGAGCAATGTGTTATTTTACCATTATTATAACATATGTTTATCTTTAAAGAAGGCGTCTGTAAAAGGTATCACATGGGGATTTAAGTCAGGTGGGTAGGTGCAAGTAGCGCAGGATTAGGTGGCTGGGGGACCAGACTAAGATCAAGGAAATTACATCATTCCCAAATTCAGAAAACTCAGCAGTGAATCTCAAGGGAATGGGGGAGAACTCCACCAGAAGATGTTTTAGGAGAGGTGAATGTGAGGATGTTGCACTATATTTTTTTTTATTTTGGAGGAGATAACTCCCTGTGACACTTTCCAAAAATACAGCAAAAGACAGCGGTCCTGTTGGTCAGCTCAGGCATTGCTCCCAGACCTATGTATGGAGACCCACCTCTCGTGGGACAAATTCAGCTCCCAGAATTACACAGCAGTTTTTTACTTGACTTACTTGCAGCAGCCTTTCTTCCTATGACACCATTTTTGCTGTGTGTTGGAAGGCAGCAAACTGCTTTTTGGGAACACATGGCTCATTGAAAGCTGGCCAGTACATGCGTGTAGATCTACCTATGGGACTGGCCATGTACTCATTGTGTACTGCCGGTGGTCCTGGCAATCCCAGGGAGAATGCTTCCCATAAGCCAGGTGCAAATGAATTTTGAGATGCGCAATTCGCTAACTGAGGGCAAAGCATGCTACCTGGCTTTAGAAAGGAAGAGAAAGACCACCTGGGGAATGATAGAGCAGTCAACCAATGTTCGACACCCTGAAAAATACTCAGCCAAACTATTAGACAGTCTGTGACTCACAGAGGATAACAAGGGGAAGGGAAACAACCAACTTCAATTTGTGAAGAGCAAATTATGCCAAACCAACCAAATTTCCTTCTCTGACAGTGTCACAGGGCTGGTGGGTAGGGGTATGCTGTAGGTGTATCTTGGCTTCAATAAGATTTTCAAAAACGTGAGGCTGGAGATGCCTGAGCAGCACTTTCACAGACAAAAACGGAATTCAAAGCAGTCCTGATAAAATAAAATAAAATAAAATAAAAAGGATCTGAAATCAGCAGGGTGAAACTCAATGAGACAGATGTGGAGGACGGCATTCAGGAAGGAAAACTCAGGTGCCCAGCAGAAGGACAAGCTGGAGAGATGGACTGGGCTGCTGCACAAACCAATCCAGGGGCCAGAGCGAAGCAGGGAGTGAGCATGAATCAACAATGTGATACTGTTGGAAAAAAGGCAAATGTCATTCTGGGACATGCCAGCAAGCGCTGTAAACAATTACTCTGCTCTGCTCCACATTGGGGAGCCCTGAGCAGCAGCCCTGCACCCAGACCTTGGCACCAGGCTCTGCAGAGGATGCAGGCAGATAGTAGAACATGGGAAAGATGAGTGACAGGAGCTGCAAGGGGCTGAAAGACATGATTTATGGGGAAAAGATGAAGGAATAATTCATTTAGGCTAGAAAAAGGGTTCTGCCATAAATAATACTCAGAACAATATTAAATGCTGAAATTCACAGACTTGCTGGCATGGGGTGGCTATGCTGGGGATCTCTGAGAGACTTCAGGCACAGAAGTGGGGAGCTGGTCCAAAATGCTTGGGAATGAGCAGGATGCCAGGAGCCATACAGATACACTTGGGCTTGCTTCAGAGCAGGGAAAGGTCCCACTGACCTCTCAGACCACCTGCCTGCCCTCCCTGTCTACAGCTTTGCAGTCCCGCCTGCTTCTTGCCTGAGCTCCAAATCCACCAGAGCTACCAGCTTCTGTGAAACCCCTGCCCTGAGCTGACGTTGCTGACAAAAGGAGCAAAGGGGACCAAGTCCCATGCCCTACATTTCAATGTATGACTTGCTCAAGCAATGCTGAGCCCCCGAAGGTGCTGTGATGGGCATTGGGTGTGCAAGGTGGGAAGGACAGGACCCAGCTGTCAGTCTGTCTGCCACATGGCACCCCAGGGGGGCTGGGCAGGCATGGGCCAAGCAAACTCTACTGCAAAAAAAAAAAGAAGACAATAGAAAATCATTTCTGGCTGTGGAGCAAAGGACATCTGTGGATGGGTTAGCTCTGTAAAAAGAGTGAATCAGTCAGCTGAGAAAGGTTGAGCAGCGGGTTATTGCTGTTGTTCAGGACTCTCTTCCTATGAACAGATGCCAGTCTGGAGGGTGAAGACGGGGTACCTTTCCCCCAGCATCACTGGTTGGGGTTGTCTCTGCCAAGTATTGCTCATTTTGGGGTGGGAGGGTCAGGGGGACATCACGAGTGTCTCTGGCAGTTGCCAAAATCATGCTTGCTTGCCTTTGAAAAACCAAAATCCCACTTACTTTCCCCGTGCTTCACATGACATGCCCCTCTGCCTGGGTCTTTTTTTGAAAAGTTGCAAAATGACCATAAAGTTTGTTTACTTCGTTGCTCGTGATAAAAAGTGCACGGTATCGCAGTTTGGCTGGGTGTTGCACTGTACAGACCGACATGCCCAGTGATTTTCTTACTCACACACTGCACCTTGCCTGCTTTTATACTGTCCTTCAGTCTTCCCTCACCCATACATTTCTTTCTCTTATTATTCTTGTGGAAGAAGGTTTTTGATAAAGGATGCAAGACTCCAGCCACCCTGAGTTCTGAGGGGCCCTAGCCCCCAGAGATCTCCAGCACAGACACTGCAGCACTTTAGGAGGCCCAGCAGAGCTGTGTGGACCATCAAGATCCTGGTGAGAGGCTCAGGTCCTCACTTTGCACAATGGTACCCACAGGAAAAAAAAAAAAATCTTCACACATGACATTGTCAGGCATAATCTTCCCCAGCCAGGGTGAAGACTGGAACATGACATGCCAAAATTGTACCTTGAGCAATTTTATACTGTGAAACAGCAAGAGCTTACCCTAATAGTAACTGCCCCTCTGTCAGTGGTACCTTCTGCATCTATTTTCTGTACTCTCTGCGCAACTGCTGGCCAGAAGGTCACTGCAACTGGTTCTACCGCTAACGTGCCGGCCACATCGGTCTGCTGGCAATTCAGCAGGACCTGCAGGCAGCAACACAATGCAAATAAATAACAGGAACTGAGCTCCCGCAGGAGCTTAGACTTCTCTGGAACTGAAAAAGTTTGTTTTTTTTTTTTAATTGGTTTCTGAGTTTTTCATCAACTTGCTGTTCCCAGACTCATTCTCCGAGTAGCTCTCCTCTGTAGTCCAGAATTTGATCATGTCAGAGAGTTACACTGCCCTCTGACAGTGGTCCAGCCCAAGGCAGGTGTAAACCTTCGCCACCTCCACAGCACAGTTCATACCAGAATACTCAGGGCTTTTCTTGAGCCCCCCACGGCCAAGCAGTAAATCTGCAGAACCAAAGACGTGATCTTACCCAGGATAGAAATGTCTTTCCCATCAATGGACATGATTTAATGCACGTCTGCTACATTTCTTAAGCTGTGCAAAGCGTCATATTTTATCGATAGCACATCCTTCTGGGACTGTGCATCCCTTTGGATTCCCTTGGAGGGTTCCCATTCCTTCGTGCAGAAGGGCAGACAGAAGTTATTTCCTCAGTGAACTGAAAGACACCCCCCTGCCCTCACCCCCATGACTTCTTCCTCATAGAGAACAAGCAGATTATACAACCAGGGTTTCTGAGAATGGAAAAGAAGCATGTGATAGTGCTTTTAATGTCTGCTGCTTTTCCATGCCCTCCTCTGTGTTTGTTTCCTGAGGCTGTACACAATCTCCAGCAAAGAAAAGATTTTGAGTAACCCTCTGAAAATCCTCCTCCGCTGTGTCCAGGGTGGGACAATACCAAAAAACAAAAAGCACTGTGGGCTTCCCAGTCAAAGGAATACTCTCCAGCTTGAGCACACATATCCATGGATGACAGAGATCAAAAGAAAATACAGACAAACATCTCAGTTATTCTAATTAACACAAATGCTGACTCTCACAAAGTCCTTATCTCCATTGATTGAGGCACAACATCGAACTCCCTGGGGGTCGGGAGTCTGAACAGCTGCTTTGGCAGTCCTAGCAACACCACTGTGTTCATGTTCTGCATTATGAAACACTGCAGTTGCTCCAGGATTTGTGGGTTTGCTTTGTTGTTGCATTACAACCATTGGACTTCACAGTACACTATACAGAGGAAATACACAGGGGCCCAATATTTAGCAACTGAGGATCTCCCCCCATGATGTGCATTAATATGCCAGAAAGAAATATGAGGTTGACAGATATATTCATTCCCCATTATATGAGTCTTCTGTTCCCATATTGGCTCTCAAATGCAAGGCTGTCACAGTTAGGAAAGTGCTGGCTCTTCAACAACCATATACATTGCAAGTGAAAAAGAAAAAAAAAAATGTTACTAAGGTCAACATAAGTTTTACCACAGGTCTTTGCAGAGCAAATAACTTAGAATATGTGCTGCACATAAAACATTATTATGTAAAATAACGTGTATTATGCATTTTCAATAGCTTTCTGCGTAACCTCAGGATTGGATGGTAAAAGTCTGTTGTACAACATATTTTAGATAGGAGCCCATTGTGAGATGCAAGATTTCCCACCATTAAAAATGCTAGTTGGTTACAACATTAAAGAACTTGTTCATTTGGGGTCTACAAACTTATTCATGCTGGGCAGCCCTAGCAGATTCCACACTTCACGTAGCTGCCTGGGAGATGGAGTTGGTACTTCAGAGAAAAACCTTCCCCCAATGAGGTAGCAGAGACCAGTGTCTTCTTTCTTTCTTTCAGTACAATATTACCCAAAAGGGATGAAAAACCAGAGGTCTGCTGTAAGACTGAGAGTTTGTGATAATTTCCTAACAGTTGCATGCCATTAGTGAATCACACTTATTATACAAATCAGAAGCAGGTAACACCATGGTTTCTGGCTGGAGAGATGGATGGCATTTATGGCTATGGAATTCTCCCTGGAAAATGCTGACACAGATTGACAAAAATAAGTTCTAATTTATGTCCAACATTGCTTAGTTGGACTGGTCAGAAAAATAAGACCTTAAAAAACCCTGACGAAGTGAAAAAACAATTGAACGTTCATATTTTTAAGATTAAATGCTATGCTTTTGTGACTGAAAACAGGGCTCCAGCTTCACTTAAATACTTGTAATGTTTGATTTCAGGCACAATAAGCTACTTTGTTCAGCCACAGATTATTTTTTTCACTCTTCTGTTCATCCAAAACACTTTGAATATTCTCATTTCGGGGCAACGTGAAACAAACTGTGTTTTATTTCTTTCAGTACTGCCAATGAACTGAAAAAAACCCCTTATTAGCCAAGATCTATTCACAGGTCTCCTGCTCTGTTTTAATCCTTCAAAGCCTCTCTGTGTTTTCTAGAAATTGTGGATGTTTCAGGCAAAGCATATGTGTACATTTATCTGTAAAATAAATTCTGGCACAAAGCTTTAGTATGATGGGAAAAGCTTTTTGATTTATGAGAATGAAAAACTGCTTTGCTTTGTTTTGCTTCTTCGGTACCTGGCTGAAATGTGGGTAAGACTAACTTGAAGAGAACTTAAGAAGGATATTTTATTTTAACCTAGGATTATAGTCGCTTTAGCTAATGATGTATAAGAAGATCAAAGTTTAAAGCCACATTTTCTGTTTCTGTCTGAAATACAAAATCAAATCTCGTCCTTGTTCTAGAAGTTTTACTGATGTTATGGATTTTTTATTTTTCATTTCTTACACCTGCCTGTGAAGTCTCAGATGGTTTGAATCCTTAAAGGTTACTTCTATAAAGAAGTAGTCATTCAGTTATGTGGGTGCTGACAGAAGCCAAAACCAAAACTGTCTGTCACTGTAACAGGAGACACATTGAATTAATACTGGGATACCTTTTCAGCAGGGGAGAAATTCTGGCCCAGAGAAGAGCAAGCCATCTGACTAAGCATCTCTCCCTTTCCAGCCGCCCCGTGGTCACTCTCTGGTTTTTGTAATGTCACTGCTTTCCCAGCTGTCCCATGACTGTAGCATCTTCCAGGAAAGCAAAACGTAGTAATTTTTTAATTCATCAGCCCCAGAAGCTACATGAAAACCAAGGTGGCACCAAGGCTTTGGGCCCCAAGAAGCTATTGAGCACAGGCCAGCGCTTTGCTCACCCAGGGGTTACACACAGATCGGATAAAACTTGTCTTTACATCTACAGCTGAGTGAAACAGCAGCCCAAGTGTGCCCTTGCCCTCCTCCCATGCACTGGCAGTGTCATACCGCAGCTCTGTAACACGGCCCCTCTCAGTCACCCACATGCAAGCTGATGCTCCAGGGAGCAGAGAAGAAACAGACCAACATTGGTGCAGGGTGCTGTAAAACTTGGCCATGCAGAAAAACACCCCTTATACACCAGAGCAAGTCTGATGTTAAAAGAAGAGGCTTGGAGGATGGTTTCTGCAAGAGGGGGAGGGTAAAAGAGAAATTAGGTATGGTTATGTCTCACCTAACACTTGACCCCTTCAGAGCATGTGCTTTTTGAAAGGTATTTTGCAAGCAAAAATGGAAGGTGAAAGATAAGCAGTTTTAAAGTGCTGGTATCTGGCAGCATCTGTGAGGACACTGCCTGTACGGGATGTCCATCCCACCCAGGCAGCTCTGCTGGGAACGTAGATGCATTCACCCATCTCTTTCACTAACAGATAAAAACAAGTGCTGAAAAACATAATGATATCTTCTAAATGGTGAACCTGACATGGAAAATAGCTGATGTGTCTGTCAGGCATTCTCAAACAACTCACATTCCCTGAAATAGCCAACAGAAGTAAAGAAGGAGATTAAAATGTGACGGCGGAACAAAAAACCCACATACACCTTTTTTCCTTATCTTTTTACAAAGCTGCTTTCATAGAAGTTATTTCCTCTAATACCCTGCAAACTCATGTTTGTATGGATACATGTTATGGAAGAGCATTTTCCTTTGTCTGCGTCATGGCTTCAATGACTGTAAGGGAAGCAAGATTGTATTTTCTTTTAATCCAGTTCTTCCTCCAGTTTGACTCCAAGGTTTACAGAGCTAAAATGTCTGCATTTCTCTTCTACATACTTCCACCCTGGCAACATCAGCTGCGATACGAGAGCATAAGCTCCCCAGTGAAATACGGTTGTGGCTCTGAGTTTACTATCTTTCAGACCCGAGATCCTATTTCAGCTACTAGCAAATTCAACAGGAAATGTGTCAGAAACATTGGGTGCAAAATTTGCTTTACTTGTGTTAAAAGTAGGTGAGTTCAATCCTGGTTTTATGAAAGTCTGTAGCAAAGCTCTTGCTGTCTTCTGAAGGGCCAAGCTTTCACTCACTGTGTTTTTTCTAATGAGCAGATGGACAGTGTCACTCAAACAGGAATCTTTTTGTCCTTACTAACTCCCCTCCTAGGAAAAGTTCTACAAGCATCCTCAAAGTGCCACACAGCTGGCCACAGATAGGGAATTTATCTACCATTTCTTTTGATGAGGCACAAAATAAAATATAATTTGGTTTACCGCCTCAGAATTGTGCTGGCTGCTCAGGGGAGGCAGAAGAAAAAGCCGTATTGCCACCCAAACCAGCAAGCCCGGCTTTGAACTGACGCAGCAAGCACATAGTGACTTCTTGGAGCAGAACTGCACATTATCATTTAGCTGGATGAATGCATGAGACAGGAAAGTTGTTCTTGATTAAAAGCAAATATCAAGCATGGCAAGAAAATGAGTAAGGATAAACAGATTAAGTGTGATATGTCTGAAGGCTTCCCACAGTATAAAAGCCATATGTGGGAGGCATGAGCCTAAAATTAAACTCCTAACAGTGTGAGTTGAAGTTTTTGAAAGAGGCACCTGACACAATCAGAGGGGGAAAGTCTGAGTAATTGGCTCATCGAGGGAGGTTCTCACCACTTTCCCATGATCTGCACTTTCTTTCTTCTGCTGTGCTCATCCAAGCAGGAAAACGCCACTCAGGGGTCAAACCAGACAAGCTGACTTACTCGTCCCTCCAGCTCCGCTCTTCCGAGGGAGTCCCTGTGCAGAGCCAAAGCAGGGAAGCGGCTGCGGGCAGCCCCAGCTAAGCCATGGCCCGTTCAGTGTTAACCCAAGCCCACACAGGCTGGAGCTGCTACCAATGCTCAAGTCAACCTACGAGTGGCCTCCCCTTCCTGTGCTCAGCCAGCTAAAGCCCCGCACCACAAGCTCAGGTATGGGAGAGTCTATTTTAAAAACAGGCAACTGTTTTTTTAACAGGCACAGAATAATTGCAACAAGCAATTGCTTGGGACAACAAGCAATTTACACAGGATCTTCCTCACAAACAATGAGCTACTGGTTGCTGTCTCTGTGGTGTCACTGTGGGCTATAACCTCAATGCCCTCACAAGCAGAAAGGCAGAGTGGCATGTTTCTAAGCAAAATAAATGTTTTACCAATTTCATTCAATCCAACAAATTGCTTTCATTTAAGGCTGCCACTTCTTGGTTGCTTGGTGATGCTGCAGCCTTGGCTTCTACAAGGAGCCTGCACTTCTGACAGGAACGCTGGCTGGCTTTCCTGCCACTGGGCAGCTGGTGGGGCAGCCAGCATCCTTGGGGTACGTGTCATATGCCACCCTTTGCCATGCAGCCGTTATTCCCACATGTCCCCCCTGAGGCTCCCCGTTCATCAACAGATGTGAGGGAGCTTATTGTTAGTGGGAACCCAGCGTCTCCCAAGGCTTTGCGACAAACTGTTTGCACTGCCACTCAAACCACTTTTTCCAGTAATTACACAATCAAGCAATCATTCACCCAGACCAGACTCAATAGCTGCGTGTTGCTTTATCTTGCAAGCTGCTCGGCTCTGCTTGTTTCTTCGCAATTAGTCTTCTTTATAGACCCAAACAACAACATCTTTTCTTCACTGAGGAAGAAATAAACCAGATCCAGTCAAGGTAATTCGTTAGTGACTAGGAAATGCTGAAGTTTTGGGCTCTCCCCATAATGCTGAAAGCCCGACCTCTGCTGCCCACCACCTCGTCTCACCACCAAGGCCTTTGCAGAGGGAGCCCTGCACAGCAGCCCAGAGGCTTTTCCACTCCCTTTGGGCACATGGAAGGAGTGAGACTGCAGACACTCCCATGGCCACCCTTGCTCCCGCAAAGGCCTGCTGTGACCACGGAAGAAATTCCTGCTCAAGTGAAGCATACGGGGCCTGCACATAATGTTTTTTTGCAAAACAAAGGTCTACATTAACTCCATTGAGAGAAAAATGGTGGGGAGACCAACCCTGAGGGACCACTATAGCTCCCAGAATATGAGCAAAAGTTGCCAGCCTTCTGTCACCAAACCCTTTACCGGTTATATAGTTTTTCTCTTTTTCTGCGGAGAGGCTCTCTACTTAGGCAGGGTCCAGCGCACTTAGCCCATGCCTGGCTGCTGTTTTGTTAGCCCCAGGGTCCAAGCTGTGGTGCTTGGTAGGATGCTGCATAGCCATGGGGAATGCACGCAGCGCCCTGGTCTTGCAGCACAAGATCAGCTGCTGCAGTCAGCTCCCATAAGCAAATGCAATGAATGGATTTCTTATTTAAGGCTATCAGCCATCCCATGTCAGGCATGAAATTAATAAATCATTGGGAAGGGGAGATTTTCCTCTTCTCCCTCTGCGGAGGACCTGTCTTCATCCAACTCCACACCGCTCCAAGATTAAGTAATTTTGGCTCCCTGCATTTTAGCTATTTGAGATAACAAATTCAGATTCCTTAGTTATCCAAAGGCAAAACTGTCTTTAGCTCTTTGCTGGTGTTATGGCTTCATTTTTGCTGTAACCCGTGCTCTGGGTGCAAGCATGTGGGTCAGCATGACACACAAGCTGCCTCTAGATGAGGCAAATTTCCTAAATGAGATGTTGTGGAAGGGCAAGAGGTGAGATTCAACCATTATCAGTATAATTTCCAGTGGCAATACAATTGTTCACAGGAGAATGGAATTATTGTAAAGTATAACCAAAAAAACCTGACAGAAAAGCGTGCTGGGTTTTGCATAGTTGCTTACAGGCTGTGCTACAAACAGGGCGTGAAACATCATGTGCACCCATGTTTCCTCCCAGGATTTACAAGACAGTCCAACCTGAGGGTGCACCTGAAGGTTAGCAGCACAGCCAGGAGACATTCTTCTCACAAGCGCACCAAGAATGACTCTGCAAGGTACTGTAGATGCAGTTTTAAATACTAAGTGGTGAACCCTTGATGACATTTTGTTCTTTTTTTTTTTTTTTTTTTTAACAAGGCAGGGCAAATCCTGCCTTGAGAAGCACTAGGTAATCATAAGGTAGTCGGTGGGTATTTCTGAGTGGACTAAACATTGGGAAAAAAACACTAGCTGCATGCTACATCTGCATAAAATGGCGGTGCTGAGCACCACCTAGAGCTGGATGCCTGTGGCTCTTTAAAAGGGCATACTTTTAGGTTTTTAATTTGCGAGCAGAATCAAATGTTAAGGATATGAAGACAGGTCATCATGGAGGCAAGAGTTATTTCGCACACCTCTTTTAGTCACATCTGTATATTGAGGCTGACCACAGCAAAGAACTTCCCAAGGTTTAACTGCTACTAGAAACCAGGAGCTCCAACATGCTCCAAAAGCAAAAGGAGGCATGTCTTTTTTACCATCCACATAAAATCTTCTTATACAGGTAAGTACACCATCCTTTACGCTACATGATAGATATAGATGGGTAATAGATATAGTTACTAGAAACCTGATTCTTTAAGCTGCGCTTCCTTAGGCAGATAGCAGAAGCATGCTAAATGGCAAAGCATGCAACCAAAGCATTGTAAATATCCACTACTCACTGTGACCTGCTCTAGGCCAAGAGAGTAAGAAATATTTTTCAAAAGTTATCCAGAAAGTATTGTTGATTAATGAATGCATTCAAAATAATGAGCTCTTTTGGAAACATATTAAATTAATCAGATCGATTTTTGCTGACAAATTATTAGCCCAGCTTTGTCAAGTATCAGTCTGGCCAAAAAAGGACTGTATGATCTGCTTTCCTTTAATTGTCCTATTATTGCCTCTTGGTTTCCCAATTGTACAGAGCACTTTTTCTCTTTTTTCAAGCTTCAAAGAATCCTTCTCCAACAAAAAGATTGGTTTTGATTTGGCTAGTGTGAAGATGACTAATTTCCATCTACTCACTCATCTTAATCACAGTGGTCAGCCAAACTTTGGAATCCAGAAGATTGTGTCAAATTAAGAAGACAATAAAGCCAGTTGATTTACTGATGACATCTGTTTGTTTATTGAATTAGGCAAAAAGAAAATAAAAGACTGCAAAGACCTGTTCTCCTGAAGACAGGGATAATCAACATCAGGAAAGGAGTTCCTTCCTTGCAGGTAGCCCTCACAACCTTTCTGGCAGGCAGCTGTTCTCAAAGCTCTTTGTCAGAGCTGCGCTACCTTCCCATCCTCATCATCTCCTTCTATGGTGGTCTTATGATGGTCTCTCTCATAAATGTCAGTTCTCCCCCAAAATCATAGAATCATAGAATACCAGGTTGGAAGGGACCTCAAGGATCATCTGGTCCAACCTTTCTTGGCAAAAGCACAGTCTAGACAAGACGGTCCATCACCCTGTCCAGCTGAATCTTAAAAGTGTCCAGTGTTGGGGTATCCATCACTTCCCTGGGGACATTATTCCAATGGCTGATTGTTCTCATTGTGAAAAAGTGTCCTCTTGTGTCCAGTCGGAATCTCCCCAGGAGTACCTTGTACCCATTACCCCTCGTCTTTTCCACATGACTCCTCATAAACAGGGAGTCTTCATCTTCTTTGTAGCCACCCTTTAAATAGTGGAACATAGTGACAAGGTCTCCCCTTTGATTTTGAGAAAATCAAAGCTGAACAAACCCAGTTCTCTCAGCCTTTCCTCATACGGCAAGCATTGAGTAGACTGGGATAATGACTTCTTTCTCTCTGCTGGTGCTGCCCTTCTTGATGCAACCCAGCATCCTGTTGGCCGCCTTTGCCGCAGCAGCACGCTGCTCACTCATATTGAGCTTGTTGTCCACCAGGACCCCCAGGGCCCTTTCCACAGAGCTGCTCCCCAGCCAGGAAGATCCCAGCCTGTGCTGCACTCATGGATTACATTTTGCCAGGTGCAAGACCTTACATGTGTCTTTCCTGAACTTCATAAGGTTCTTGTTAGCCCACTCTTCCGGCCTACCCAGGTCTTCCTGCAGGGTGGCTCTCCCTTCTGAAGTGTCCACTTCCCCACTCAGTTTGATATCATCGGCAAACTTCATCAGGGTACACTTGATCCTGTCATCCAGAATCACTTATGAAGATACTAAACAGCATTGCGACCAATATCGATCCCTGGGGCACCCCACTTGTGACAGGTTGCCCATTTGAAAAGGAGCTATTTCCCACCACTCTCTGGGTACAGCTGTCAGCCAGATCCCCACCCACCGCATGGATCACTTGTCTAGACCGTAATGCATCAGTTTCTCTAGGAGGAGGCTCTGGGAAACTGTATCAAAAGCCTTGGAGAAATCCAGGTAGACAATGTCCGTCCACATCTCACCCCACGTGAAACAAGCAGGCTACTTTGTCATAGAAAGCAATCACGTTTGTCAAGAACAATTTGCCCTTGGTGAATCTGTGCTGGCTTTTCCCAGTCACGTGCTTCATTTGACTTGTGATAGCCCCCAGGAGGATTCATTCCATAACTTTCCCAGGGAATGAAGTAAGACTGATGGGCCTGTAATTCCCTGGATCCTCCCTTAAGCACATCTTGTAGATGGGGGTGACATGAGCCTCCTTCTAGTCTTCTGGGATGTCCCCCAATCTCCACAACTTCTCAAAGATTATGGAGAGCAGCCTCGCAACGACATCAGCCAGCTCTCTTAACACCCTCGGGTGGATTTTGTCAGGGCCCATCGATTTGTAGAGGTCAAGCTCCTGTAATAGTTCACACACCAACTCCTCCTTCACGGATGGTGGGTCTGTGTTTGCATCAACCTGGATTTTTGTTCCCAAGGCCTGAGGTCCAGCAGTGCTGGTAAAGACAGAGGTGAAGAAAGTGTTAAGAACTTAAAAAAAAAATCCCATCTATCCATAAAGTTCAAATTCTTGAGCTAGTTTTGGCTCCACTGAGTGTCATAATTGATATATCTGTTGTCTCCTAAAGAAATTATATCACCCAAAATGTGCCTTCTGTTCCACCAAAAAGTTGCCAGGATTAGCTTTATGGAGATCTACAAAGTTATGTGTTTAAGATATCAGCAAAGGCAGTGGTATAGTTAGGTGTCAGCTCAGGAAAATTGAATTTGCTCAGATTTATTTTAGCCATATAAATAAGCACCAAACTGTGCATGTGTGTGTGTATGCTATATGTATACACACATGTGCACACACACACACATGAACACACTGAACAAATATATATGTGTATTTATATGAACACACAGAACATATTTTCCTACAGTTACACCCATATACACCAAACAGTTGATTCCATCACTTTTTTATTTACTATTTTACCACCTGGTAGAAGCTTGTAGATGTTAAAAATCTGCTAAATCCAGAAGAGAAGAAATTGATGGGTGCTGGGCAGATTAAGTTGCCTATAGCTGGTGAGGAAGCTGAAGGTTTGTGGGGTTGCTGCTGCCAGCTCAGTGTGTTTGGTAGGACAGGGAGGAGAGGAGATCATACACAGATGTACCCCATCACAGGAACATTAACAAAAACTAAAAGAGAAAATTCTTCTTCCAACATGACAAGACCACCTCTTACCAATACGCTGTTAAACAAAATGGTCCTCTGGGGAAGGTCCTTCTTCTATTTCGCAGTCTGAGGTCTCCTATTATGAGATAGTTATAAGATTTTATGACCAGATAATGTAGTCCAGGATGGTAAATGCCCATATTCTTCACTTTCCCACCATTTCTTTTCTCTGTCCTAAGGAATCGGAGCATGGACAAATCCCATTGACGTAAATGCTGTGGGGTAGCAAGAATGTTTGCCACCAGGCCATGCTCTGGAATGGCAAGTATGCAAGAATTAGCATCTATAACTCTCCATAAACATTGGGGTTAATCTCCAGGGTTTACAAGACTCTTTAAATGTGTTTTAATAGGACAATATGCTTTACACAGGACCCATCCAACACTTCACAGATCAGCAAAGTTTACAAGAAGGTAAACTGAGCTGGGGTAATAGTTCAGATGTACAGCCAGGGCTCTAATGAGAATGCCAAAGTCAAAGTAATAGATGGATTTGCAAATACAATACCTTCCCAAATGGCTGAAGAGCATTCCAAGTCTTGCAGGACAGTTGGAAGGGAAGAGCTGCAAGAATTGCACTGTTCTCTCTCAAAATCTGAAATCTAAAGAAATGGATCAAATCACCACACATTCAGTGTGAAATGATGGACTGGCTCAGACCTGCATTCTGCCAGCCTCACCCAGCTTGGGCTGGTCTCTGCTCCTTGGGCAGTCCTGCTGAGAGGACCAGCGCTGCCCACAGAATTTGGGGCTGCTGAGAATGAGTAATGGTGGTTAATTAAAAATGAAGACTGTGGACACCTACTATAGGAAAGGAAGACTGAGGTCCCGGACAAACCTGATCTTTTCCACTGATGACAAAAGTTTCCTTCTAGCTTCCTATAGCCAGGTGAGATGAATCCTGCCCTGGGTTTATTTGAGCCTTGGGTGTGTACTTACTTCAGGAAGACTCCACCTTATGGTCAGAGCAAGCCATCAGGCCCAAGTACAACTTAGAGTCATTTTCGAGAATGATTTCTAAGATGACTGGCCACAACCTCATCATTATCATCCAACAAACACATACAAAATGCAGAATAAGCCTTTGCTAATAGACAACCAGTTTGTTTGAGTTAACTTATTCTCTCTGTGCTTTTCACCCCAAACTGAATATCAACAAGAAAATAAAGCTGGGAATTTTAAGAAGTGATGCATTTCTGTTAAACCAATGTGAAAACCAGTCAGACTATCCTAATAAATGTAATGAATAAATTAGGCATTCAATCACCTCATGTTTCACTTTATCCTCATCCTAATTATCACAAAACATTTGCCCAACCTAGACTTTCTTTTCATGCTTCTGTATAAAGCTGAGGGGACTTTTTGGAGGGATCCAGCCAATATCTTAGCTTCATTTGCTGTTGTCTCTGTTTATCACCTGGCACAACCCCATCAGAATAAGGGTGGAATGGCAGTAAAAGGATGATTGCTTCATTATAATAATTCAATCTGCACTGAGACAGGCTGTCTCCTGTGCTATGTGAGAAACAGCTAGAAACTTTATTTCATAAGCAAAATTACTGCTGGCCATTTTAAAATGCCAAGAGTAGCTATCATTAGATTGTGGTTCAGCTGGGTCTGGTCTCCGGTGCAGGGACGGCGGCAGGCTGAGAAGCATCCATCTCAGGAAGGAACCAACCTTCCTGAGAAGGAAGGAAGGTCCCGTGCTGGAGCAAAGGGGTGACAAGCAAGAGAAGATCCAACTGTTCCTTTAGCACAAAATCAGAAAGTTCAGGAAAAGCATATTTCTATACCAGGAGAAGAAATTCTGTAATTGCTTGTATAGCGAATTGGGAACAATTTTTGCTCCTTTAGAAACACAAGCTTGACCTGGTTGCTACCGCTGAAATCTGGTGGGAAGATTCCCATGGCTGGAATGTTTAAATCAATCTTTATTGCGTATTTCAGGAGGATCAGTTGAGCAAAAGCTAAGGAGGACTTGTACTGTTTGTGAGCAGGGTTTTGACCTGCTTCCAAGTTTTTAGCAACTTGGGAACAAATGTTTTCATATCGTTATGGATTAGTGTCCTCAGATGGCTACAACCAGCATCAACTCCAAAGCCAACAGGGAAGAGCGAATTTGGCTCACTGGATTATGATGTATAGGGACAAAAATCTGCATTGTCATGGGTGCTGCACCCCATGTAGTTCAAGTGAGAGACCTCCTGTTCCATCTACCAATACATTTATGGCACATTCAGCCATACAGAAGACACATCATAACTTAAATACTTGCAGTGTATAACATGTAGTGTGTAAAATCTGCTGTGTCACATGCTATGGGCTAGATTTGTTTCTTTACAGGTTACCAGCTGATCAGACAGTGCAAAGTAGTGGTTGCATAGATACAAGCCATCATGGCTGCATCATGTTTGTTGGGATCATCATCATATAGCCCCAGCCAGGATTGGGTATTTTGAAAAGCCTAACTTCAGAAAACTGAAAATATCACAAGGAAGAATTTAAACAGAGAAATATGGATGATTGACAACTGCTTAATGACAGCAGATCAGTGATGACTAAGATTAATGAATCCTGGTTTGTGAGGAATGTCTTTCACCATTAAGTGACTATTGCTGTCTGATAAGTCTTGAGCTTGGTCAAAGCTTTGCTTATTGTTGGCTGTTCATAAGGGCTCTCTCTGGGGTGGGTCCTCTGATGTCTAAGTTGAGAAGCTGTACTAAAGACTTTCATCCAGAGAAGTCACTAATAAAAAAAAAGTACATTGATATTAATTAATATAAATTGTAGGCTGTAAATTACAGCAGTCTGGTAAGTAAAGGACACAAGTACAAATCTATGGTCAGCAGGAGTTTTAAAGGCATGTTAGCTACAAATGGGTTTATCACAAAGGTACCCCATTGCTTCTAAATGGACATGCTAAGACTGCCAGTAATAAACCCAAAGAAGTAAAAATATTGAGTAAATGTTTCCCACTTACACTGGGGAAAAGCCAGATAATTCATTGTGTCTTATGTAAGAAAAACAACCCTTTCTTTTATAACAATAATTTCTAAACTTAGAAATTTTTAATTGGCAGTTCCTGAATAATTTGCATCCAAGAGGCAAAGATGTTCACTGTTGCTGATTTTGAATAAATCTTGGAACACTAGAGAAGTTAGAGATGTGAAGGAAAGATAATGTTGTGCCAGCACTTAAAGAGAGTAACTAGGATGACATGAATAAATATAGGCCTGTCAGCCTGACATCAATCTGAACAAAATAATAGAACAGTTATTTGGGGACTCTATTAAGAATTAAAGGGGAAAAGAATTGAATTAAATTTAAATTATAATGAACTTATTAAAAACAGACGCTACCCAAATAATTTTATAACGTTGGAGCATGTACAAGTTTAATTGGTAAAGGTGATAGTGCTGATGTAAATGATACTGTTGGACTACTTTACCAACTGATAGGTCCTCAAATAAAACTGCCTTTGGGGAATCTGCCAATCTCATGAGCTGGGTTCTTGGCCCTTCACTCTTTAACAATCATTCCCTGCTGATGGAGTTGGCAGATAACACAAAGACTGGGAGGGACTGGTGAGTGGTAAAGATGTAACAGCTAAGCTGGGAGATGAATACTGTTTGCTCCATAACCGTGACACAGCACAAGGAAGAGACAGCAAAGAAAGCCAGACTTATCAAATGAGGAGATTGGTGATTTTGAAGACATTTCCAGATCCTGGTAGAAAGTCAGCCAAACACGAGCTCAGTGTCTAAAAAGACCAGGACAGCCTTTGGCTGTGAAAAGCAGGGTCCATTAAGGAGCAGCAAGGTATCCTCTGTGTTTCACAATGGTGTGATGGCTCCTACAATCATTTTGGTGTTCAGAAAATGGGTCCTGAAAAAAAAAATGGAGAGGATTCAGAAAAAAACACACTAACTTGATGAAAAGATAGGAAAGCATACCTTATTCTGAGAAACTCAAGAGCTCAAAGGAAGGCTTGAGGATGACTTGATACTAATGAGTTACGGCCACACAGAGAGCAGTGCTTTCACAAAGATGGGCTCCTTCACTTATTGGACAAACATTTAACAAATCTCATGGTCTGAAGCTGAAGTTAGATTAATTCTCACAGAAATAAGACACTTATTTTCAGATGGGAGAATAATTAACTGCCAGAATTACTCACCAATAGGGTCACTGTTATTGATCAGTTTTGAATAAAGCTTGGAGGAAATCAGGAAATTTCAAGCACGAAGAAACCCAGGTAGGTCCCATGGGTTGTGTTACAATGAAGATCTGTTTAGAAGACCCTCAGGTCTATTCTAAACTTAAAAAAATCTGAGAAAATACATTGGCAGGGATGACACACACTGTCAGTCAGTCTTTCATCCAGCAGACTGTCTCACCACTGAGACAACTAGGAATACCTTTCTTTATACAATAGAGTGCTCAAAAGTTCCCAAAGTTACTGTTTGCTTGTACCAGCTAGATGCTCTTACAGATAGACCAAAAAAGGTGTCTTGGCTAGTGCAGCCACCATGTTTAGTCACAGTCAAACTTTTCAACAGTTGTTCTTTTAACTATATCTTGAGAGTATGGCAATTTCCCCATGCTAGTAGGACTTACGCATCTTCCAAATTAGTGAACATTTAGTAGCAAGGAAGCTAGACGTTCAAAATCATTTATCCTATTTCTTCATACTCCTCAGCTCCTTTTGTGGCCTCGTAGAACTTCTTGACCGCTGATTTCATGAAGAAGCTGGATACATCTCTTGCTGCTTATCAGCTAAAGAACTGATCTGATGGGAAGCACCCCTGTGAGCAGCTCTGCTGCACTAGGTGGGAAAGTTTCCACTTGCAGGACTTGTTTAGTTCACATGGCCTTGCAGCCCACCAGTTTGACCAACTCTAAAGTCTTAAATCACAACTTAAGCAAAATCACCACGGTTTTCCCCCTTTTCCCATTAAAAATTTGTGAAACTACCAAGTTTCCATGGCCTTTCCTCAAAACCACAACCTGTTGCAAATTCATTGAAAAGTAATTCCAAACTTAACCCAGATTAATAATGCTTCCAATTAGTATGGCCAGGTTTTGCAGTTTAACAGATTAAAATTTGACAGATTTTGTGTCTCTTTGTGAGCATTTTGTTCCACTGAAACCACAATCCCACAACAAATTATTCCCGCCAAAGTAAAGCTAGGAAAAAAGTCCACCTTTGCATTTTGAAAACTCTACACTTTGGTGGAGTTCAGATCTGCAGTTTAATTTTGTCCTGTTGCATAAAGATGGGAGGAACCTGCTTCTAGATCCAGAAGAGTTTCCAAGTCATAGCCCTACCCAGATCGGGATATTTGGACCCATATGCTTTTGTTTGGATCCTTTGCTATTTTTTCCTTAAAATGGAGGGCGTGCTCAGATCATCTGCAAGTGTTTCAAGCTAACATGTTTTCAGCTGTTAACCTCGCTTTAGCTGAAAATCATTGCTCCTTGACTGAAGTGTAATATCTAGCCACAGGTTCCCACCAGTGCAATGTGAAACAGGTTTGCTGGCCCACCCTCATGGAGAGGAAGGAGATGAGAAGGGTGAACACCTGCAAAGATGCTAATTCAATGTTTGTGATCATGCTGGCTACCTCCTACATTTTTCCGAGGTTGGTTTCTTCCCCCGGCTTCTACATTCTTCTCCCTAGGTATGATATTTGGAGACAGAAACATGGGCTGATGATGACTGAAACCACACTCCCCTGTACAGGATGGCCCTTGCACTTTCTAGACCAAAGTACTCTCTGGGACTGTGCTGAAAAAAAGATTTATAGTTTTTAATCTCCTCATAAGGTATGACTGTTAAGTACACTATAATATATAGGACAGGAATTAATCCTGAATTTATTTAGTATTTTTTTCTTATTTCATCTGTCAGAAGGTTGCCATTTCAATTATTTATTAAGGAAATTATGTTTTTCAAGTAAATGCATTACTTTCGTTATCTGCTTTCAATTAGCTGGGAATTCACTATGTTCAGCCAAATGTCCATTCATCAACAAATTCCAGATTCCTGGCAGTCTGAACAAATTCCCAATTTTCTTCTTTTATGGGTAAAATAAGTGAAGATATTCATGCCTCATGCTAAATTATGGCTGGGGTTAGACTAGCCTGAAGAGAGGAGAAAACAACTATGGAAGGTCTTGAAATATATCAATAGAAGTTTTGATAGAGGTAGAGCTAAAATATTTCACAATCTTTCTTCTTCACGTGCTTTGTTATGTTAACTAGATGCCCTCCTGCCCTCCTTCATGGGCAACTTAATGAACTGAGCTGGTGCCCCTCCAAAATGCATGCAACAGGTTGATGAGACTGTCTCTAGCTGCAGGGCTTTGCCTTCCACAGGGACATGCAGGAATAAAAGTGAAGTAAAATACATCTGGCGCCACTGCAAATCTTCATGCCATGTCCAACCCTTCCAATTAGTGAATTCACATTTTCAGTGCAGGGCTGTGCAAAGTAGCTCCAGCAGTGTCACGGGCTGCCCCAGGGCCACTTGTACACCCAGCAGCGTGGGAGCTGGGCTTCTGGCAGAGAGGCTCTTTATCCCCAAAAGGGAGCATAAGCCCTTTTTAAAATGCAAATATGCCTCATGCCCAAAGGCACTTTTGCTACCTGCTTGCAATTGACACTTCACCCTGTGCTGGGCCAAAGCCCTTTATAAAGAATCTCCTGGGCAAAGCTGGGAGAAAGGCTCTGCCCCTGCCAGCCATGGGGATGGAGGGCAACCAGAAATGCTGCCCCAGCCTCTGTGCATGCTCACCACAGCTCTGAGTTCAGTTACTCTCCAGGCACTCCTTGGAGTGGTACTTCTGTGTATGGTGTGACCAGCCCCAAGCCATGGGGAGAGCAGAGGAGCTGGGTGGAGTGATGCCACTGTCCCGAATGGCTATATCAGCCTCCTTCCATCTCTGTGGGGCATCAGGCCACACGCCTGAGGAAGTCCCGGACACACCACAGCTCCCAGTTGGCCCCCATGGCTATGTTGCCTTCCCAGAGGGCAAGGAGACAGGGAAGAGGATAAGCTCCTAACAGGGAGTTAGGATATAGCTGGGATGCTTGCTTGGACTCAGGAGCTTTGGTATGAGATAGCCTTAAAATATAAGCAGCATTTAAAGCTCAACATTTTCCTTCCAAAAAAGGAAGATTTTCAGTCATTTTAGTCATTCATTTCATCTCCTCCTTCTTTTGTTAGTGAAACTGCTGTCTCCTCTGGCTTCCTTAGTTGTTGTCAAAAATCTTCTGTCCTGGTCATCTCTTGTGGGTCATACAAAGTCATCTTGGTTTTGTGCTGCCCTTCTGCTTCCCCGCTTAGCCATCGCTGACTCTGATTATATGTGCTTGGTCATCTATTCTTTCCTCCTTTCCATTCACAGTGGGTATATTCTGCTCCTTTTGTTTTCTCTTTCCAATGATTTGTGGTCAGTAATATTTTCCTTATACCATGGAGCAGGACTCTTCAACCTTTCTCGTCACGTTCAGGTGTTCATAGGTCTCTCCCTCTCCATGTACGCTCTGAGATCGTGTTCTCTTGTGCACTGGTTTTTTCATCATGTGAGTGAAGAAACAGAGTCACCGCTCTGCCTCTCATTCCCCAGGTTATGCAGAATGCTAACCGTCCTTATGCAGGCTGACGCCTTTCCCACCAGAGGTAGGAGAGGCAGGAAGATGAGATTTTTTTTTTTTCCTTATGTGATTTGTGTGCATCTCAGCCAGATAATACTCTCCACATAGATGATTAGGCTGATGTTTTGGGGTAAAAGCTATTTCACTTTCACTTCTTGGTGATGCAGAGCCCTGAGAGCCACCTCGCTGTCCAGCAGCTCTGCCAATGGTGACTGCGCCTGCTGAGGGCTCTCCCAACAGGCGAAACCATCGCCATCTCTTCAACATCTGTCTAATGTCCTATTGCCTAGGCAATCATGAACTCGTGTTTATTTTACTGGTAGAATACACCTGCAACTTAAATATTGTATGATAAGCAGATGTTCACTTCTATAAATTGAACAGTGCACAAAGATTTATAGACCCCAGAGGTTCAGATTTAGGGAGTGGGAGCCAAGGTCACAACTGGACCTTCAGATTCAATAAATCTTGACGTTACTGGAGCATTGGGGGAGGGGAGGAAGGCGTTCTTATAGACATATAACAATTTTAAAAGTATGCCAGTGATGATCTGCAAAGCAGATGTAAGTCAGACTGATTTTGATACGTTAAACTGACCCTTCCAGGCAAGAGATGAAATAACTCAGGATTTGATTTGGAGTCACATATGGAATATAGGAGTGGAAATGGTGATAATAAGCCCCTGTTCATATGAGAAGCAGAGGGAAAAAAGCTCCATTAAAAAGAATAAATGTTTTGTTTTCATGCTATAAGGACACTGTTGATATCATCAGTGGTGGATTTATTCTAATTAAGGTACTTTAAATGACATATCTGTGCTGTATTTTTCTTTCATGCAGTGCACTAATGAAAAACACTGGTTTAGCTACAGCAAAACCAAAGACCTGCATGAGCAGAGTAGGTACCCACTGCACCCCAGTGGTGTCTCCCAGGTCAGGAGGTAGAGCTGGCGCTGCTGGGTGTATTTGGAGACCTGGCAAAGAGAACAGGTTGTCAGAAGTAATTCAGTCTCTAATGTCCCTTCAAACCCTGATCTCTTTGCTGGAGCTTTAAACACAGGCTGACAGCAAGGATGGAGGGGAAGGGAGGCGAGGCAGTATGGACAACCTGTGCCAATGTCACTGCAGAAGAAAGAGAGGCTGGAAATAGAGCTAGGGAGAGTAAGAGGCAAGGAGGAAGGTTTTAAATGGGCACCCACCAAAATATCCTGAAATGGCTATGTTATAAGGGCCTTCATAGGGGCAACTCAGTAGCCATTGCTTTGTGATAGCTGCAGTTAAGATAGTGCCAAGGGTGTAAATAGAAGTGGATGAAGTCTGAAACACCACCTGAACTGACCCTTGCCAGCCTGGGCTGTGAAGCCCTCCAGCAAAGTAGTACAAGTTCATCTACTCCAGACTCCATGCCATACCCAGTGACTTCCAAGTTAGCACAGTCAAAGTTAGCTTTCATCAGCTGACACGCTCTCACAGCCTGGGCTGGGCAGGGAAAGCCAGAGCTGCCGCTGATGTACACGGGGTGTACGTGACTGGCTCCTCCTGCACCCCCTCCGCCCTGCGGGCACCCGTCCTGCTCCACACCTGCAGTTTTGCAATCGCCCGTGACGTTTTAAAACAAACAGCTGAACCAACCCATTGAGCAATTCACAGTTACAACAAAAACCCGCACAGAGGTTTCCAACAAGCAATTATAAATTACACGGGTGTTTTGGTGTTTCTGCCTTTCTGTTTAGAGTAACTTATAGTGGTTTAATGAGAATCATCTAACTAGCAATTTTTAGGGACTTCCAAAACATGTATTTCAGCAAAAAGCAAAGCAGAAAAAACCCTACCAGTAAGGAATTCCCCAGTTACTAAATAATAACTAATAGATTCAAATACCCATTACGGTAAAAGATGGAGGCAGAGAAGAGTACACAAGAGGCAGACAAGAGAAAACAGACGTGAAAATGTTGTACTGACTTTTTTCTCATTTTAGCTCATTTTAGCTCTCACAGCTATGTATGCAAGATATAGGCGTATTTTGCTTCAGAGGAGGTAGTGAAGCTCACAGTCTGCCCAGGCTTGGAAAAGGCCGCTGTAACAACCTGATGTACAACAAATCTTTGCCAACTGGTCTTTCATGACCGATGGTGCATTTTTTGCACGCAGCTCCCAAGTTACGGGAGGGAGGCACAGAGAGTAATTACCTGCCCCAGTGCCACGCAGCAGCCCCAGCCAGCAGCCCCCTGCAGTGATCCCAGTCACCACATCCCCTTGCCTGGACATTTTTTCCCCATGACCACAAGCTCCAGGATCATTAAGGAAGGGTCTTCTCAGTGGTTTCTCCACTGCTCCTTGTGCAAATCCTACACAGCCAGGGCAATCAGGAAGTGTTTACACTATCTGGCCTTTGTTCCGGTATCTTTAAACACTGATTCCAAAATAATTCTGATTTCCATACCAGACAAGAACATTGTGGCTTCTTTACTGGTGAGGCACAGACTGTGAATTTACCTGCCTTGGAAGTTGCAAAAGACAGCTCTGGTATCTGTAACATCTTTTAAGGGAGCCCCTGGTGTCCTTAATGAAAAATTCATTTAGGGTAAATCAATATTCAACTTCATTGTCATCCTATATCAGAAGGGGCTGCAGGTGAAAGTGAGTTTAGCGGTTAGTGTTTATTCCCAGCCGACTACTAATCCCATTTCCCATTGCTGAAATAAGGCGTTAAAAATCAAAGTAATCTCTCATTGAAAGGAAGACATTCCTAACAGCTGTATCCTTCAAAGGGCTCAGCCTTTTCTTTCCCCTTACCGTCTCCCTAGGTAGCCCTCCGGGACACATGGTTATGTGGGATGCCAACTGCTCACTATTCATCATGGCCCTGTTCTCCAAGGGCCCATTGACTTTCAATAATTTATCACTCGATGTTTTGTGTGTTGCTTCAGAAATAAATCAGAACTGGGAGCACCAGATGCTCCCGCATCCCATCGTACTGTGTTAATTTATTAAAAAGGGGTTTTCTCAGTCCAGCCATGGGGTGCAGAAATCTCTTCCACAAGGAGTAGTGAGGATGGGGGTTAAGGTCCACTGAGCCAAGTGCGAAGAGCATTGAGAGAGAGAGTGGGACTTCAACGTGGAAGCACATGAGCTTGGAAACTCTTGCAGGGTGAGCAGGCGGTCGGCTTTCCAAGCAGAGCTAGTGGTGACAGCACTCCAAGAAAAATACATTTAGTCCTTAAGCATGTAGCTTTTGTTCTGGGCTCACAGTCTCTTTTTGTTTCTTGGACTAGGTCTCGCACCCGGATACGGCAAGTAAATATCAAGCCATAAATCACAAATTCGATGTTTGCTTTTCTTTCCTCAAGGTTGTATAATATAATGAAAAAGATCAAGCAAATGCAAAGCTATTTTACGCTGCACATGCAGAGTGCAAAAGGCCCTGGGTCTCTTCCAATGACCCCGCAAGAATGATAGGCCTCCTGCTAACAAGATCTATTTTTCTGAGGCATCACACAAATCCTCTCATGGATTGAAGAGTTTCTCCTGTTCTTGTTTTCTTTAATGCTCTTGTAATACAGTTAATTTAACATATAATGACCCTTCATTCAAACCTTCTGCACATATATATTATGGTAGTTTCATCAAATGTGCCTCTGGCAGAACAGGAAACGCAAATTTCCTACGTTCCTTCCCAGAGTCCTGAATGCACGTCAACAGCTTTTTGGTACTTATCACCCTTGGTCATTTCTCATCTTCCCTTCAGAGGGGGAGAAACATGGCTGCTAATGCACAATGTTGCCTCTGACATTACCACTGGAGCACCAGGTTGACCCTGCCTGGAAGACGGGAGAGTGCTGAGACTTCTCCTTGAAGTGCTGGGACCTTGTCCTTGAAGTCCAGCCTTGCCAAGGTTGCACACTCAGTTCCAGCACTCCCTAATGCAGTGGGGCCTGAAGTCACAGTGCAGGTGCTCTTCTAAAATCAGCTTCTAGTTACGTGCAAGGGGAAGAGCCAAACTGAGAATGCATGATTCTTGGGGATAATCTTTTTAACAAGGCCTGTTGTGACAGGACAAGGAATAACGGATTTAAACTAAAGAAGAATAGATTTAGACTAGACATTAGAAAGAAATTTTTTACAATGAGGGTGGTGAAGCACTGGAACAGGTTGCCCAAAGAGGTGGTAGAGGCCCCATCCCTGGCAACATTCAAGGTCAGGTTGGATGGGGCTCTGAGCAACCTGATCTAGTTCAAGCTGTCCCTGCTCACTGCAGGGGGGTTGGGCTAGATGACCTCTAAAGGCCCCTTCCAACCCAAAGCATTCTATGATTCTATGATTCCATGATTCCCACCACCAAAACATTGTTCAGGGTACTTCCTCTTCTCTAGGATGGTGCCCACAAAACAGGAATTGTGTAACAGGATAGGAACATTCCCAATACTGCTGACATGTTAGCAGCCTCTCTGCTCATCTCTGAACATGTAAAAATGGGACTTTAGGGTGTCACATAACTAACTGACAGTTAGTTTGTGTGGTGACAGCAAGTAAACACACTTTCTTGACACCAGCTCCTTTGCCAGGTTTCAAGTCTTTGCCACACAGAGGGACTTAACAACCTTTACAGAACGAGCTGGCGGGCGGGTTGTGAGCCCCCATTTCTGTCTCCATTCTCGCCTCCTCCTCAGAAGTTTGCATTCACATTGACATTTTCCCAAACTTGTAAGCTAGGGAAGGATACCCGATGTGCATAATTCTAGCCTGAAGAGCTAAAGTTTGCCAATGTTATGAGAAAGCACAAGCAAGAGCTTATAATGGGATGTGTTGGGCAATCCTGTCTTTATTGAAGACAAAATCCCCCACTGTGCCTGCCACCAAGATTAATTCCAGATTTCCTTAGGTTCTGTGACACGCACAGGGCCTGTCCCAGCAGCTGCTAAGCACTATCAGGTCTAATGCTCTCTTTCAAATCTCCCAGCCCTAGTATCAAGAACATTATTCTGAGGAGATTTTTTCCTAAAATCTCCATGAGACAACACTGGGAAATCCTAATTAGTCAGTAAGACCGTTGTTTATCCTCCTGGTAAAACACAGCTTCCGCTAAACCAGAGCCATTCTCTCCCTGAAGATAAGCAAATGTTAGCAAAATTACTGTAAATCATGAGATTACTGGTTAAGGTTGCAGCAAAACTCAATTTGCATCTTAACTCTGTTTTCTCTCATTTACAGCCTTCCTCAAGTGTCTTCCTTGGCACTGAAAACATTTGTCCCAACCTAAAAGTGAACTTTGGAGGGGGGGAGTCTGAATAAACCCCTACAGCTGTTTTTGAATTATCCAGGAAGAAAAAAATGCACATTTCCCAGTATAAACATTATCTCGGTTTTATTTTGGGGTTGTTTTTTTTGTTGTTTTGTTTTGGTTTTTTAGTTCAAGGAGAACATTCAGTTTATTTGGAGTTAGATTATCTTATTTTATTTAGATGTCAGCACGGCACATCTGTATTTCTCAGTGAGACAGAGGAACAGAAGAAGCACTTTGTGAGGTCAGACCAAGGGTCGGTCCAACCCTGTATCCTGCCTCCGATGGAGGCCAGTAGCAGATGCTCAGAGCAAAGCACGGAGGAAACGGGACCAGCGCCCAGGGGCCCTTCCTGGTGTCCCCACTGCGCTCCCAGCGCTCAGTGGTCACAGGGCTTCCTGAGCTGGAGCTGCAGCTGGACCACTGCCTTTGGCAGTCACCAACGGCCCGCTCCTCTCCAAATTTGTCTAATCCCCTCTACCCTCTTGGCCTTTGCAGCTCCCTGTGGCAAAGATGTAGGCACGAGGCAGCTATGCTGCGTGTGAAATTGATACTTCCCTGCCCTCATTTTAAACCTGATAATGTCCTTGGAAGACTCTTAGTTCTTACATTATGAGAAACACTGAATAGGCCCTTTCCCTGAATACGCTTTTTTTCATAAGCTGTTTCATCACTCCTCTCATGCAAGCTTGGTCATAGCCCTCCTCATTCTTGTTTTTCTTCTCTCTGTACCTCTGGCTCTCCCGTATCCGTTTTAGGGGGGCTGAATCATGGCATGGCTTGGACTTACGATTCAAACAACTTCCTTTCCTGGTAGTATCTAGTACTTAATTTTCCTATTTTTTCCCTCCATTGCTGAGTAGCGGACAATGCTATCAGAGAGTTTTCCATCATTACTTCAAACTTCTTTCTAAATGGCAGCAGCTTGCTGAGAGCCAACTGTTGGATAAGCAGTGGTCATTTTGTTGCTTTCCCTCTATTTCATTACTTCGCACTGACTTTCTCCTGACATTTTATCTCCCAGTCACTCAGCAGCATGAGACCCTCCTGCAACTGTTTGCTGTTGGCTCTCCTGAAGACTTCTGCATCATCTGCAAATGCAGTTAATGTGCTATTTATTCCTTCTTCCAGATCTTTGATTAATAAAACATACATCTACACTGTGTCCTAGGCTAGAGCAGCTCCACAAGAGGACTTTGGCCCTTTTCCCTCCGCAGCTTGGCTTTGCCTGGGGCAAAGTACCATTTTTGGAAAGCTGGATATGCTTTATTGGTGATGCCTTGCTTAGCCACATACTTACTGACCTCTGCAGACTGCCAACAGATTTGCGAAGCCTGACTCTCCCCCACAGAAGCAACATTTCTTCCCTTTCACCATCTATCTCACACACATGGGATCCATCCATGTCTACTAATTCTAATCTGTGACATAATTTTCAATACCTTGCCCAGTATAGAAGGCCAGCACATTAGTTTGCAGTTCTTGGGTTCATTCTTGAATTATTTCTAGCTATAGTTAATATATCTGGACTAAAACGTTCAAATGTGAGGTTTTATTAATAATTAGGAGGACAACAAATATTCCCTGTGGACAAGTTCAGTTATCTGTGCTAGTTTCCGTGTTAAAAGCGTAACTTCTTCCACAAACTGGGCCAAAGTATGCCCACAATTAAAACATTTGGAAAGTTGCCCTTGTTCCTTGAGTAAAGTGTTGATTTAGTTTTTGCACCGCAAAATGCACTGGCAATTTCTTCCCCCATAAACTCCATCTTTGTATCCACAATTTTGCTCCTGTAGTCTGTTGTGTGTCAAACATAATATAAGGCATCAACCAAACATCCAGAAATTGTCACATAGTTTGGCATCTGTAATTAATGCTGTGATCTGAGTTCACAGTTAATGAGAGCCCTCCTACATTGGGAAAGGTACTAGCATTATTTCAGCTCTATAATTTCAGTTATATTGGTACAGTGATTGATGCCCCAAGCCTGTCAGTGTTTAAGAGGCCCTTGGACAACACCCTTAACAACATGGGTTGACTTTTGGTCAGCCCTGAAGCGCTCAGGCAGCTGGACTAGGTGACCATTGTAGGCCCCTTCCAACTGAAACAGTCTATTCTACTCTAAATCAGAGCTTTCCCTGTGCACACTCCTTTCCTGGCACAATTGTGCATATTTGTGGACGTTTTAGCATATTTTCCTTCAGCATGATTACCCCCAGCTTTACAAATTAGAAATTTGCATACTTTTAAAATGTAGTCAAATGTATGACATAGGGTAAGAATATGCAAGTCTATATTTGACTTATCTGTTTTATACACCTGAGCGTGCGCACGTGCAAGTGTGTGCATAATACTGCATGAGCACTCATGCAGACATTAGAGAAGATAAATGCGTGAACAAAGGTATGCGTACAGGAATGGTGGTTTATTTCAAAAAATGCTAAATAAAATCCAAAGAGGTAGAAGTTACCTATAGCAGTGAAGGCATCAAGTATTTAATCATGAACATAATTACAAATATGAAAGCACTGTCTGTGAAATTAATGCAACCTATCAGGTGCTTTAAAAATAGGCTCCTGCTTAAGTATTTTGCCTACCCAGGGCTTCAGTGGGTATTGTCACGGTACCACCTAGGCAAACAAAATGCAGATTAATGGAGGGAGTGTGGATGCTTTCACCTCTCTCCCTCAAAATTAGCAGCACCGCCTCACTGTGCCTTCCCACATGATAATACACCAGGGCTGCGCAGCCTTGCCTCCACCCTCGAGTCAGCTCAGGGCTGCGTTTGCCTCTGGGTAATGTCAAATTTAGGGCTTGTGTTTCAGGACTACTCATCTTCAATTCACAGCTCTCTCAGCTGCAGTATATCACTCACAGGCCAATACCCTTAACCCATGGGGGGGTATCCCATGTGGCAAACACTAATTTATAAATGAGAATGATATCTGAATGCGTCACTTTTCAGTGAAGAAAAACAAACCTTATGGACTCTTTTAAGGCTGTGATAAATTAGAATGTGCACAGTACAAATATTTATCTTGCACCCTTATTACAAGTATTTCCTTTTCACTGGTTAATTTAATTAAGAGGTGTCCCTTCGGATTAAAACTTTGTAAGATGGATATATTTTTCTCCAAAACATAATTCATTTTGAATGAAGAGGGGAAAACTCATAGCTCCTGAACTTATTAATAATGATCTGAATTAAAATACATTCCTGGCTTCCTTGAACACTTATGTATATTACGGAATAGCTGGGAGGGGAGACAAGAGGGATTATTTTTGTTTTCATGAGAAGGACCTGATCCCAGAAACACTGTTGAACACATATGATGAGGAGTTAGTCACAATGATTTCTTTGGCAAGAAAGAAAGAAGCAGAAACAAAAACAACACTGACCCAACTTTCTGTCAAAGGGGGGACGGGGATGCAAGAGCTGGTATGGGATCATTCTTCTTCCCTCTCAACGCCCAGGATCCCATCTCACTCCAGAAAAGCCTCCTTGTTCTTGGCAGCCTGTGGCTGTGAAGGTGACCAAGGACAGGAGCAGGAGAAGCAGGTCAAGCCTGCCGGGAGCAGCTCGTGGCCCGGAGGGGGTCGCCCTCCTGCACGGCCCCGGGGGCTGTGGGGGCCTCCCTTGTGTCCCCCTCTCTGCATGATGCAAATCGTCACGCAGCACAGGACACTGAGCCCCCAGGGAAGGCAAAATCCACAGAAGACTTCATCCTGGTTCCGCTGGCAAGTTCTGGGTGAGAGCAGCCATCCTCTGAAGACGTTATCTGAGCTGTAGACCCCCCAAAAAAGAGGGAAAAATGAAGCCTGCTGGGGAGAAGGTGCTATTTAGGGGTCCAGAGGGTCAGGATTTTGCTTTGGGTCTGCCATGCTAATCTTGGATGTGCCACTTCATCTGACTTCTTGGGACCCCTTCCCAACTTTTGTCTGATCTACTTCAAGGGTGATCTGGATCACAAGACTCCTGCTGTGTCTGTGCAACGAGACGAGGCTCCATGCACAACTTTGCTGACATACAGACATTACAGAGAGATGATGACAAAACTGCAGCTGTTTTTCCAAAGTATCTGCTTTGCCGCTGCTTACAGAGCAATTCCTAGAATTGTCCATTAGAAAATTAGTCCCCAGCTCAGTCCCTACAGAGGGGTGAGTGATTTTGTGCCTGATTATCTCTTCAAGGGAGAGTTTAGACATACAAACATTTGGGAGATGCACCTATTTTGAGAGGCCTCTTCCACAAAGGTTGGCGTTTACCACTTCCATCACTGCCTCTGTGGCATGCTGATGAGGGATGATTTTAATGAACTTCAAGGTTGAATAATAGAAAGACGCTTGTCATTTCACTTCCTCTTTAGAGGAGAATTTTCTCATCAGTTTTGAGTATTGTGTCAATAACTCCTGTCATATTTTCTTTCATTACAGAGCCTACCAATACACTGCTAGCAGACTTATTAACAAAACAAGGAGCATCATTGCCAGAAGAAAGGGCTACTCAAACATAAATACAAAGTCTAGCAAAACATCTCAAGCATATAAGCTTGAACTTGAATCATTGCTGCAGGTATAATTGAAGGGGTTTTCTCAACACATTATTCAAATCCACACTGATGCTGGTTTGCTTCCCATCCCCCTCCAGCACCTGCAGAAACCTCTCTGCTGACCCTAAGACCCTTGGTGAGATTCAAGCCAGAGCGTTTGGTCAATGCCAGCTCTTACATCAGTGACTGGCACCCCTTCATGGCTCACACGTCCCACTTTTAAAAGAACAATTACGGCCATGCTGTGAGTTGAATGACAAAACTCAAAGGAAAATTAACTTGAAGATGTTTCCCTAGCAACTGCGTGCAGCAGTGTTCCCATCATTCCAACATTACAGCATCACACTTTGAATTGAAAAAAATACAGATTGAAATCCTTACCACTTAAATGGCAAGTGCAGCCTGGCCGAGACACAGCCTTCCTGGGTCATGCCAGCCAGTACCAAACTCATAATGCTGGCTTTCACTGTATGTGGAAGACCACTCCAGATAAGGAACAGCCACAGCCATGAACAGAGGTTCAGGGAGCATAGCAACCTCAGGAGTTGGCCCTGAAAAAAAAGCTTAATTTCAGTACTGTTAAAGGAAAATAAATGTTGATTATCTCTTTCTCCTTCCATTCCTGATCCTTCTCACTACAACAGTAGTGTAATTTTAGCTTATGCTGTTTAACAAGTCACCTTCAGCCATTTGACACACATTGGCTTTCTTGAAACAAAAGCCGTAAGTTCCCAGTGGGCGAAGCAAGGCTTACTCACCTACCTGTAATCATCTTTGTGCAGCAAGTCTTCCCAGTCCTTCTTGCTCATCCTTCCTAAAATGGCCTGATTCTCGGAAACAACATGCCCTGGTGTGACCCACCCTTTCTTTACTGGCAGACTCCAAGGTCCGTATTTTCTCTCCACTGTATTACCCAGAGCAGATACAGTGAGTGATGCAAATCGGGGAGGAATGCTATTCCAGTTTGAGTATTTAGGCAAACAGATGAAAGGCTGCTATGACACCATACTGCAAAATCTATTTGCACTGGTACATTATCTATTAATTGTACTCCTGAGATAAATGCAACATTACACCATAGCACCCCAAGAACGATTTCGACTCACCTGTGCTGGAAACATCCTGTTCCATAAACTTGGGTTCCACCTTTTGGACCTGAAAACACTCTGAAAATGCTCCCCAGAGATGGCCAATGGATTGCTTTCCTTAGCTGATGCATGCTCAGCATCACTAACAAGGATTAGATTAGCAATATTAAATCCAAAAAATTGCACCTCTCACTATGATGTATGGTTTACCTCGTGCAATACGAGAGGCCTTTGGCACACTGAGGCAGAGGTGCTTCAAATGCCACCAATGGGACATTTTTTATAAAAAGAATGCCAGGGGAGGGAAGCGTTCATCAACATCCATGCATTAGTTGTGCATCTCTTCCTCCTGCTTGTCGGGTGTTAATACTCACACCATTCATTCTTTCTATAGCTCTCCACACGGCATCAGTAGGAAAAGCTCGGCCAGGTGCTTTGCATGGCGGGGCTAAACAGTCTCAGAGTATCTGAAAGCCTCAGCGGATGAAGCAGGAGGAAGGCTATGTAATTGCCCTGACGCACAAGAAAGGGAGCGTTGCTTCTTGCCCAGGGAAAGTGGTAGGTTTTTGCAACTGAGCAGAGCAATCCAGGACGGAAAAGAACGATCAAAAAGCTGAAGCCTCTCCTCAGTGAGGAGGCAACTTTGCAATTGCTGGGCCTGCTTTGGGAAAACAGCCCCCCATTGTCTCCCGAGCTACATGCAGGGACTTGGGCAACCCACAAGACCCGCAGTCACCCACAGACTTCAAATGACAAGTTTCTAACCTGAAAGAAGGGCCTGATCCCACTCCCACTAAATGACCAGGAACCTCTCAGGAGGCTTTGGAGCATTTCATAACTGCATACAATGGAGTCAAAGCCTGAGAAGTCCAGTTTTCTTCTCTATAATCCAAGTAACTGCCACCCACATACCTAGATTAAGGTGTACTTTAGGATAACAAAAAGTCATTAATTCTCTTCTTACGAGAGTTTCTTACGAAAATTTCTCTGTTACTCCATCAATCCCCTCCGTTGACACAGGATGATAGAGGTGTAGTAGATCAGGCAGACAATATTACGGACATTTTTCTGTGATGCAGACTCTCAGATCCCGTCCTGCTCATCAACATACTTACATGGCATCAGGAACGTTATCTCATACCTAGGAATTACTCCTTTTCCCATGCCTGTGCAGCCTTGCTAGCATTACTTGCAAAACCTCCCTACTCACAGGTTGGAGCTGGCACTGGAGTCACCATCTGTCTTTCCTGCCTGCAGGAGGCTTTGATCCAGCCTCTCGTCTTGCTAGGAGATGGAGCACAGCTCCTCCTGGCTCTCTGTCCACCAGGCACTGGGAGCCAGAGCCGCTAATGCTGCGGCCACAGAGGAGGCGGTACGACCCTGTTGTGAATGGGTGATTTAGATTGCTTAAAGAACCACTGTCAAAGGTTGTCAGCAAAAGTGGTTTTATTGAAATATGACGTTGTAGAAGTGCGACTTAACAAAGTTTGACAGCAAGGTTCACTTTATTACTGTACTGCACACTCATTTGAACAGTGATTCAAAACTACCAAGGCAGAGTCAAAGTTACCAAAACAAAATCAAAGTTACCAAGACAAAAATCAAAGTTACCAAGGCACAAATCGAAGTTATCATAGTACACGGTTATGTGCGGTATCGGTCACTTACCAAAGATCTGTCGTTGGTAAAAGGTCTCTCTGCCTTGGGGAGCAACCTTGAGAGGAGTCCAAGCTCAAGGGGAGATGACCGCCACACAGCCAGGCTGCTTAGGAGGGAGAGCTCAAAGAAGGCTCACTTAGGCTGTCATATTTATGGAGTAAAATGGTTGGCTTATAGTCAAATCACATGTGATGGAAAAGGTATGCATGAGACTCCTTGAACCCACAACTTTCTTTGCTCCTTGATAAATGAGTCTTGGAAAAGCTACCCTCTATTCGTGTGTTAATCGCATGACTGGTGTTCCAAGCTCATATGCATCGATGCTCACTGTGTCACTCTGCTCCTTTGTGGGTTTTCAGAGAACAGATTGGAACTAGAGAATTTCTTGGCCTGGTTACAGCTTGGGCCTTTGCCTCCTTTGGAGCCTGTACCAAACTACCGGTAGTTTGGTTAAGGACTTGGGTGCATCCGTCACAGACCCCCATACCTGCATACCTGCAATACTGCATTTTGAGCTGGGATCTGCCAGCATCTGACCCAGTCCTAGGACCTGACTGCTGCAGCTGAAAGCATGTGGACTACCCTGAGACGAGTTGAGGATTTTGAGTGCAAGGGTAGGAAGGCAGCAAAGCAATTGTCCTTCCCCAGAAAGCAAAGCCAAACCCTGTTCCCACAGAAATCAATGGTGAAACTGTTGGGACTGCAGCAGTGATGGTTCAGGTCCTTCATGATTGTTTGCCTCCTAAAAGGAACTTCGCCTCTGTAAGATGCTGAGTCTTTCTAATTTGAATATTTGATTTGCTTCGGGTCTTGGTTTGTCTTATTGTATTATGCGGTTGCCAACAGGGAATCAAAAGGGGCATCTCTGAACCTGCAAGGCTGTGAAACTTTACCGAGTGAGTGTTACATGTGGGGCGAGAGGAGTGGGCAGGCACATTCCCGTGGGAGTGTCTCCCTGTTTGATACCATTGTTATGGAAACTTAAAACTTCAGGATAAACCGGGAAGGCCAGTGAAATGCAAATGGCATGAAGCCCAAGAGAGACCGTGCTTGCTCTCTACTTATGACGCTTCTGCGGAACAAAATGTCTAGTTTCTGCCTTCTGTGAAAATGAGCTTTCCTGGGGTCCTAAAGGCCAAACTCCCTCGTAGGCGTAAGGGTCAGGAATCCAGCAGTGGCGAGGTGACAGACACAAATCCCAACAGCCACTCGAGATGCTTACTCTGGAAACAAACTCTCACACAAAAGTGGCAAAAACAGAAGACATGATGCAACAGCAAAACAAATGACAACCGTGTGTTTCGTCCCAGGATGAGTTACCTACTGAGAGAGGGAGGACATGAGCAGTGGCTCTGTTGTGTACCTCCAGCTTTTCACATCCATTTGAACCCTGCCGGCTAGCGATGGCAAAAACTTCCTGCATTTTGATGAACTCAAACAATAGGATTTTAACACCACAGAAAGAAATGTCCTTCAGCAGCAAAGTAAGTGACCAGATAGAGGTGGTTCATTGTGCAATGATTTGCTAAGCAGAACGCCGCCCTACCACACTGCAAAATACAGCTCTTGTGGACAAAGGAAAGGGTTCATTTTTTGTTCCAAATGGCTTAATTAATCACTTCCCTCAGCTCCAAATGGAAACAGGCTTGAGCTAACAAAAGCTCTGCTTGTATTAACCTCCAGGCAAGCAGATGCTCTTCCCTAAAATTCATTTAGCTGGCAAAATGGGGAAAAAATGCCAGCAGCAGAGAGGTTCAAAAATTGTGAAGTCCAGGCACTTCCATGAAGCTTTTCCTTTAAAAAAAAAACCAAACCAAAACAAAAAAACCCAAAACCCAAACAAAACCCAAAACCAAAAAAAACAATAGAAAAGTACACTGAAACCCAACTGTAGAGATTTTGTTCCCATGTGTTCAAAAGGGAGAGGCAGGGTGAGGATACCACCAGCGCTTTTACATGCAATCCCTTCATGTAAATGATTTCAAATGGGAGCTCTTGCTCTTGCCTGCCGACAAAAGCAGAATGCATCACTGTTGCCAGGCCACCTGGGACATGGGGAGGAGAGGAAACTTCCAGATGGGTTTTAAGACAATTCATTTATATTTATATAGCCAGAATAATTTTTTTTTTTTCTGAGACTGCATTTCGCTTTGCTCTGTCTAGACCACCAAGAAAAGAGGGAGGCACAGAATTGCTATTGCATTAATAGTCCTAGTGTTTATGGTTTTGGCTTTTATGAACTTGTGGGAGCTGTTTATTGAGTCATAAACTCCACTAATGGGGATATTATCTCTAAATTATAGAAGTACTACAGTATTTGGATTAGTTAAAAGAAAGGTTTAAAACAGTTACACGCTTACAGTTTATCTCAATTACCAACATGATCCCATAATGGGAATGTAATTGCTAATTGCTAGCTTATATTGCAGAAGAACTACAATAACAACACACAATATATAGCCTGTATAAACATGTCCAGACGATTCTGTATTGCCTCCTTTCACTGCTACCTTCTCGTATGGTGGGGTTTTTTATTACAATGATTTAATTCCTAAATGCCTCAAATTAGGAATTCCTCTTTGTCAGGAAAGCATTTTTGCCAGTGCTTCTTTTGACCAATTTCAGCAAGCCACCTGCACACACTTGAGTGGCTTTGTGCAAAAGGCACAGCCTTATGCATACGCTTAAATACTTTGCTAAATTAGATTCTCAGAGAGCTCTAACAAGAGAAATCGTACTTCCATTTAAATCAGCCCAGGTTTTCCTGTTTACCTAGCTGGAGTGAAATTCAGACAAGACCCACTGGCCAGAGCCTGAGTCAAGCTCATTGAGGCCACACAGGTCCACCTGCTAAGCATGGCACCGTGTCTCTGCTCAGCCTAAGCTCCAATATACCCCATGAGAGGGATCACATGCACGTTCAGCACGTAGCATGAACTCATGCTTTCCTCTGCCTGGTCTGCCCAGCTCAACCCGGACTGCCCACAGCTGGCTGAAGCTCAGCCCCTTCCTACACATACCACACTCACTGCAGTGTGGCTGCAACTGGCAGCAAGGGTGGGGAGCAGCCAAGTGGTCACCATGCTCGACCTCAGTGCTCCTCTAGAAATGCTGATGGACCCCAAGGGTGGGATTCATCTCACCTGACAGCAGTGCAAACGTCTACATTTAGCTGGTGGTTTTAAATCCCTTCACAGTCAGTGCAGAGGGAGGGGCAGTGTGTGGGTAACAGGCCTCCCGTAGATATTCCTGCAGGCTAGTCGCTCCCTAGAGGTGCCCATCGCCCTTCCATCCGCAAGTAAGGGATCCAGAGAGCTAGTGCAGGTGCAGACATCTGCAGTAGACACCTGAAGGCAAGGGACATAAGTCTCACCCATAAAACCTCATGGTAATTTAGAGGAGGCTGCATCCCACCTGCGCCACAGCAGCTCTGCAAAAGATCTTCCTCTCGTCTTTCAAGACAATGCCATTCTTCTGACAGATTTGCCTTTGAAAGTGGGAGCTCTCTCAAGAACTGTTAGGTGATACAATGAATTTTTGCATTTACAGATCATCCAACCATGCTGCTTGCCAAGGATCTGCATCAGATTTCGGAGAAGTTAGTGAATCAGCTCCTTTACTTCTCTTTGTTCGTAGTTTTTAATATGAAACTAGCCTCACGAAAGAGGAGAGCAAAGAGGACAAATGGCTAGGGTGAAGGGCAGATGAGGATAGCTAGTTTATTTGTGTGTAATACATACCAGAAGAAACTTCCAGATGATTCAGAAATGACCAACTGTGCAGAGAAAGAGTTTATATAATCTATCTATAACCTTAATGTATTGTATCTATATTAACTTCCTTCCTCGCCTGTGTTATGCTCCCTCACTGGTTTTAAACTTTACATTGGAAACTGGTAGGGACATGGACTTCCCGCCACACCCCTACCTGGCTTGTTTGACCATTGCCTAAAACATGAGTGCTGCTTCTAACTGGGTCTGAGTCACCACCCTAACAAACAACAAGAAGAAATTCAGAGCAAACAGTAACTTGAAAAAGTCTTCTTTCAGGATAGTTTTCTCTCAAATGTTATCTATACTGTCTTCTAAAACCTAGAAATAATTTTAAAAATCTGACTGAGCTCAGATTGTGGTATTTTTTCCTCCTCATGTTGTAACTTCTGCACAAACTTTCTGCCGTTTTGTCTTTTTCATTGTACTGGCACTTGCTGGCTAAGCCACCTCAAAGAGGAAGAAATGCTGCAAGTAAATATGCAATGGGTAAGTTACTGAGGGTACAGGACATTATTGCTTAAAGAACTAATGTTTCCTTCCATGTCACTGAATAACTTACGTATGACTACAAGATGTTAAAAACTAGAAAATTCTTGAATGATTAGTTCCATGTCTCAAACCACAGGAACACATAGATGGATCCAGCAAGAAAGTGATCAGTGGATTACTGTTAGTGATATATGGACTGCTGTTCTCTGAATGCTGTCAAATGACTGAAAACATCCAATATTTTGGTTTTTGTGGAATTAGGATCCCTGCAGTTTTCCTTTGAGAGGCAGAATTGTCTCCTGGAATAAAAGGACAAGACAGAGAGAACAGACATAGAAGTCAACTGAGCCCAAACTTTTTCTGTGAAGAGCTTTCCTGCCATGAAGTAGGATCAACTCGCACCAGCACGAGGGACAAATGAAGAAGGAGGACTTCAACATCTTTTCATTTATGTAGACGAACACCTGTCTGATGTTGGTACAAATGGCTCTGCCTAGAAAACTACAGTAGATGCCTGTATGATGGGCAGGACACAGGAAAATATTGCCTGGTGAGGAACTTCATTGTTGTCCACAGGTTGTCTACGGCTGCTTGTGGCTACCACGTCTGAGGGGGCCCATCTGCTGGTGCCCACGGCAGGCACCCCGAACTGCACAGGAGCAGAAGCTGATGCGAGGCCACAAGCTAACCAGTGCACCACATGCACACAAGGACTGCTCCTCTTTGCTGTTTGCAGCCTGCCATTTGCTTGCAGCAGCAGCTATTCCACAGAACTTGAAGCCTCTTATTCTCAAATGCCGAGCTGAGGAAATAAAAATTAACACTGAACACGCAGCAGACCCCAGCAGTGAGATGGGGAGTCGGTACTGTAATGTGAAGCTCTTTGCTCCTGCCATGGACAGCACAGATACTTGTGGAAAGAAGATATCTTTGGCTCCCCTACAGAGATCGAGCTGAGATTAATGGCAACTGCGAGGGCTGCCTTCCCCTTTATGCGATGCATGCTTTAAAGCTGTGGCCTCCTGCCATCTTGAAATATAATCTTGTGGTATTGTCTTCATTCAGGCTCCTCATCAGCAATGTGAAAAGGGAGAAGAAGCCGGTGGCAGGATTAGAGGAGAGGTTGAAATATTCTGGGCAGCATATGCTGTAAGTCACATTACACAAAGAGTATTATTGGACTGCTCATTGGCTAGGGCTTTCCCTTCTGGAAGCACTGCTGCTTGTAAAAAAGAAAACCTGGTGAAATGTTTTATAACACATCAGACCACAGCATATGACACACTGTGAGCACAGTGACAAGCACTGAAAATATTTTTCAGGCCCTGTCTGCTCGGCTCCTCGGAGATGCTTTTGTGCTCATCAGGGTTATGCAAGATTCATGGGAAAAGAGGAGAAAGAGAAGTGAGAATAATAATTCAGAAGGATATTAATAAACGTCCTAAAATTACTATCATCAGGTGACCCATCTCAACCTTAAAACTAACTGAGTACTTCAGTCTTGGAAGGCTGTTTGAGACCCTTGTTGTTTTAGAAATGAGAAACCACCTTTTGTTGTTCAGTTTAAATTTATTTGTGGCAAATTATACCTATTTGTTCTTAGACTACCAACGTTTTTAACTGAAATAGATTATTTTCCTCACCTGGCCATAATGTATTTACAGAGAGCAGTCATATCCTCTCTGAGACTTTATTTTATTTCACTAAATAAGCCAAGCTCCTTTAGGTCTCCTTTCTTACCTCCATTCTCTTGGTCACCTTCCTAGTTCTTCTCTGCACTGGTTCCAGTTTGCAGTCACCTTTCCTGACCATGACCAGAACAGACCATGACTGACCAGACCCATACACAGGGTTCCACAGGAAATTGTAAGAAATTATATTTCTTGTACTAATTTTTTTTTTTCCTGAAAAAAGGCTCCTCTTTGTCCTATACACATAAAGGAAAACAAACTAAAGTGAATTTCCTATCTCTAAAAGCTACTTGGGAAGTTGTAAATGTTCAGAGTCAATCTTTCTTGGAAACCCTTGACTATACCAGATTTCCACAACTGAAACATATCCTTCTGAAGTCTGGGGAGCATTAAAAATTTACAAGAGCAACTGCATTCATTTAAAGTGTCATGGTCAGTCTTGGTGGCATGTTTTAAAAATCTTCAGCTTTCATCAAACTGGCTTCAAACGCAAGTTATTGTTTTGGCTCCTGACACTATCATCGTGGTCAGACATTTTTCTTGTCATGTAAGAAATCATTTTCCTCTTTTGGATCAAAGAGTACGTGGTCTTGTCTACAACTTGGAGCACTTGAACAAGTTTTCACAGTTTTCTTTTTGACCCCTGGACACAGACCATCACTTACCCATTTTATTGCAAACATCTTCCTAAGTAGCAGCAACCCACATCATTATGCCTTGCCTCAAGTCCTTTTTTGCTGACAAAAAAGGTAAAAACCTGCCAAAAGCTTCACAGTTTGCCATATGGAGGGAAAAGAATTTCTTCTCAGGAGCTGGGGGGACTAAAGAGAAGATATACAATTAAAAATTTCATTTGCACTGTCATGCAAAAGTGCAGCAAGGTATTTCTAAATGGAATCATAATTTTAAAAAGGATCTCCAAGTTTCCAAAAAGATACCGATTCACTGAATTAAGTTATTCTTTGAACAATAGTTCTTTCCCTCAGTTTGGGGATTTAGATACGTTGAATTCTCATCCTTCTAAATCAAACACCTCCTTCCCAAATTGTAATTTCAGAAAGAGCAGGATTCTTGGTCTACTGAACATGTGAGTTTCCCAGCCACCAGCAGAAGTGCACTGGCTCACACCTCTTCCCCTTCCCCTGTGGAACTGCCATGGATGAGTCAACTCCCCCCTCCACCTCAGCTCTTCCATTCTTTAAACTGGGTTAATTGCTTCTCTCACAAAAGCATGCAGTAAATTCAAATCTAATCATGGCTTTGAGCTGGCATAAGCTTAAAAAGATACAAAAACACTAGCAGGAACTCCATTTAGTCATCACAATTTTGAGCAAAGAGAAAGACATAAATTAATTTTTAAAGAGCAAGTACAGTGCTACTGCAAGAAAGCTGCACACTAGAACTGTACCGAAACACCTTCTCTTCATACATGTCTCACTCAAGTAAACTTGGGTGGCTACTAATCTGAGTCACATTTAAAACAAAAAGCAAGAACTGATAGCTTCTGTGCCATGCCTGCAAAATATTTAGTTCTGTATTGGAAGGTTATAATTATCTCTCATACCAGAGCAACTTTATACTGTGCTTAAAACATTGCTAGTGTTTCCTCCATAAAATAAACCTTGACACAAACAGTACTTAAGCATCACCACAGGGATATAGCAAAAACACAGATATAAGCTAAAGAGCAAGAGAGATTTGAATGGAATAACCTTTTTGTGCTAATATAGTCTGACCTAGTATTTTAAGAGGTCATCCAACAACCTCTTGTGTTGGCAGAACAAACCAGGGTCAGTCAGATTTTGCTCTGTTTAACTCAAAGATTTCTCAATACTTGTAAATTCTCCATATAACCAGACACAAAGATTAGAGGATACAGTTTTAATTATGCTTGCATAAGTATGAAAGAGCACAGTTGATTTAGAAGGAGTTACAAAAATACACAAAATATGCATCTATGTTGGAATAAGAAATTAAATGCAATAAAACCCATATCTGATTTTTTTTTTTTTACAAGGAATGTTTTCAGTATCTGTCTAAGTAAGCTTTGGAGCTGAAACACTAATCCAAAAGCAGTGCCTTGCACAGATCACTTTATTCTTCCTTGCCAAACAGATCATCCAGCAGAGGTAAGTATCTGATCCCTTTCACAGGAAGGGATGGTGGACGTCTGCTCCAGTCATCTTCATTCTGAAATTGGTAACCCAGAGAATATCTTAGAATATAATATTGAAAACAAGAATAATTAAAAGCTGGTCAACATAAGATTAAATGAGCTGCTTCATTTCCACAAGCAAATCTGTGAAAAAGTGTATCTTTATACAGCACATCCTCTTAAAATATTACTACATGAGTATTTTTATCAAACTTGCAGAATATTTTATTAAACATATTTTCTATCATTAGCCCTTTTTCAGATATTTTCAAATTAAATAATGCTATATTTTCTTCGTTAAGATGCTTATGCTTGGAAGTCTTGCAAGTCATCTATGTCTCAACACCGAAAGTCATACAAAATAATGAGACAGAAAGAAGAAAAAAAGTCAGCTGAACAAGCACAGCTGTTGCTGAAATCTATCTGTCAAATACAGGTACTGTAGCCCCAAAATATTGCTGTTAATTCACAGTAAGTCATGAACAGAATGACAACGGGATTCCAAAGTTCAACAAGATTTAAATCCCTTCTTTTCTCTGATTTTTTTCCATTTCATATTGATGTCTTCATTAAAATATTCTTGTACTGTACCAAAGACAGCCTAGGTATTGTAACTAACTAACAAAATAATAAAGTCAATAAAACTCAGTTAACTATACTGGCACCAGTTTGGGCGCAGTTCATTAAAACAGTGCTATATGTCAGTGTGACAGCTACAGCAAGGCTTTGGAGCTGATGAGGAACTGATTATTGCAGCATGATGATGACTGATCATAATTTCTATTGATGCTCTTTCTTCCTTTTTGATTTCAGCTGTAACCTTCCTCCCGTAACTCCATGTACCATTCTCAACTGAGGTTCTTGGGCATCAGCCACTCCCAGAAAGCCCATCCACTGGCTGTCCTTCCTCCAAGCAAAGATAACGTCTTCTTCATACCCAAACGAAACGTCATCTTTTATGCTGATCAGAACATACGTTTCAACACAAATGTCCACTTCAACCTCCCGCTTGTTTCACAAGCATCTTTTCCTCCACACCTTCAACTTGTGAAGTCTGCCTCTTGGTTCCACTGCCACTTGCACCCCACCTTCACCCCACAGGAGCTATCTCCTTCCCTCACCTGCCAGCAATCAGTTCATGCTCAATGGCTACCTAAGCCATCCTGTAAGGGGAAAAAATGGTCAAACACATTCAACACCAAGTGTATCTGTGCCCCTGATTCTCTCACCCTTGTTTTTTGGCACAGAGCTTAGCACCATCTTCAAGGCAAAAATCCTCCAGGCAAAGGCTCTGACCTTTTTGTTTCTGCGGTACTGAGGCTCACAAGGCCCCTTCCCTTACCCTGACACAATCTCCTGAGAGCAGTCACTGTTTAAATATTGAGTTATAACTTAAGCACAGAATTCTTCTGTACAAACAAAGAATATCCACTGAACAAAACCTCATGCACACTTTGAACCACAGGACTGCTGTATAAAACACGTGGAAGGGCTTTCATTTGATCTGTACAAGACAGAAAACTTCTCAATGACAAAACGAAAAATAAACCACAGTGGAAAGCAGAGCAAACCAGCAGCATTGGGCCCTCGTTAGACATCACCGACAGTTTGAGATGCTACAGAAGAAAGAGCTGGTAAGCCAAGTAAGAGAGAAGAGTCAGGTTAATAGCACAGTACTTGAGGAATATTGGTTTAAACTATGTCACCATCAAACTTGAATTTAAACGAATGCTACATTTCTGAACAGCCTGAATACAATCAAATACATTCTGTACAAGCATAGCAACACATTGGCTAGGCCAGAACGGCAAAACTACGTGTTGGCAGAAAGGCTTCAGTTTTATCTGTTACAAAGTTTATAAAAATCAGCATAATTGCATTATGCACCATCTATTTTAAAATGTTCCATTCAGCACAAGGTGGCAAGATCAGATTAATCTCTGTAGTTTGTTGATACCACATTTTTATTTACCCTAAGTAGCAGGCTGGTGGAGATATACAAAGTTTATCCATCAATACTGCTCTTGCTGTACGCCTACCAGTAATGTGGTGTATTATGTACACGTTTCTATGGAGTTATAAAAAATAAATAGCTATTTTCTGCAGTGTCAGTGGAGTTTAAAGTATTTCCTGGCTACCTCAGCAAGTGAACAGATTGTTTGGCATGTGACAACAATATTTGTGGGTGAAGTGGTATTCACACCCATTGTTCATGGACAAATACACCTATTTCCCCTTCTCTTCTTTTTTCTTCTAGAAAAACGTCACAGAAATGTGACGCCTATTAGGTACAGGGGTGCTGTGAGGCTCCTCATCCCTGTTTGACTTCTCTGCTTCATTCTAAACCTCCCAGAAAAAAATAGTTACTTGAGGAAAACAGACACAAATATGCAAATATGAAAGCTGTTGTGGTCTGCATTGGATAAAGCATTCATGTTAAAAGCTAGACAAATTATATCAATGTACTGTACTGTTCCTTTGCTCAGATACACTGGTTTTACCTTGAGAGGAACCTTTATCATCTGGAAAGCAGGGATCTGATTCTTTCTCCAGTTCAGCCCATCCACAAACTTTTTATATTCAACTTGCTTACGGTCATCTTCAAACCTAAGCAGAATATCCATAAGATGACTCAAGGTTAAAGGAAATTTTTAACAAAGTAGTATCATGTTATCTACAGCATACTAATACATTACCCTTTGGATAACAATTTTCTACTCCTTTATTACCAAACGCTGGCAGAAGTAAAGAAAAACACTACCAAACTGTCAGGACTTCTATATCATACATTCTATTCCATATTCTTACACCTTATTATTGTCTCTCATAGTAGAATTAAACTTCTTTAAGGTTTATTACATTTCAATTAATTTCATTTTACTTTTGAAGCATTGGCCAACCTTTTCCAACACTGGGATCTCACAATTGGTGACAAATATTGAGTTGGGATGATCGGTGTATGATTCCTTTGTGTAGAAGAGAAACAGGTAGAATGATACAAGAGAACTGTGCTATAACACAACTAACCTGCTTTATATGGCTTCTACAATCATTTCCTGAAAATAAGCAATCCTTCAGAAATGCTGCTTGCACACACCTTGGGATCAATTTACAATCGACAAACATACAGCTCTCTAACCTATCAAATAATAGCCAGAGTCAAAAATCACAAGCCTTGTCATTTGGCAGTTGTTTTATGGCATTGTTCTTTATTTCTATGGAATAAATATATATTTGTGTCAGTTAGGAGGGTCCCCTAAATACATGAAGATATATATGCTGCCAGCTAATGTCTACAGGTACATGTGGATCACGCTATCTCCCTCCCTCAGATTTCTCAAATAATTACCTTGCACTAATAAACCCCATAGGAGCAGATTTGTAAGCCATGCCATCCTTTTGCCACTGACTTGGATAAAGCAGCTTCAGAAAAAAAGTCCTCAATTCAGCAAAACACTTCAGTGATTAAGGCACTTGGGAAGCACTGTTATTTCAGTGGGACTAGTCAAATGCTTGAAAGATATCCGCAAGCTGAAGCTACTACGCAAATGATTCTTGAAATGAACAGCTTAACTGCTTTGCTACAAATACTGTACTAGCAGCTTCTGTGAATGACATTTGTCTCACCTTACACTACCTACATATAAAAGAGACCTGGTTTAGGTCCCTGGAAGTGTTTGTGCTTCTCTGGGGTCCATGGAGAGACATACACAACTAGCAAGATTCAATACCTATTCTTTGGTGGGAAACATCAGGTTAAACAATTCTGCCCCTTAATCTCATGAGACAAATACTACTGCACAGGAGCAGGATCATGTCCGGGAAACAAGTCTTTTAGAAAACCATTTTATCTTGTTCTTAAAGAAATAGCACTGCACAAAACATGGGCCTCAAAACCCTTCAACCACTGCAGAGGGTTCTGGTAAAAATTAAGCATGAAGGTACTTCAAGGGACAATTTACAGCACAAACTTGGAAAACAATACCAGAGAAGAGGAGAAATAAATCTAGTGACAAAAATAAACTACAATAAACTGCAACTCATCCTCTCCTTCTCCTCCCCCCAAACCTTTCATTTAATAGTCAGCAGGAGAGATAATAGTAAAATATACTGAGAGCCATAAACAGAGATGCTAGTGATAAACTGGAATGTTAAGTACAGTGAGTTATGCTGAAGATGAAAGCAAAGTCAGAAAAGAATGCTACTGTTACTAGTACTAAAGAGGAGCCTGAAACATTGCCATGAGAAACCCTCCTATGATAGCTTGCTTCTTTATAATAGCTCACATGCAAGTTAACATTTTCATAAAGCCTTACTTTTGGGGAATATATCCAATACACAAGAAAATTACCATTCCCACTTCTAGCAGGTTCTTGATTGTTTCAGGTTTTTTGCAAGTGGCAGTTGGGAAAAGAAAGGAGTTTTGCATTAGATGTAACAAGACAATAAAAAAGTTTATACCTCTTGGAAAAAAGCTATGGCACACAGATTTTGAATTGCAGAACCATCATGACAATTATTTTTTTTCTTTTACTATATATGTACTTACCTTTTGCTTATTGTGAAAAGTCCAAAGATTAAGTCTACTGCCAAGATGCAGAGCTCTATAAGCAGGATTTTTAAATAAAGAACAAGTGAAGCCGTGTAACTACGTAAACTTTATGTTGAGGCAACGAAGTCAAGGAAAGCATTGCTTCTGCTTTCGACAAACATTAACAAGGAGAAAAGTCCTTTGATGTGACAACACGAGCAAACTGAGATGACAACATGGGCATGAAGTTAATTGTAACCAAAGACTTTAACATGGGCAGAGGAAATGGGATTCCTAAACCCCATATTTAAATAGCAACAGAAAGCAACTTAAAATATTACTCTAGAATAATCTAGAAAGAAAAAAAAAAATCTACTCTTTAGATCTCTTTCCTGCTGCGACTTACAGTATCAATCTACTAAAAGCACACACTTGCAATTTGGCACAGAGTATCCAGATGGACTGAGGAGATGTTATCAATTTGTGCATTATTTGGACAGAGATGTCATACATTTCAGTGGCTGGAGTTATTATGACTGAAACTGACAGTGCTCCTCAGGAAAGGAAATTAGATTTGTCTTATCAAGAAGATGCAACAAAGGTCTCTTGAAACCATGCTTCTCTTCAGTTTTGCCCTATGGCTTCACCAATACATGTGATTTTAGACTACAAAAGTCACTCCTCCATCCCTATCATAGTTTGCAGAGATTTTTTTTTCTTTGACATTACAGAAATAATCGCACATTTCTGCTGCTAAAAATATATTTGTAATGAAATACTCCAGATATGTGAAAAATCTGGTTAAATCACATTATGACCATTCCTGAGGATGCTTTGGTGAGTAAAGGCTACTTACAAATATTTTTCCTTTCCCATCATGAGATCTGTAACCCAAACATTTATATGAAAAGTTAATGCACAGGCAGAATTTTTTTAATTCCTTAGTTTTGAATAACATTTATTAAGAAGTTAATCTGATAATAATAGAGGAGAAGCATCATGCTCTTTAATCTTAGAGAAAATGTTGGGATTCTTCAGCCTGTTTGATAGTGTCTGTGTAACACATGTATACATCTACATTGTTACAAACTGCACATATGAAAAGATTTAAAACAGCAAACATGGACAAGTCTATGCAGCTGATCAGGATGAATTAAGTAATGGCTACCATCTTGTGTATACATTTGTCCACATCTTGAACAACTATAAATTGAACCATCAGTTCCTCAGCATACTGAATAACAGAAATAATTTCTTTGAAGAGATCCAGATATTAATGCTAGAGAGTCTTTTCATCACAAATGGCATAAGGAGTCTCAGGCATCAAAGGTAACGAGCAGAAGACAGAGTGCAGGAGAAAGATCTTGTGACCACTTCCAATCTTGTTCCTGCTACCAGGACACTGCTGTAGCCAGAAAAGGGGGTTTCCTTCCTGAAAGAAATAGGTCAGCCCTAAAAAAAAAATTACAGGTAGGCAACTAGGTAAAAAATTATTACTCAGCCACAAACCAGGGAAAAGCTGAGCAGGCAAGAGTGGCCTGGCCTGTTAGTGACTTGAGAACTGGAATGACCATGTAGGAGGCCCATTGTTATCAGGCACTCCTACCTGTGACACTAGGGATTAACTTTTTCAGAACAAGCCCCCCTCCACAGTCCAACAGTCTCATCTTGGTACTGCAGAGAGGTGAAGAACTACAAAGCCACTTTTAAGGGAAATTAAAAGACATAGTTTAAAAAATAGGGACATATGCTTAACAACTAAACTAATGCAGAACAATCAACGTGTAATACATGTAAACTTGTCATCCATTCTTTCTTCCCTCCATTTTTTCTTTGCTTAACTGCCAGCTGTTTATATACCCTCTGGGGAAGGACTGCATCTTTCTAAGTCCTTGTTAGCATACATTTAGCATTGCAGTAAATAAAAAATAACGGAAAAAAAAAAACCCCTAAATTCATTACTTAAGCACTTTAGCAACATTTATTTATGAAGCAAACTGTAATTGTTCATTATGCCTGCATAAATTTAAAGAAATGCTTATAATGACTACTGCAGTTTTCTGGCAGAAACAATTGTGCACCATCTGCATTGCTTAATACATTGTGATTAAAAGTCTGTATTGCCCTGTGATTAAAAAACTAAGTGAGAAAATGCTGGTGGAGAAAGGAAATGCTTTTTAATAGGCCAGCTCAGGTAAACTGGAAAAATGGACACATTGTTGGGTACTTAAATCCCACTATTCCACCATCCCACAATTAAAAATACAAATTTACTCTTAGGCAGACAATTTGAAAGGGTATTATGAAACCTCACAGTCTTTGTGCTAATTCTCCCTGCACTCTGTGGAAACTGAATGGTCTTTGGGTACAGTAAACAAAGTCTTGGGTCATCTGAAGGTGACCACAAAACTTGACAGTAACTTCTAGTCCCATCTCATGCTTTTAATAAGTGACAGATCATTGCAGTACAATTTACAAGTGTAAATAATAAATACTTTAAGAGTATTGCCTTTCAAAATGGAAAAATAGAATCATTAAGTCCTACAGAAAGTCTTTGCCACCTAATCTCAGATAGCAAAGCTGAATAAACATATAGCTTTAGTCTTCAACTATTATCTGATCACATTGTCTAGCATCATTTTATAGCTGAACAGGGTCCAGCTAGTGCATTAGCTATATATATACTGAGCTTGTGGGAAGCAGTCCAACAACTTTTACTGTACCACTTTCTTCTTTCATAAATACAGATACACACAGTAGGAACACCACCGCCGCTTGCTTCAGAAACATCAATGGACACAAAATTACATACTTCCTCATCCAAAAAAACCCAAGGAAAGAATATTGTTGACAAACTTTGCCCACACTGAATTGCATACTCCCCAGGAGTGAGACTGTTCTTCATTAATAATAAACCTGCCTGTTTCATGATTCTTCAGTCTCAAAGAAAACTACAGAAAGCAGGAGGAAAGGAAAAGTCTAAACCTCATTCAGCCAACTCTACTCTTCGATTTCCAGATTACTGGAAATTAACTCCTATTAAATAGACTTAAAAAAAAAAATCTTTCCCTGACTTCGCACCCTCATGAAACAATAAATTTACCACAGAGTGCCAACTGCACACATTATTAAGAATGTGACAATCTTCCTTCTTATCTGCAATGCAGTGACTCACCACATAAACTGCCATTTTTCAAAGCAGCTGATACTGTAACTTAGAACTGGCATTGCACATAGCATTCTATCATATGAAGTACTTCTCACACTGATTTCTGAGGCCCAGCTTCACACCATTTACCTTTCTCATATAGAAATTTGCAATACAGGCTGGCCACAGCCCCTTCAGAAACAAAGGAAAACGGATGGTAATTTAGAAATCCAGCTCTTATACAGGCTGAGGAGATAACGCTCTCATTCTCCATCGCCTACAGAAGAACCTACAGCGGCTGAATCCTAATTCAGTTGTCATGGGTACCTGCCTAAAGCTGGGTAAAATCCAACCCTTAGTCTCCTCGTCTTGTAAGCTTATCTCTAATTTTTATTATAGTGTACTGGGCTTTTTCTTTTTAACTGCCTACACTGCGACTCTTCAGGAGAGAAGAGTTTCATCTCTCAAAAGCTCTCCCTGGTATAAATTCACAAACAATAAACACATCTCTGGAGCCTATGATGTGTCAGGCTTGTCTGTTTTTCATCAGCATAGAGTCAGTACATAAAGGAAAACCTCCAGTCCCTTGTCTGTGCATCTATTCAATTTCAGCCTTTACGAAATGGAAACTATGAGAACCCCTCGTCTAGTACAGGATGTCAATTGTCCTCCAACATGTTTTGTGTTGGGCAGCTTAGTAGGAGTCCTAAAAAATGAGTTTAGATTAATGCTAAAACTCAGACGTGCTTCTGATGACTAATGCTTGTAACCTAACTGTCAAAAGTGATGAACTGCAAACAAATTGCCAAAGTCATCTATCTGGCTACTGCAGGGAACTGTTTTGAAAGTTTTTGGTCTGGAAATGGGGGCTTTGTGAAAAACAGTCCCTTAGGCTTCTTAAAGCAGTCTTGTTGATACTGATTTAAGTAGGAAGCCTTGCTTGCAGTATGAAGACGCTTTATTAAAATGGATTCCACTTTTCTGCCTGACAAGAGTCTCTTCATTATTTGATAAATCCAGATGCTTAGTTTGCAATTCCTCCTGAAATCAAGAAGTATATCTACCTGAAATCATCTAAATATGACAGAAGACAAGACCTGGTTCTGCTTTTAACACAGTCTGAAGCCACAGACAAAACATTTAAGGATTTCCCACAAGGGAAAGAAGAGACCAATGAGCATGCATTTAAACCTATTACCAGAAAATCTGGCCATGAAAACCAAACTTAACATGACCACAAGTTACTCTGAACTCTAGCTTTTAATACAAGTGCACTGAATACTAGGTCGTTTCACTTCTATCCCCATTAATACAGCTAGCCAAGCAATTTGTCTTGAAACAATTAAATGTGCTATGGAAAAATACCAAAACCATGCCAACGCTCCTTTTCCTTTTTAAAAATTACAATAAAATATGTTTCAGGTGAGATTAATAGGAGTAACATCACTTTTATTTACTACTGATACTGTCTACTGCATTCAAGGACATTTCATTGTATTCATTTTGGTATGTTTCTTCAAACTCACATAATGTGCTTTCATAAGATTATTGGGTTTTACCGTACATATACACAGGAACAACTAATGCAAAAAAAGTGAATCTCACTGATAGTGATAAGTATCAGTAGCTGAATCCCGTAAGACTAATTCCATAGAATTCTGGCAAAACCCGGATGATCTACCATGCCAGACAAAATGAAGAAAAGTTGCTAAGATGGATGCACCTTAGTTGATTATAAATATTCTATAAATGGGAAAGTCCACATGTGTAAAAGGACAAAATCAGCATCGTGAAATTATTAATATTATATAAATGAGAAATTCTTAAGAACTGTGTCTGCAATAGACATTTAGCACTGATTTGCACCCATGCATGCAGGTCATACTATCTGCCCTTAACTTACATGGTCAGTAAAGCTTGCAGATCATCATCAGCCACTGGCAACTTAAAAGACTTGCAAATAGTCCTGCACATCTCATGGGGCAGCACTCCACATCTACGCAAACAGAAAGAGAGGGGGAGAAGCGTACATTAGGTATTTTCCAGATTTACTTCAAGTGAATGTTGCTGAGAATAGGAAAACACGTGAGGAATGCTGGGGTAGAGGTAAAGAAAACAAGGTTTTATGAAATTTTGCTATTACAAAGCCGAGAAACTTGAAGTGCACGTGGTGGCTTGTCTCCCACACAGTGAAGTCCTTAGTGATTCTGTGATTCTTTATCTGTGACATCAGAGAACAAAAAGGGCAAATGAGTCATATACAGAATCAGCTACAAATCCTTTCTTTTTTCCCTTAAATCACTATTTTTCCTCTTTGCTTTAAAATACTGTGTTTTGCCTGTGAACAGGCATCTGATTATGTCACAGAACATTCAGTACAGCAGCTATAGTAAAAAGTCCACAAACAAAATGAAAAAGAGACAAAAAGGCTATCCTTTTCTTGTCTACTGTCAAGTGCTGAGAGAGGCTTAACATTACAAATACTATCCTTTGGTGGCAATCTATCATTTGGTCAGCAACAAACAGAAAGTAGGTAGCTTTGCAAGCAGAGCTTCCCAAATAACAGCTTAGGAGAAATAGAGGAAACTTACTTTTCACGGTCATTGTATATAAGCACTGCAGACAGTTGTTCAAAATTCTCAAAGCCATTTTTCTTTAGTTGTTCTTGAGCCACTGCAAGAAGTAAGTGGAGGTCCATTTCATATTCATCTCTCACACTGTAACAGCGCCCAAGAGTCACAATTTCATGCTCTGAAAATGCTCCATCAGTGATATTGAATATCAAATTTCTGTTCACAAAAACAACAGCCTACATTAGTTTTAAGTAAAGGAGTTAAAAACAGTTAATAATCACTAGATTTGGGGGGGAAGAAAGGATTAAAGTGCACTCATTATAAAATGCTGTATTTACACTTTTAAAGAATGTATCTACTTAAATTTGAAATCTAGATCTGTTCAAGGAGGTATAATGGAAATTACCTGAACTCTTAAACTTTTGCAGGATGTCCACATTTGCTCCGTAGTTGGCTACACATACAAAAAAAACATAATAATAATGACTGAAGCCTTTTACCGGAGATGCCATACTGACATGGAATATTAGCAGCATTGTGAAAGCTGGCCCTGTGGGGTAGCTTTCAGGGGAAAGCTGGGGGAAGGGAAACAGAAGTTGGTCACAGAGGGCAGAAATTACATCCAACTTGTAATCACAAGCCCTCCTGGCAAGAATGGAAGACAGGAGGCAGTGGCAAGACCAGTTTATGCTTGGACACTGTCAGGGGAGAGTCAGATGCTGTGCAGGGAAGAGCCTGAGATGTGCTCTCCCAAGATTGCTTGTGCTGTTTAAACAAATCAGCCCAACCCAAGGAAGAAGAAATGTCCCTGAGATCCATCCAATGGGCCAGTGCTGGCACTGAATGACTAGCCATTCCTGTTAATGTCAAGAATTTGTTCCTGGTAATAGAGCTGAAGTGATTTCTGGGTAAGGTCCTGAAGGCACTTGTAGTATATCAGCAAATGGACACAAGCTTTGGAGCTTAAGAACCAGGACTAGCAATTACAGTTCAGAACAATCTCCCTCTGCTTAATATAGTTGGTGGAGGGGAGGAGAAGGACTAATTTTAAACAGTACATTGTCTTTGTAGTAGGAGTTTTATTGCCTTCAATGGTTACAGAGTTCTTCATTTCTTCATATGTCCTGGATGGTGACACAACATAAGGGAAGAAAAACACCAGTAGTGAGGTATGCAAGGAAACCTAGGAGGCTTCCTGATCTCCTGGAAAAAAATGGCCTGAATTGTAGGTTACTTCAGCTGTTGCAAGGCCTCTTGTCAAACCTGGCTTAGTGTAACTATACGTTGGTGTTATGAACCCAAATGTCTGCCTCTGGTGAGCTCATGTTCAACAGGATTTTATTTAACAGCAAGCATCAACATAGGCCTATGTGCCTCAACCAAAATTAGATTAATTATATATAATACTTCTGGATAAACTGCACTAAGAATAAACTTCATCGTAATTGCTTGTGCAATTAGAGCCATACCTCGTGGTACCCTTGAGGGTACTGCATCACTGTGATTATATATCAATCTTTGAAAACAAATGGAAGAAATTATTAGTGATGCACAAAGTTCTGACTCAAGACTCAAACTTCTGGCTGGAGAACAGTTAAATTCTTGAATGAATCTGATAATGACTCTCTTAACATCCACATGTGAACTGAAAGCACAGAAACTTTGTACCCTTCCAAATTGCAAAATTTTATCAACAAAACATAATTTTTCACTTGTTTCCTCTCAGAGGCTTGTGCAGTCCTGTTCAAAGGAAGATATCTCTTCATAGAATATGATTGCACTTACACAGCTATTCAAAAAAGGATGTTAAACACTGTATAGTGTCTACTTTGACTCAACTGCTGCTTTTTTCATACTAAATAAATCAGAAAGAACCTTTATTTGCAGTGGCAGGAGATAAATATAAGAAGATGACAAGTTGCTGACAGTAGCAAACCTTATTTGAGATTATGCAAACTCAATGACCAAAACTTGGTCCAACTATTAATATTATCATTATTTTGACAGTATTATTATTCCACTTACTGAATATTATTATTTATATTGTAGCAGCATTCAGAGATCCAGTCAAAACTGGAGCCTCTTTCCTGGAGCCTGCAGTAATACCACTGCAAACACAAAGAGGACAATACTGCCCGATAAGCCTGGTGCTCTAAATGCTTGGGCTGGCAAAGCTGAAAGCATGTAGATAACATCACCCATCTGAATATTTCCACAGACTGGATTTCCACACACGGCACAGATTTTTCCAGTGTCAGGATTTTAAAGGTCTCTTATTTTCTCAAGCCAGTCAGTGACAATCAAGTCACCAAAACCCCCAGATAAAATTATTGTCTCATTTGGGAATTAAGGAATGTTCTAGTGATTGCTAGGGACTAATGAGTGATACCCAAGATTCACACGCAATATTATATCTAAACTCTTGCTGACAAAAAGAAACAAGCTGCAACAATTGTTCCCACAGCTTTTTGTTTTACTTTTTTTTTTCTTCTAGAAGAATAAGACAGATTGAAATCTGAATTTGGTAGAGAAAGAAATAATAATTAACTGCTTAAGAGAGCTGTTTCTCAAGCTGAATTGAAGATAGGCATCTTTGTTAAACCCACATGGTTCTTTGTCTCTAACAGCAAACAGTCTTGCCAGTAGCTTATGAGAAAAAGCAGTCTGGATAGGACCACGTGATGCACAGGCATCTAAGTTTTAGGGGTTTTTTTCTTCTCTTTTTAACAAAGCTTTTGATAGTTTTAACGATAGCTTAGGGGATAGTTTCAATGTACGCCATGTATTTACTTCTTGAATGATGTGCTGTAGATTTGGGTTCTGAAAGTAGTTAAAATAAATTGTATAATTACAATTCTGTTTCACTAAATCATGCTTATAGGTGTATTTTTAAATGCAGCTGATATCAAATTACATAGGTAGAAAGGAAGAAATCTGAACATCCAGATTCAGAGCACAGTAATGCCTTAGCTGTATTTAAGATAAGAAAAGAGGATTATCATGCTGGCTGAAGCTGTCACACAGATAATTGCCTGTACTAAAAATATCATTTGTAGTTAGTTATAATCATGAAATGCCACAACATATTAAAAATAAACAGTGATGTACACAAGAAAATACAACACTGAAAGAAAAATACATATTCTATTCACAGTAAAATATCTTTGACTTTTAATAGATGCAAAGAAGTGCTCTCATCTTCGTCATTAAAAATGGTTCTTTCATTCTAAAATAAGATACATGGATAGTAAAAAGAAGAGATCCTTCAGATTACAGGATATAATATGAATGAACAGAAACAAAATCTACTATCACTATAAAGCACAAAAGTTAAATGTTCCTTAGAGGCAAATTCTTCCTCTGGCGGTGTGAATGCTTCCTGTTAGACCCCCTGTGGTCCCACCAAAGGAGAGATGTAGACCATTAGTAGGTGCTCAGACAGGCCCAGTTGAGCACTGAGGCCAAAGAAACAGTATTACACAGATTCCACTGCTTTCTCTCTTACTCATGGAGAGGGCTACTGCATTTTTGTTGCTGAAACCGAGTGCCTCAATACCATATAACTAGACATACTTTACTCCATGCCACAGAACAGCACTAGCCTAAATTAAACAGCTGGGCAGTTCACAGCTGCACAGAGTATGACTGTGATTAAATTTACACTCAACTGAGCCGTCTCTTGATAAAATAACAATCCTTCCCTGCTGTTTAAAAGCACAATCATCCCTTCTAAAAGTGTGCTCCACCAATTTTGTCATGCAAATGTTCCGAAACATTGACCTACTCTTAGTGCATGTAAGAAGACAAAGTTTTGCATATGATTATTTCATAATTTGAACCAAAACCATAATTATTTGATCTTAAAAAGTTATTGTGCATATAAGTTCGAAACCTCTTCCAAGTGCAATAAAGTTTCTCCAGATATACACGAACTTTCCATTTTCTCCACTTCTTACTCTAGTAATAACATTGTCCTTCTTAATGCAGTTAACAACTCAGAATCTTGCTTCCGTTGAGTAAAACATCCAAGTCTAGAAATATTTTTGCCAAAAACTGCCAATAACTGTGGCCTCTCTTAGTTTGAATCCTACCTTTTAATAATTTATTTTTCATTTCTGAGTACCAGTTTGTTTTCATTTCTCACTGTTTTCACTTTGAATTGCTGGAAGAACCTTCTGCTGATCTATAGATCTTCTAAGATATTTCAGAAGCAATTTCTGCCTTGCTTAACATTCCTATAGGGTTGACATTCCACACAATATACATCTACATATATGCCTCTGTTATTACGACAGTTCCTAAACACATAGTATATTACCACTGTGAAAACCAAAATGCTTCTAGGCAAAATCTCCTCCTCTGTTCCACTTCATTAACTTCACCAGTACCCAACACAGTTCATATGCTCAAGTGTTCTGGCTGTGGGACAAACTGAAATCAGCTTGCCTTTGAACATGACTTCCTCTTTCAAGTATCTATACATTTGCCCATTGCCACACCTGGATCATTGCCAGAATCCAGGTATGGATACTCACCCTACCTCTGCTGAAATTATTATCCAAGCATTAATCATTGCTCTCACTACTGCTTTCCAGTCTTTTTTAAAGATGTTTATCACTGCATCCTATAATTTCAATACATCGTGGTTCTGCAAAGATTCTCTTCTTTATCAATAATTCAAAACCCAAATAACATAATTTTCAGGAGGCAAGCTCAAACATTCTTTCTTGAATTCCAAAACTACCAATTAATTTGTTTGACTCTCTCAGAATAGGCTTTTCTTTATCCTTCAGTGTATATATTACTGCTGACTTGCCCCTCTTCACAACACCCTGTGCCAGCTCCATAAAAAGTAGACAGATTTTAGTTGTGCTTTTCAGCTTACTTAAAACTACTGCATTTCTCTTTTTTTCTGTGGCATGGATTCACTTTCCTTTTCACATACAGTCTCCAAGTAAATGTAAAACAAATGTATCCCATTTGTCAGCTAACACATGCAGAAAGCATCAAGGAACAGTCATGCTCTACACATTTTTGGGGAGCGTGCCTTCATTAACTATTAAAAACCAAAAATCCACTGTCTTACCTGAAAGGGTCATACTCAATCACCTTGGTATGCTCAGGGTCAGCAGCTGCAAACACCTGTCTGATTTCTCGGGAACGAGGTTCCGCTATGTCTTTCAGTTTCTTGAGGATGACACCAATATCAGCCACAGAGAACTTAACAAAGGAAAGCAAGACACAGATTAGAGAGAAAGGCACTATGCAACCAACTATGTATGTACCAGCAAGAGCTGTCAAGATGCAGGGCAATGTTGAAGTGCTTCAATGTCTCACTTCAAATGCACAACTCAGCACTGTGTTAAGTTTGGAGGGTAGCTTGCTACTGAAAAAAGTTGCCTCCTAATGAGAATATAAAAAATTAAACAAAACTCATCAGATCATGCACTCTCAGAAAGCTTATTCCAGCCACATAAAAGGACATGCACTTTTGCTTCAAACATTGAATTGTTAAAGCAGAAGCAGAAACATTTAAAGTACAGTTCTAATAACCTGGTCCTCATTTTATGTTGGTGCATCTCACTTAATTCTCAATTAATAAAATTCACCACATTAAAATGAATCTTTTCACTGTTGGCTCCGATGAGCTGTTGAACATATGTTCTTACTCATATTAGACTGAGTATGCTGGTTTACATACTCAGAATTAGCAGATTGGAAATTTGTTAGGAACCAGTTTTTCCTGTCATGTAAGAAGAATGCTTATTTCTTCTCAATATAGTCATTAAAATAAAATTAAATTTAGATAAACAGAACTGGAGCACTTAAGCTTCCACCCTACATTCAGATTCCTGTGTTAGAGCTCTACCAAAGATGTATTTGCTATACTCATTTTTAACATAAAACATGTATTTAGTCATTAAATAGGGGTTGAGTCCAACCATGAATATCTGATATGCTCTTATATCTGCCATGCTCTACCTAACTTACAAAGCACAATGAACTGTCCGAAAATAGTTTTCTCCCATTTCTTCCAGTAAGCAATGTTGTTTTAACTAGTAATTATTTGAAATTTGGTATGACTGGTATTAAGGACCTAATCACAATAGAGATTGGGCCTCGCTCTCAATTATGCTAAGTCCATCTACAGCATTGTATCAGTTCAAAGGGATCTAGAAAAGGGTATTTAAAGTCCCTATGACACTGCCAGAGCAGTATGAAGTGATCCAAGTTTAATAAATACATCAGTGGTTGCAGGTAACATGCTGAGATTTAGAGAAAGCAGTTGCTGCATATGCCAAAAGTGCTCCAGGTCCAACCCTGGCATGCAATGCCACGCAAGGCAGTGGTGTGGAGCAGCTGGATCAGCAATCAAAAAGTTTTAGAGACAGCAACTTTTCAATCCCCTCCCCAAGCTGTTATTGTTTGGGCTGTAAACACACAGCTTTTTGCTGAAAAAGCAAGGAACAGACAATGAGAAAGGACTGGGCAGAAGGAATCAATCAGCAGGATATTTAAAGATGGACAAAGTGTTCTGTCTATTTAAAAACCTGCCTTCTCTACATTATCAAACCAGTTATTTTTATGTCTTTTTTTATAAGCTACATATTCCAAACACCTACGTAGACATTGAGTAGCTGAGCAGGATGGCAATAACTCTTGACCCACTTTCCCCCCTTCTCATGTAATTGCTGACATGCTAGTAGTCTCAATCTAGTTTTGTTTGATTGCCTTACTTAAGTCAGAGGTTATTATGTTTAATTCAATGGAAGTAAAATCAACTTCCATGTTTGTGCTGCAGAAGACTACTGAGTTTGAACAATTGAGACTGTTTCAGAGATGATGAATTAATTTCCAAGGAGGCACAGTGATGCCTTGTTTGAAAGAGTCCTTCTCGAACCTGGATAATACTGGTAGGACTGTGCACAACATACATGTTCTGCTTTGCAAGCGAATCTACGCTTTCTAAATGCATCTTTTTTCCTCAAATTGGAAAAGAAACTGAAAGTGATGAAAAGTTCTCAGAATTAGATCCTTAAAGTTACTTTCAGTACAGGTGGCAATCAAAATGACAAGACTCCATGATTTTTCTTTCCCCATAACTTAAAAGCAACACAATTGTCGTGGTTTAGCCCCAGCCAGCAACCAAGCACCACGCAGCCGCTCGCTCACTCCCCCTACCCCGATGGGATGGGGGAGAGAATCGGAGGAGTAAGAGTGAGAAACACTCCTGGGTTGAGATAAGAACAGTTTAATAATTGAAATAAAGTAAAATAGTAATGCTAATAGTAACAGTATAATAATGATAATAATAATAATGATACACGAAGCAAGTGATGCACAATGCAATTGCTCACCACCCGCCGACCGATACCCAGACAGTTCCCGAGCAGCGATTGCTGCTCCCTGGCCACCCCCCCCCCCCAGTTTCTATACTGAGCATGACGTCATATGGTATGGAATAGCCCTTTGGCCAGTTTGGATCAACTATTCTGGCTGTGCCCCCTCCCAGTTTCTTGTGCGCCTGGCAGAGCATGGGAAGCTGAAAAAGTCCTTGACTAGCATAAGCAGTACTCAGCAACAACTAAAAACATCAGCATGTTATCAACATTCTTCTCCTACTAAATCCAAAACACAGCACTATGCCTGCTGCTAGGAAGAAAATTAACTCTATCCCAGCCGAAACCAGGACAATTTTGAAACAGAAGATTAGAACTTTCCAAATATCTCATATGGTGTCAAACAAATATTTTGATGATAGCAAAATCAATTCCCTCCTGCACTATGATTACCAATCAAAATTTCATCTAAACCAGCATATGCCTATAGAAAAGTGGTCAAAATGGCATTTTCCAGAAGAAAAATATTCCATCTGGATTTCTTTCACCAGTTTTCATAAAACGTACTGATGTGTTCTGCTGAAAGGAAACCTCTGTCTATTCAGAAGGAAAATTATTTATTTTCTAATTTTAGAAATAACTGACAAATATTCATCTTAAAATTGTTCCCCCCCTTCAAACCATCTTCTACCTCTACTCCTCTCTAATAATTGCTGAAGTTCTTGTGATTTGAGTATGCAATCCCCTGATGATCAGAGGCAAACAAGGTGTGTCCTTACTTCTGGAGCTCTATTCAAAGGATGTGAATAAAGCATCTATCACTGGGAGTATAAACCTTTTTTTCTACCAGCCGTTTTAAAATCTTAACTGTGCAAAGAACATTTCAAAATTCACTTTAAAGAAGTATTTTTAGTGTTGCTTCTTCCCATTTTGCAGATTTTATTTTGATAACATACAATCATTCATTCTGGAAAACCAAGATCTCATCTGTTTGATCCAAGATAATCAATGCAAACAGCATCTCCAAAGAACATTTACAATCTAATGATGCACTCTGCATTTTGGAGAACAGCTTTGGTTTTGATTCTACTAGGAGGAGAAACAGTCCAGCAGTAAGAAAACATAATGTATATAGCTTTGTATTTTACTGCTTAAAGCATTTAGCAGTTGTAGCATTTCACATTAACAAGCATTTTGCAGACCTTCCTCATTATTCCAGGGAAGGCAGGTGGTGCTGGCTCCACGTTAATTTACAAAGAAATCACACCATTCTGCTGTTTTCATTTGAGTGAGAACAGCACATGTGGCCCAAAGGCAGCACAGGGTCAGGCTGCATCTACCTCTGCCTCAGCAGCACAACGGCATCAAGACTCACAGTCCCCAAGACTGCGCTAGGCCTGCTGGTGTCTTGGGAGTCCTGCGGGTTCACTCACTTTGGTGAGCCAGCAGACAGGGAACAATTAAAACTTGCACTAAGAACCTTGCCCCTTCTCCCTCCACAAAAGGTCTGGACAAATGGGCAGAGAACCATAGCTTGATAAACCCTCCTGGATATTTTCCCTAGGGGTACTTGCAACAAGCCTATGCAAAAGGGCAGCTCTGGAGAAGGTCTGCTGAAGGCACAATTCATGCTGCCGCCCCACCATGAGCTATGAAGCATACACACTACCCCAAAGTGCTCACAGCACAGTCTAGACCAAAGGCTGATGTTCAAGATCACACTGTGATGAACCAACAATCCGGAAGAGGGATGGCGATGCAGAAATGCCTTGGCTCCTGAGCTGATGCATTCTTATGTCTCAGAGTGACTGGGTCAGAGCTACGCAAAACAGGAATTTCCAAGTACCAGGGTACATTTATTCAAATACTGCAGCACAAACTTCACCATGAAAAAAAAAAAAAAAACCAAACCAAACACACACTTCTTGCCAAACCAACATAAAATCCCACAAAACGCTCTGTGACTCTTCTGTGCTTCTCCATGCCTGTATCCTTTCTTTTTTGACCTCTGTGACAATTGTTATAGGACAATCAATTTCCTCCTATCGGATACATTTCTGGCTTTGGTGAATGAGGGCTTCTTTACCAGCCATTTGTGTAATGACTGGTAGCATAAAATATACATCAGTTAAGGCACCCCAGCTCTCTATTTATTGTTGCTCTCCCCTCTGAAGGAAACACCAGAAGACAGTGAAACTCAGTACAAACTGTAAGCTTGAATTCCTGACTGTAATATGAATTTCTAATATTACAAGGGAAACGCTTTGGCAGATAAATATGTATGAATGCAAAAAATCAAATCAGGGAATAAAGTAGCCTCATCAGTAAGACTCTAAATTGGGTGTGCCTGCATCTTGAGTCCTGTGCACTGTTCCAGCCTCCACACCTCATAGTCGACTTGCAAGGACAGATTAAAAAGGGTAAGATTCTTAACTGGAGGATAGGATTAGGCTGAAGGGGAAGAATGTCTGAGATTTACAAAATTATGAGGGTGGTGCATAACGTGAATGGGGATCTTCACCAAACCCCAGAATATTAGAACTGGCATTGAAACTAGTGGGAGGTTGGTTTAAAACAGATAAAAGATACTTACTTCTTTTATCATATATTTTTTTACACAGTAGGCAGTGAACTTCTCGACTTGCTGCCACAGAAAGCTGTGGAAGCAGACAGTATCTGTAGGTTCAACAAGGGTTAGATCAATTCAGGGACAGAGGTCCATAAACAGTCTCAAGAAGGAATAGGCAGGGATATACCTTCTAACAACCCCTAATACAGTAAGAGTGGATGCTGAGAAGGTAGAAGGGGAATCAATAGTAAAGAGTGGCCAGACTTGCATGCAATCCTTAGCTAACATCTCCTAAATCCATTGCTAGACAGAGAGCACTGGGCTGTAAACTTTGGGTGAAGAAACTAGCTATAAATAATTCTGAAAAATATATAGATAAGGTACAGTCCTTAAAGACAGCATAAAATAACAAGAGCCTGCTTCACCTCATTTGCATGCTTCTCCATGTAGTTGAACGTGTACTCATCAGCATCCACCAAAAGAAAGTTGTGACCATGGAAACAAACTCTGGCTCCAACAAACAGATTCTGAGCCTTGAAATATTCAGATGGCTCACTCTTAAAGAGCTCCTGCCCAGGCTTCTTAATGCGACCTCTTTCCAAGCACTTCCCACCAAGTATCCCTATGGGAGTAGAATTGTAAATAATTAATTGAGTCTTTACTTGGGAAAAAAACCACAGAAGAAAACCCAAAAGACACCCAAACCCAGCTGGTTTGTATTTAAATACTAGTTTCCGTCCTTGAGTTTCTTGTCTCATAATATACTCTCCCGCTCCCTCTCATTGCTAAAAGAACTGCCTGTGCCAGTGTCCACAGGAACAGTTACATTGTGCATATTCTGTGACACGTCTCATTTGAATGCCTGCCAAACACCTTCCTTTTTTTCCTTTTCTTTAAAATGGGACAGAAATGTGCCTCTTCAAATCGTTCCCATAACCCTGTCGCCAGCCTTGGGACTGACCCTTGAGAACCGTAAGATGCAAAATGTAAGATGCAGGCAATTATCCTTGAACTGTTAAAGCAAAAAAGAAAAAAAACAATTCACAACTTAGCACAGCACGGTTTTATGAAGATCATGAATTCTGGTGCACTGTAATTCTAACTTGTTTTTTAGGGCTTTTGAATGTAAAAAAAAAAAGTAGGAGTGACATGACACTATCTTCCACATACCGTTCTGCCAATGCAATTTAATTGCAATCTGTTATTTCCTTTGAGAGCTTGGTATGTCATATTATTTCTTTTCACATTATAATGATTTTATTTGTGCCACTGGAATCTGCATGCAGTGCTCAAGGGCATCTAAGATACTAAAAGGAACATTTCGCTTTCCAGTACTATCTTCTGGTGCACCACAAGATTGCATCGCATGTACCCAGCTTTCTAGAAAACATTGTCACATGTTTAGTTTAATCAGGATATGTGCCCTACACCAACTCTGGAGTGCCTGGGGTTCGTTTCCTGTTTATATTTGAGCTTCCAAGCCAAAAGCCAAAAAGCACACTTTAGTAACGTTTAATGATATCTTACATATTAGGTAGTGATGCAAGTCCAATAAAAGGCTGATGAACACTGTAATAAAGTGCCATTTATAGTCAAAATTATATATGAATGTGAAACCCAAACTAGTTATGAAATCAGAGTTTGGATCAGATATCTGTCTTAATTGCTTTGCTAGCACCACAAAAGCAAAAGACAAAAAATACACTATGGTAATGGTCAGATCTAGCGTAATCAAAAAACAATTCAAATCATTAATGTAACTCTAATCTTAACACATTCTTTTTCACCTAGCTATTAAAACAAATATGAAATTTTAGGTTATATAATCCTGGCAACTGTTTCTAATATTTAAACAGAACTGGTCTCTGTAAGATTGGAACTTCACTCTTGTCTCTCTATTTCCCTGTAATTGTTCACTTAGATTGGAAACTTACCTTACTACCTCTGTCCCATAACTGTTTTTTAAACATTACGGCTTAGTACATTTCAAGAGGTATAAAGGGAAACAACCGAAAATATCTCATTAGGTTAGAGATTTTACACTGAAACCTGATGAGAAATTTTGATGGAAATCTGCAAGAGCCAGGCTCAAAGCACAAAATAAATACCACATTCAAAGACCCTCTTCCATTAAGATCAGATCAGACTTTGCAGGTGTTTGTACAGCTGTTGGCTTGGTCTTACACTGAGTAAAAAAGGGGTTGTGATCTTCTACATGGGGAACCAAAGTTGTCATGCTCTGACCCCCATCTCAACAAGTGCTTCAAGATGTCCAGCCCTGTGCATTTCAAATACAGTTTCACAGTGTTACCAATAGCGTGAAGTACTTCTCTGCAACCTTCAGGTTGCTGGACTGAGAAAAGTAAGAGCAACTTATTACTTCCATCTTAGGGCTGGGATTTGAAACGTTTTTACCTGCCAATTTGTATCAATTCATGCAAATAAAAAGGCAAACATAGCCCTTTGAACCTGTGCACAAAAGGGATAGTCAAGATGTTATTTTGGGAGTAATTTACTATTTTAACTCATTCCCTCTTTAAGATGTGCCCAAAATTACTCTTCTCCCATCCCATCCACTCAACTCTTTTCCTTCTCACACACAAATGTTCTTGCTCCTGTTTCACATGCCTTACTCCTTTTTCCTAGACGCTCTTATCTGACCTCTGCAAAGCCTTCTCATTCTTAACCTCGAAGGAACCTGTTCACTTTTCCTTCGGACATGACTACAATGAGGGAGAGGGGGAGAGAGAGAAGAGAAAGGAAGAAGAAAGAAAAGAAGGAAGGTGGGAACAAAGAAATTTCTGCAGTCCCAGGCCTCTTTCCAACTGCTGCTCTACCTCCTCCCCATCCCTACTTCTTATCCTGCCTCTTCAAGGCTGCTCTCACTAAACTCTCCAATGGCCAGTTCTTAGCCCCATCCTTCCACTCCACCTTTCTACCACCTCTGAAAGTCAGCTACTCCATCCACTTTAACATCCCAGTGAAGTTAAAAACCCATTTACAGATACTTGCCCTTCATATGTGTCTTAAAGCATTTGTTATTGTTGGTATGCAAACTTGCCCATTTATTGTTTCACTTTTTGTTCAACAAGCAATGTTCAATGGGCTCCCAGCTCCAATCCCAGCATATATCCTCATTCCAAAATAAAAGGCAGCCCGGAAGGAACCTCTGGCCTGGCATCCATGCTGTTGAGAGACTGACCAACTGACCACATCTGCACAGCATGGTGTGTGGCTCTGGCTCTGCTCTGGGTGCTATGTGATAAATCTGGGGTCTTAAGACACAACTATTATTTTTGTGCACTCAAACTGTTTGAAGGTATGTGAGTGCTGTGCTGCAGTCCAACAGAGTGGTGTTTCACAGCATAAAACTGAGGGTATGCATTGCAGCCCCTGGGTGTGGCAGAAGAACCTGAATTTTTGAGTGTGCAAAACCTCCTGGGATAGTGTAAGATGACTGATAAGGGTGGAGCAAGCCCAACCTGGTGCAGCCTTGTCCTTACTGCCTTGCAGGAGAGTTTTCTGGAGTTAAGCATCCTCCAGGAGGGGCCGCAGACTCTCTGGGACCTTGTCTAGTTGGAAGGGTGCAAAGGAAAACCAGGGCTGACCGAATAGGCAATACATATGATTGGGGTCCAAGATTCGAGCTGTTCTCCAGACTTCTTTAATTTAAGTGCAGCTGCACCCTTAGCACCCCTCCTGTCTCCAGACATAAAGAATGCAAATCAAACATGTCATTCACTAGCGGAGAACTGAGCTGCTCTTGAGCCTCACAGCAGCATTACATAATAAATATATACATGCAATAAAAGAAGTTGCATAAATTACAGGCCACCGGATGGCAGGAAACTAGTAAAATAATGATGACGGGACACTGCTGCCGTAAGCAGTGCAAAATGTTGATGCTGCAGTGGAGCAGGGCTACCTGGGAATGCTCATTGAAGCCTAGGCAGGTACTCTACACATTTTCAAAACATTTCTCAGAGAATTGCTTGTATTTTAGTTGGGGGTGAGGTCCCTATTTATGCATTCATAATATAGTTGGATACCAGCAGAGATGCTATTAGAAGTTCTTTGCATTGAAAATGCTCAGGCCTTCCCAAAAACCTACTCATGTGCAAGGTACTCAAAATGACTTAGTAGCACCACTGGCACAGAAAGAGTTCTCTAGGAATATAGAAGGGTCTAGATATTCACCACACCTTCATTTTTTATAGATGTGCTGTTCAGCATAGGTCTGAAAAGGATTAACATCAGAAATTATTTTCAGTAAAGGCTTAAGCATAGGGTCACAAGAATACTTAGTCCTTAACTGTAAGCTGAATCACTGGACCTCAGCAAGTCAACTGCTGGCACCAGATCCTGAAGCAAAGGGGAGTGAACAATCCTCCCTAGGACACTCTTTGCTCTAGACAGTGAGCTCAGAGTACCAGATAGGTCAGCACTGAGCACAGTGAGCTGGTCACCATTGCAGAGTGTACCTGAAATACCATGCTAAGGTGCTCTGTGCCAAGAGGCTGATATAGGGCAATTCAAGCAGTATCAAACGAGCTACTCACAAGATTCCACAAGAGCCTAACATGGTAACTAAGGAAACCTTCTATTACTCTTTTTCCCTTGTCTTTGAGAGAATGTGATTTCCTGATTTTTTTTCTCTCCATAGTTTTATCAGAAGCTGACAGCGGCTTTTAAGAGTCAGTCCTTCAACTGCATCTGTTGAGAGGTGCCAGAGCACTTCTGGATGTTAACTGCTTTTAAACTGTTGCTGCAGATGTTTTGTGGGCTTCACAGAAATACGCTAATCTCTCCAACAGGGTCATGCTTAGCCAAGGCTTCCCCATCTCTCTGAGTTACAGACGGCTTCCTGACATCTTCCCCAATGCTGTGTCCTTCCATGTGTGCACAAGACACTCCAAGGAAATAAAAAGATGCTTGAAAATCACAAAACCTTTCATATCCTCAGTTGGAGGCAGCCTACAACAGACAACAGTGGTCACAAGAATTTAACCATGACAACATTGAGTGACCATGCTCCAGCAATAGGATAAATGTGATCAAGCAACTGAGAAGTAAGAAAGCATTTGTCACTTCAACACTGGTAGTCCGGCTCTTGCAATTCAGTTCAGTATTACACACACACACACAGAGACACTAGAACAGGGCAATCTTCACTCTTTATATGCTCAACACTACATGATTAACTATAAAGTATGTTAAAAAATATCACAGCTGTTTTGCTTTCATGAGCTGCTTCTATACAATGGATGCTACATAGGTTTCATAACACCATAACACAATCTTGCAAAACAAAGGATTTACTCTTTCATTCCTAATGTACCTATTCATCACCAGTTACAACAGAATTCTTTTATGTTATCCACAACAAAAGCAAATGTTTAAAGGCCAAATTTGCAAATGAAAATGTAATAAAAGTTCTAATGCATTAAACTTCCAGTTCCCAAAGGATATTGTGAAGTACTGTCATACAATGAACAGCATTATCCCGAGTGATGAAAATTATAAATTACTATGACATACAGCTATGCAAGATAATGCAGTAGACCTGCTGATGTAATTCCCATTGCCATTAAAAATCCACATCCCTGCTTCTGCTACTGCTGACTCTGGCCACAATGTTTACTGTAAACTCTAATCAAATGAGCAGGGCAACTGGGACGGATTGCAAGACATTACTACGTCTTACCTGTGTTTTGCTGTATATGTTCAAAAACTGAAATAGTGTCATCACTCAGGAAGTAGGAAATAATGAATTTCCGATCTTTGTCAACAGGACTATCTGTGACGAGTTTTGCAAGAAAGCGCAGTATGTTACTTTCCATGCCACTTCTAAAAAGCAAAAGGAGAGGTAAGAAATCAAAAACAGAGTATGAGAAAAGTTTTTATCACTAGAAGATGCATTCTCCTGAGTTTTACAACATACATTAATTGTGTTATTCCTGGACCAAGAAGGGAAATAGGATAAGATTCCCTACTTTGTCAAAAACCATTTTCAGCTTAAATTAACAGAACCAGCTAGAGTTAGCCAGATAGAAAGGAATAATTTTCAGGGGAAAATTACTTCTCTGCTACCGGTCTGGAATGAATTTGTATTCAAATTCAGTTGCAAATCAAGCTCCAAGTTTCCTTCCAGAAAATTTACAAAGGAAGAACACATTTAGGTATGTATATTTTCAAATCAAATTCTGAATAGCAATACATGCTAGGATTATCTCCACAAAACCAGGACCACCAGATGATCTTACTAGTTGGATATTTGTTAAGTGATTGTGTTTTAAATGATTTACAGTACCACTATATGCACTATCAATATGTTCCCAAGCCTTTTTCTAATAGCTTTCTTCTTTTACAGAGGTTCTGCAAGTGAATCTCTACCGTGTGTCTTTGCTTTCTGTTTAGGCTTCAACAACCACTGCCTGACAAACCATTTCATAATGGTAAGTAAAGGGTTAATGCTTTAATATTGCTACAGTAAACTGCATGAAATTCAGTGGACAATAAAAGTAAATGCCAGAAAGTAAAAAAAAAAAAAAAAAAAATCAGTGTTGGACTGCTGAAGCCTACAAAATTCCTGACTAAGTCCTGGACTAAGACTTCCATCAAACTCTCACTGAAGACAGGAGAAGGGAAGGAGGTAGGGGATAGGAGGGTCACAATATTTGCATTCTTAAAAGAGAGATTTTGCTGAGTTCAGAGAAAATTGGAGTACCATGTCAGTAAACCAGTGCTCATGCACCTGTCCCTTAGAAGTCTGATGAGCTGCATATTTTGCTGAAAAAAATGACATCTCTACTTCACATATCTCCTTCACAAAAAGACATAATGAAAAAGGTTGGAATTATTTTTCACTGAAATACCTGTCTTTCTCCATGAATTTCTTGAAATCTTTTTGGGGAGGCTTGAGAAGCAGACCCATACAGGAGCATAGAGAATCCTCTTCGGAACCAAATCCAGTATAAGGAGGAAACGTTTTTTCTGCTTTTGGAGGTGGTAAAGCCTTATATGGAACTGGGGTGAAATCCTCTACAACAAAGACAGCAAGACTTACTTATTACTGTTCTGATGAAGCCATTCCACTAAGAATTTAGACTTCCAATACTTATTAGTCTATTTCTGTAACACAGCACTGATCAAAGTCAAACCAGGATCCCTCCTACTGTTACAGAGTAGAAAAAGACTCCAGAGAAGCCAACATCAAAATTATCATTTCTTCAAGGTTTCAGGATTTCATCTATAAGCTTAAAATGTTTGCCGAATATCATTAAGATACACAGGCAAAAGGAAAGACAAATATAGTTTCAAAATGGGATAAAATAATAAATTAACAACTCTAAATTAATTTTTCAGTTTATCCGTCGAGACAACATGATTAAGTAAATACTTGGCTTATGAGTTTCCTGCCCTCTGCTTTTTGCCAGAGGAAAATAAATACATAAATAAATAAAATTTTATTCATTATTTAAATCATACATATATGAGAAGAATTTGGTACTTTGAAGCCAATAGCTTCAGTTCACATCTCACTTTATTCAGAGTTTCGGAAGCTTTGTTTTTCCTCATGTTCCCCAGTCTCCAGTCTTTCCTTGCAGTGATCAATGGTCCTGACTATCCCAGATACACAGCAGGAGCTCTCCTGACTCAGCTGAGATATGTCTGGGGAGGGACCTACACTCACTTCCCATCGGGATTGCTCCCAAAATCCCTGCTGCCCTATAGGTCCCTCCTTACTCCTCTCTTGGTGAAAACCTTGCTGTACCATTTGGCCCCTTGTTGCTTCCCTGCACTGCTCTTTTGCTGCAACACAGCTTCCAGCTGCCAGTGGGTTTCACATAAAACTTCAACAGAGTAATACATTAGTCTGCTGATTAAATAAGGCTAATGGGAAATGGAAAAGGTGAGAGGAAAAAAGTAACTTGTATATGGGAGAAAGTAAATGGGCAGACCTGAGGCAAATGAAGACATAAATCATAGGAACACAGGATAATTCAGGTTGGATGGGACCTCGCGAGGTCTCTAGCATGGTCTCCTGCTCAGGACAGGGTCAGCCCCAGGCCAGACCAGGCTGCTCAGGGCTGTGTCCAGTTGGGGCTTGACACCTCCCAGGATGGAGCCTGCACAGCCTGCCCTGGCAGCCTGCCCCAGGGAGGAAAGTTTTTCCTGATGTCCAACTCTGAGGCTCTTGTTTCCACTTATGCATGTTGTCTCGTGCCCCCCCGACGTGTAACCCTGTGAAGAGCCAGGCTGCCTGGTCTCAGTCACCTCCCCATGAGTGGGTGCAAGCGGCCAGCGGTGCAAGCCCTGCTCCCCAGGGTGTTCCTCAGCCCTGACCATCCTGGGGCCTCCCCTGAACTTGCCCTGGCTGATCCATGTCCTTCTTGTCCTGGCAGACCCAAAAGGGAACGCAGTACCTTGATGAGGTCTAACGAGCACTGAGCAGAGGGGGACAATCACTTTCCTTGATTTTTGGGCAGCCCAGGCTGCGGCTGACCCTCTTTGCTGTGGCCCCAAGCCCAGCTTGCTGGCCCCCACAACCCGCAGAGACCTTCCCGTGCCAACACGAGTGCAATAAGAAGGTCAGAGCCAACCAGCAGAGCACTGCCTGCGTGGAGCGGCATCATCTCCACACCTGGGTGGGCTGGAGACGCTGCCCTGAAGAAGGGAGAGCTGGCTGGGCTAGCAAGTGCAAGACAAACACATGAAGCAAACTGGACAAGATGGATCACAAACCGCAGCCCAGGAGGAAAAGAGTGATATAAGTGACCAGCATATGAAAGTTGATCCCATGAAATAAAGGGGTTTTCTTTAAAACTTAACTTTTCTACCCAGAACTGAAGAGAGATGAATAACCTAAATGTGCAGCATGGGTTTCAGTGCAAATAGAGAAGAATGACAAAACTGCTGTCACTTGGAACATTTTCTTAATTCGTTTGTGATTAAAATGTTTTAAAGACAGCTACATCAGAAGATCAAAGCAACATACCCTCTTAAAGTCTGGCTGGCTTAACAGCAGTATGAAATTGAAAAATACAGAAAGCATCCAGATGTCAGAGCTTTTCTTTAACTTGCAAACACAACAAGATCTCCTTTGGCCTTTACCTCTTGGAAGAACATGGTCTGACTCAAAAAGCTAACACCTTCACCCGCATCAGTCAAAAAGGGGTTTTGCAAAACCACGCCAACATTCTTCTCCATAAAAATTACACATGCCCTTTCTGTGGTTCAGAAGTACAAAGGCCAAGCTCATATGCAAAAGAGAGCCCATTCAGAAAGTTTCAAAGCAATCTTTGCCATAAAAGAATATGTGTGTACGTAAACATGCACCAAAATACTACTTCCTAAACACCGTTTGTCTCTCGGGACATTTGCAGTGTGCCATGTTACGTAACTTACACGTGCAATCCCTACTGGGATTCCCTATGGGAATTGACATATATGGAGACAGACAGAAGACCCCAATACGCACAGGTACCGAGTTGCTGTGCACTCCGGCACTACATGACTGCTGCTGTGCTTGCCAGAAGGGAAAGACCCATGGCTTCATCAGATGGGTGTCCCGCTGCTGCAGGGGGAAAGAAGGGAAGGGAGAAGGGAGAAGGGAGAAGGGAGAAGGGAGAAGGGAGAAGGGAGAAGGGAGAAGGGAGAAGGGAGAAGGGAGAAGGGAGAAGGGAGAAGGGAGAAGGGGAAGGGGAAGGGGAAGGGGAAGGGGAAGGGGAGGGGGAGGGGGAGGGGGAGGGGGAGGGGGAGGGGGAGGGGGAGGGGAAGGGGAAGGGGAAGGGGGAAGGGGGAAGGGGAAGGGGAAGGGGAAGGGGAAGGGGAAGGGGAAGGGGAAGGGGAAGGGGAAGGGGGAAGGGAGGGGAAGGGGGAAGGGGGAAGGGGGAAGGGGGAAGGGGGAAGGGGGAAGGGGGAAGGGGGAAGGGGGAAGGGAAGGGAAGGGAAGGGAAGGGAAGGGAAGGGAAGGGAAGGGAAGGGAAGGGAAGGGAAGGGGGAAGGGGGAAGGGGGAAGGGGGAAGGGGGAAGGGGGAAGGGGGAAGGGGGAAGGGGGAAGGGGGAAGGGGGAAGGGGGAAGGGGGAAGGGGGAAGGGGGAAGGGGGAAGGGGGAAGGGGGAAGGGGGAAGGGGGAAGGGGGAAGGGGGAAGGGGGAAGGGGGAAGGGGGAAGGGGGAAGGGGGAAGGGGGAAGGGAAGGGAAGGGAAGGGAAGGGAAGGGAAGGGAAGGGAAGGGAAGGGAAGGGAAGGGAAGGGAAGGGAAGGGAAGGGAAGGGAAGGGAAGGGAAGGGAAGGGAAGGGAAGGGAAGGGGGGGAAGGGGGGGAAGGGAAGGGGGGGAAGGGGGGGAAGGGGGGAAGGGGGGAAGGGGGGGGAAGGGGGGAAGGGGGGGGAAGGGAAGGGGGGGAAGGGAAGGGGGGGAAGGGAAGGGAAGGGGGGGGAAGGGAAGGGGGGGGAAGGAGAAGGAGAAGGAGAAGGAGAAGGAGAAGGAGAAGGAGAAGGAGAAGGAGAAGGAGAAGGAGAAGGAGAAGGAGAAGGAGAAGGAGAAGGAGAAGGAGAAGGAGAAGGAGAAGGAGAAGGAGAAGGAGAAGGAGAAGGAGAAGGAGAAGGAGAAGGAGAAGGAGGAGAGCCCCGCGCGCGAGGCTCCCGCGCTCCCACAGCGCCACCTAGCGCCCGCGCGGCAGCGCAGGCTGCCGCCGCCGCCCCGCTCCCCTCCCCGCCTGGCGCTGAGGTCTGGACTCGGTTTCTTCCAATTAGGGTCTTGATGCCGTTTATAAACCTCAACGTTATTTTTTTAATTATCCACTAAGTTGGCCTGCACGAATAATTTCTCCCTCAAGGTCCGGAGGTTTGTAACAGTGTATTTTAGCAGAAACAAACGCCTTCTCAGTGCACGGTTGCAAATAATACCCTTCCTGCCAAAAGAGTTTGGGAAGCCAGGACGTGCAGTTGAACCGATAAACTTAAAAGACAAGCTAATGTATTTACATGCAGGTCACAGCGTATGCACATTAATACTCGCACATAAGGCGTTCATTCAGAAATGCTAAAACATTTCCCTTTGTATCTACTTTAGCACATGTGGATGAAAATCAGATTTATAAACTGAAACTACAAACTAAGAGGAATATTGCGTTAGCCCCAGAGAGTATATTAAATCCGTCACAACCCACACATGGGGTAAACAAAGACCAAAGAGAAGTTCAGTGCCTTGGTTCCCATCCTTTCCCTGATGTAAAATGACCTTGCTTCATTCAGATTCACTGAACATAAACATCCAGCCTTGTGCCGCTGACAGTTTCCAGGATTTTAAAGGATTATGCATTCAGATTCTCCCCTGCAAAGGAGAAAATTCAGAAAGAAATGGAGAAATGGAGGAATACAGTTTACAAAATGAGTTAAAAACTCATTTCTGCAACTTTTGAATGGCCAGCTAGGTGCAGTAGACTAATAGCCACAGCCGAGCTCAAAACTCATTTCATCTTTGCTCTGCCACACATCGTTAGGGTAGAATCAGACACACAACTTGCACTTTACAGGTAAAATGCACTCCTCTCAAGGTTATCACTGTTTCTTAAGAAAACTAGAATCATAGAATCATTTAGGTTGGAAAAGACCTTTAAGATCATCCAGTCCAACCATTAACCTAAGACTACCAAGTCCACCACTAAACTACCTCTGTCCAGTCTGGAAAAGGAACCAATGCTCTCTTCCAGGCTGTAACATTTTCTATGTGAATTTACAGTGGGTAGAGGGTAAATGGAAAGTCCACGATTACAAATTGCTACTTCCAGAAAGAACAGCACAGAAATTTTCCCCATGGACAGTTTCACCCGTTGTTACTGCGTCAGCTGCTGCCCAGCAGGAGATGGGCTGGCACTGGGGGGTCTATTTCATCTAGTATATCAAACATGCAACACATACTAGTAACTTCTTCTCACGACATCAAAACCTGAGTGAGATTTGAACAAGCACTGGGAACAGCAACAAACAAAGCAGCTCCAGCCACATTGTTAGCATACAAACAATTTGAAGATAGCATAGCTGCCTTAGTAAGAAAAACTAAATTCCTCAAGAAGAATTTGTTGCCACAGAGGCAGCATTAAACCAGCTTGAATGAGCTTGTCTGCTTTCAGTTTCAATATACGCTGTAAGATTTTGGTATACATTGTAAGATTACCTTCTGCCCTCGGTCGAAGAACTGTAGGAAAACCCTCATGCATTAGATAAAACCAGATTTCAAGGAAGAGTCAAGTGCTACATATTTTGGATTAGAGTGATAACCATACTGAATATCAGTATATAGCAGGCAGGCAAGAAATTCTACCCTCGGAGGAAGAGGACGAACACTGAGCATTACAGCCAAGAACAGGAGAGAAATCCCACTAGCCTTGGACAACAGAAGAGTGGTGATAAGCTGGAGGGGTGACATTGTTAAGTCTATACATAAGAGGAAATGTACAACAAACAGCTGAGACCTGTTTTTTGTGAGACTTTGTTTCAGAGTTTGGGTAAGAAGTAAAATAAGAAGGCAATACCACCATCTTCACAACTTTTCCATGCAGGATTAGAGAAAATCTAGTGCTCACAGAACCATACGTGCAGCTAAAGCATGACAGTGTTTATTCTGATTCAAAGAAAATCTCCTTTTACAGAGTCTTACTTCATGATTATTCCAGTTACCTGAGGAAAAAAGGCATCTGTAAATGCACAAGTATATTTAGAAGCTGTTGCTCAGTCTCCACCACATGTAGTGGAGAGGTTAGACGCCAGAGAGACTCTGATCTCTGACGAGTCTAGTGAAAATTGGCAGCAGGCTTTAATGCCCCCGCTGAGGGAAAAGCAAGAAGTCAGCTGTTATCCAGCAGCAGCTGCCTGGCCAAAAGCACACGTGTACTGGCCAGCCGATCACCCCGCACGCTGCTCTGCCCAGGCAGCAGGTCAGAGAGGGAGCCTGAGAAATGAGGGGGTGGGAGGGCGAGGAGAGCTGGGACAGGAGAGGGAGCAGGGTACTGCAAAAAGGCGTAACAGACAGGCTTGGGAGGTGCTGGGACATTGAATAAAAGTCAGTAGGAAACCAGATTTTACTGGTTTTGTTCCTTCAGGAACAATCTGTTATTTAAGAAAGAACACTTCATACTCAACTCTGTGCTGAGATACTGTATTTAGTGAAGAGAAGGAGTACCAGCTTCCCCCCACTGCACATCAGTATATTTCACGTTTTAGCTGGGTGACCGCAACACCTACATGGCTATAAAATATTTTTCTCCATCTCTGAGGCTGCACTAGCAAGTCTGGACAGATAATACCACACATTAAGGCATTTTCTCTTGCATTCATAGCACTGCTAGATAACAGTGTCATTAGCTTCCTATTGAAGGGCATTAGCTATTGCTTACCAATGGAAAAGCTCTCCTTTGCCTTTCACAAAAAGTATAAAGACCAAAACAGGCAAAACCAACATTGGAAATATATCAGGTATCATAATCATGCACTTCAAGGGAAATTTAAACTGCCCTTAATTCTCCTAAAGGGCAAATTCCATGGGCAAGCAACTTATGCTGAAGCTACAGAGTCAAAAATAAATGTCGGCCTCTTTAATGGTTTTGGCAGAAGAGTATAAATTGAAGGGGAACAATGTGAAAACACAATAACAAACAGCTGGATTGGTGCCGTGAGGTGCTGAGCACTGTGGCTTGATGTAAGAACTCATTTATCCACTTGCTCACTCAAGTAAATGGTCTCCCTGGACTCAAACTGCAATTAAGCATGTTTCAGTGTTTAATTAGATGGGAGCAGAATGCTAGGCAAGATGGTGTATTGGAATAGTGTTCAAATACGTACAAGGTTGTTATGAAAAGAGGATACTGAGAAGTTGTTCTCCACGTCCAACAAAGGTAAGACAAAAAAGTTACTCTCAGTTTACACAAACCGACTTCAGAGTAGCTATTAAGCAGCATTTCTAACTATGAGGTTAGGACAAAATACCTCAGGAGGCAAAGAAATCTCCTCTACTGGAGGATGCTGATAAAAGGCCATACAAACATCAGTTAGTGACAGTCTGTGCATATAGAGTATCCTGCCTCAGAACAATGGCAATGGACTAGATCATCTATGGTCCCAGTCTTCTAAAACTCTACACACCAGCAACTTCTGACTTCTCCTAACTTGCAAAGCACCTAACTTTAACATCCAGAGACATAACCAGTAATTACTGAGCCAGCATTATAGGGAGGGCAACACCATTTGTGTAACACTTGGTTGCATTGCTTGGTTGATACACAATGGTCAGCTGCATTTCATTTATTGCCTGCTGTGAGTAAGAAATCCCTATTCACTGCTCCAGGATATTTTGCTCAAACAGAGGACACTGCTGCCAAACAGCAGCAGCGGTCTTGGCTGAAAAAATTCTCAGGGAAGAACCCCCTGTTTCACATTTCTGGAGTTAGACTCACTATTATTATAGATAATACTATGGTTATTGAACATGGCTTCCTCACACAGTGGCTACTATAAGAAAAGATTTATTTTGGTACAGACATGCCAAGCTATTATTAAAAAAATCCTAATGAGACATGTTTTCCCAACTAAGAAATTCAGTGTTGTAATGGCAGCACTACATCATTTAATTCCCCAAATGTGGCAGACAAGCTTTGATCTAAACACTACACTCCATCTGATCACAAGTCAAGCTGAAAGAAATAGTCTACCCAGGTATTTTGTTTCACAATGTCAGAGAAAGGCCACAGTAGGATTCTTACAACCATCTCTGAACAGTCAGACACTTAGCTATATTTATTGAATGAATAAACTGCCCGAAATTAACTAAGTTGTTTTTGCAGGAAGATGTCCATAATAGAACCATTAGGAAATTTGACTGAGGGAATTCAGAGACAAACGAAAGCTCCTATTGTTATATATTTCCAAACTGCTTTTCCATTATGGACAGTTGCTAAATGTTTCCAGAATTCAGTGCTGAAACTTCACAGGATACATACTCTAATGGTCCAGAATACACAAGACTGAATTGTAAAAACCAATAATGTTTAGTAATCTAAACCAATAGATTACTACCATTGCGTCAGAAAATCTTATTATGTGAGGATTCTGACATCCATATAAAATGAAACACAGTATAATGGGGAATAATTGGGCTCATTCTACTTACCCACTCACTACATGCTCTTTATTATTTTCTGACTGCAAACACAGCTATTGGAATGGGAGGGGCAAGGAGAGAAGAACTGGCAGTCTATCCATGTGACTATTTTGTCATTCTAGTTTTAAAATAGAGGCAGTTAGGAACAGAACATGCACATTATGTGTTAGTTTTCAATGGAGTAACATATAAGAAAGCCCTTCTGGATCACCTGCAAAATTACTGCTTTGCTGTTTAACAGCCTACAACAGATTGTTATTGCTAAAGGTTTTAATGAACATGTTTTGTCAGTAATAAAATTCTAAGACAGCTCTGTCAAATCCAGAAGTATGAAAATGCTCATAAGGAAAGGATAATTACCACTACTTACCGATTCCGTACTTTGTCCTGTAATATTCTTTAGTGAATTCATCACAATCACATAGTATCACCTTCCTTCCCCAAACATTAATTACTGCCCCTATTTTCAGGTCACTGTCTCTGTAAAATTCCTGATGCACTGCTCCTGTCTAATAGAAGAGGCAACAGCAGCTCTATAAATCTCAGAATCCCACAACCTTTCTTAAAATCTAGGTCATTTAGTGTGTGTAATTTAAAATATAACCTTCAATAGTCCATTTGCAAGTATTTTTCACCCCATGCTAAGCTACCTCACTTTCACAAACGTGGAATTTACATACAATAAATCTCAGTAGTTTTCATTTGAGCTATTCTCCAGTGGCAACACAATTTTATAAATAACTCTCTTTGTTGTAGAGGATAACAACCAGAGAAATTACAAACACTACTATAAAGACATTCAACAGCTGGAGGCATTCAATAGTATCTGACCTTACGATTGTCCAGAATGTAACGGCCTCTGTCTCCTACTGACTTTCCAAAGACATTGAGAACAGTGCGACTGGTGATTGTGCCTGGCTGATACAGCCCGGTGGGAGCGTACTGCAAGAAAAGAGACCAACTGTTAAGAAATACAGTTAACAGTGAAGAAAGAGAACTCAGCTACTTTAGAACTAGCAGGTTTTTTACAGACTGACTGTTACCGTAGTATCTTCTTGGGAGAATTTTTAGTAAATTCTAAAGGTAAGATTACATCACTGAACCTAAAAGCCAGTCAATATGTCAAAAGCCACTACGTATGCCAGAAGCAGCATTGAGAATCTTACTGTGTATCCAAGAGTAAAGTCTCCTTTTTCTTGGAAGCAAACAGAAAGCAAAGGTTAGCGCACCCAAAGCAGCACATTCTTGTCAACATCTGCTCTAAAGGCTATTACTTTGATTGGTAATAATTATAAAAACATGCAAAAGAACCACTCATGGTTGGTCCTACTGAGCTAATCACTGCACAAATACAGGGGATTCAAGTCAGCATGATTCTATTGGCAAAAATGTTAGTATTTTTGTTTCTATTGTAAGTTTCAAAATTACAATAGTAATTTATCGCCACAGTATCAAACTCAATATGCCAACACATTTCATTTTTTTAAATCATGAACAAACTGCTGATGCAGGGTAACCAAAGTGGGTTACCTTGTCATACCACCTCCCCTGACACCCCAACTTTTGACTGATCTCCTCTGCTGTCCCTCTCAACATTTCCACTGAATTCAAAGGAAGAAGCCAGCCCTTAAAATTGCAACATGCACTTCAATGGTAGAAGGTGTCTGTCAGCACAGAGCCACTGCTAAATCAGCATCTCAGAACATAGGATGCACAAGCTGAGAAAAGTACAATATTTTGCTCTTAGGTTTTTCATATAAAATCTCATGTGCATGTATGACACCACAAATAGAGCACCAGTATTAGAAGGAAAGGAGGGAAAAGATTCCCCAGTGGTTTGCTCCATCTGTGGGTTGATGTTATTCTATCATCAGGATTTGTCTGGAGCTATACAGAAGTGTATCCAGCTCGTTAATTCTATAATAGGTTACAGAGGACTCAAACCCCTTGAAGATTTCTCTGAGAGAAGCCTTCTCAAATAAGCACCTGATTAATGCCTGACAAAGCTTACTCATGGATTCCTATTGATTTTAACTAGCTTTGCGTAAGGTCCCAAATCTAGGAACTCAATTTTAAGAAATCACTCTAGATTTGCTACAAAGAAGGTAATGTTACGGAATACGAAAACTGGACTTTTCCAAAGGTTCCAAATATAAATCATATGGATCAAGTCTGAATTCACCTCAGTTTTACATTAGTTTATCTATCTATATTAATTAGTTTTCTGGACTTCCATTACTGCACAGCTTTATTAATACATTTACCTTAATACACTAATATGGAAGAAAGGAAATCACAGGATATCTTTCTGCCTAAATTCTCTCTCCTTTTAATTTAAGCATGACAAGCCTAAACTTACCTTTTTCCATCACTTATTAAGTTATTATATGAAGATGCATGCAAAACCTAAATCATGCAATTATGATTAATACTCTGATAACACTTTCTAAATATCATTACAATCTTAACACAGGGTTTTCAAAACAAGGCATTTAATATTTCTTAATTAGCAGAAGAAATCGAAATAAGCTGAAATTTTCATTCCTCACCTTTGGAAGCTTATCTCTTCTGAGGAAAAGTGGAACTGCATCCCGGCCTGAGTTTACTGGTACGATTTCTTTTATATCAATAGTATCATCAGACAAATAATAGTGCAGAACAAGTTCCCGTGGGTCATGAAACATGGATTCTGGGTCATCCCACACACAGAAAAAACGTAAAACATGTCCATTATGCTCCAGAAATTGTTTCAAAGTGTCAATGCGCTCATAAGGGCGCAATGGCTTCATACTATCCAGAACCTGCAGATAAAGGAGAAATTAAGAGAAACACCTTTTAAATTATTTTCTCTTAAAAACAGGATACCAAACTGCAGGGTACCATCTAATCTTAGAACATGCTTTTAGGATTTTCAAATAACACCACACAATTATAATACATGAAACGATATTTATGCCGTTACCAAAGAACTATTTACAGGGTTGCTGTGCCCTCAGAAAATATATGAAAACAATTTTGGATTAGTTTTGATCCTTGTTTTTCTTGCAATAAGGTCCTTCAGATCAGAAAATTGTTAAATTATTTATAGTACAGCTCACATTTTCAACAAATTGCCCATGGTAATCAGATGACTACAACTCCAAATAGCATCACCCTTCCTGATCTACTTCCCTGAAAATTATTTTTATAGATGATGTGGTATAAATAATTAATTCTTTCTTTTCCCTTTGGCTTTTCTTTCTTTCAGGTTTAAAACACAGTTAATTAACTTTTGATTCATGTCATATAGTTGGCAGGTACTGGGTATGTATGTTCTCCTCTCAATATACACCCATAGGTCTGAAAAGGAATAGCAAATTTCCAACTAAAAATATATTCCAGCTGATGTGATCTATGACATTATGTTATCTACAGTCATGGTTGTTGCAAAACCAGTAGCACTGCATTAAATAGGATCCCATGATGATAATCTGAGGACTGCATTACATACTGTTAGATACAGTCACATATACAAACATTGTTCTGAACAAGGTGTTTTTCCTAAGTCAAAACCCATCATGCCCAAAGGGACAAGACAGTCCTTCTAACCTACAAAATTATACACATTTGCTTCCAAAGAAGAATGGTAGTAGACATCAATGACACAATGTAAGCTGAGCTGTCTGAACAGAAAGAGCTGTTCACTATGGATAAATTTCTATTTATCCAATGATACATCTTCTGGCCTTAAAAATCTGAGAGGGAAAAAGCCCATTCTTTCAGAGCATCAAACGTTAAAATAAGGAGAGCAGAACCAAGTTTTGCCTGCCAATGTCCTTGCTGATCTGCAGCACTCTTTCCATTTCAGGCATCATCATGCTTATATGCATGGTATTTACCATCCCAGTACTATCTTTCCTCCTTCCTGACCCTTGAAGATACAGTGAGCAACCAAATACAGCCACAGAGCCAGATAATATCACATCCATGGGATATCATCTCCAACAATACAGAAATATGAATCTAAGGGTCTTGCTACATTTTTCATTGGACTCATTTTCTACATCATTATATTCCTTCCTTTCCTTCGTACCTTCATTTTCTGACCATCTGCACTATTTAGGAGCCTGGTGCAAACCAATTTAGTTTTGATCAAAGTAGTCCAGAGCAATCCACCCTTAATAAATAAAAAAAATTACCTTCCACAAATTAGTCACAGGAAAGTGAAAGCATAAAGCAGCCAGATTTTGCTACATCACTTTTCCATAATTTCTGAACAACTGAGAATACTAAGACATAGATTTCAGTAATTTTTGGCCCACTGATACTCTTCTCAAACCTCTCTTTCCCCTTTCTGTTCTCTTTAGGCACACATACACATAATACTTGAATGTTTTGCTTGTTGTTTTTACAAAAAAAACCCCAAACAAACAACAGAAAACTAAGCAGGTTATGCAGCGCCATATATAATGTCCACAGAGTCTGCCAATATCAAGCCAACTCAGCGTGTGTTAATACACATTTGTTACCTACAAGGCCTGAGTAAGGGAAAAGCAACCAATGGCCAGCCTGAGTCACCACTTCACAGAACGAGGAGGTGTATTACAAATACCACTTTTCACTGGGGGACTGCAAAAAGCCTGAAAGCATGAATGAAGTGAAACCAACATGTTGGCTTGAGTGCTTCAAAGACATGCAAATGGTCCTACACATCTCAGTCATAATTACCTTCCATTTTTGCTGCTGAGAGCTGCAGCAGTTTTCTCAATGGGAGGATTAAGTTGAATGCAAGAGACACGTGTAGTATTTGTTGCTTTCAGAGTACTAGGCTGGATCTATCACAACAGGCTGTATATCGTGGGCCAACAGTCCTAACAGAGTCAGGTCAAGAGAAAAAATGCAGTGCCATCTGCACTCATATTAATCAAGAAAAACACGAGTGAAAGAAACTGTCATTATCCCCTACAGAAAACATTACTCCCACTACTATTCCCAGAGGAAAGATCCCAAATCCTGCAGAGAGGAATCCATGTAGCATCTAGGAGCTGCGAGTGAGGTTTTTGTAGGAGGTGTGTATATGTTACCGTATATTCAGAAAAGAGGGAACTGCGTTCAAATAAAATCTCAAAAGCTTTAAAACTGCAGAGTGGTGGGTTCTTTGTGGCAGCAGAATCTGCTTTACACATGCAAAGAGCTGTTAATAACATGTGGGGTAGATATGAATGATGACATATGAATAGACCAAGTAAGTGAGTCTGCAGGAAGCCATGGATGTGCTTGAACCACAATTCCAATTAGATCTTCCTTTAAACACTTTAAAAGTGTTTATTATCATTAAATTAGCTCAAGCATAATCATAAGTAGGACATATAATAGGTCTATTTTTTTTCCTTTCAGTTTAATACATAAAGGTTTATCTTATTTTTACCAATTAATTTTGTTCTGTTTCAAAAATTCTGTGAACATGTCAGGAGAAAATCAGTTATATTTGGGATCTCGCTGTGTAAGAACAATGAGCCATACAACAAAATTTAAAAAGCAAGTTTTCTCTTGTGATTCATTATGTTGAAATAGCTACCTCTACATACTTTTATTTGCTATTAGAGAAGTATTTTATATAATGCATATTACTAACAGCAATGGCACTTTTATTAAAATCAAGTTTTCACTATTACTGCCTCATCTGACCTTTTGCCGCTCTTTGGTGTACGGGTCATCTGGACGACTTGTGGGAGGATTTAATCTAACTCCCATCTTCCTCAGGAAATTTTTTGTAAATTGGTCACAATCTATAATCTTGTATCTTCGAGCATAAAGGATTACTTCTATGCTGATATTGAAATGATCTATAGTATAGAACTGATCTTCATGAGGAGGTGGAAGTGGAATCCGATGCCGTCGAACAATAGTTCCTATAAAGGAATTAGAATAAATTCATAGAGTGAATATCTTTTGCTCTAAGGATCATTTCACAGACTTCCTAATTTTCTATGCTGATATGACCAAAACAGATGAAGCCATATAGGACAAACAAAATCATCCTTCATTCAGCAAAAGAACTATTAGGTAAGAGGATGCTTTTTATTAACAACAATACTTTGTGCTGATCATCTTCTAGAACCTCAAGTTCTAGTATTTGACTTAAGTTAATACAGAAATTATCACCTTCTGGAGCAAACAGGAAAACACTGGAATAAATCCCCATGTGTTGCTGCAAACATAACAGGTAAGTATTTTTTCAACAAGAATAGCAAAGAGACTGCTCTCATTAAGAAAAAAAATGTCTTTCACTTCTGAGAAGCAAAGCAGTCTCCAGTACTCATTAGTAACATTAATTTTTATTTAAAATAAACACACAAGAAGTTGTGCAAAAAAACATGTGGTGGGGGCATATAGGAGGGACTAGATTTGTCTATGCTGTGCAGGGTGAGGAGAGCCATACATAGCTAAGGTTAGAGGAAAAAACTGCCCTAGCAAGGAAAAAAGTGTGATCTATCAAGTAGGCGCATTCAACTGTGCTTCCTAAAGCAGCAAACTGAAAGTAGAGACAACTGAGATGCATTGGGCTGATTGCTAGGCTGCAGCAGAGAAATATAAATATTGATCCATCTCAGAAATACAGAGCCAGGAACTCTGGCTAACATAGTCTAACAGGAACACTATCAGAAAAAAAAAAAAAAAAATAGAAAGGGAAAATAAAAAGAACAAAGAAAAAACAGAGGCATTTTAACTTTAATAAAGTAAGTACACACTTAAGTTTTCTTCTTGATAGTCTTTAAATGAAAGAACTGTTACTCTGGGAGCATTGTATTTGTTTACATTCACCACATTAAAAGAGAAGGAATCTGCTGTTGATCTATCAGCTGAAAACTCACAAATACATTGATGAATTGCATAATGCTTCAAAAGTCCTCACAAAGAACAGCAGATTGGCAAAGCTGGGGCTAAACTCTTTTTTTCAACATTATGAGAGAACAAAAAGGATAACAGTGAAAGTTTTGCCACATCAATACCTCAGTATAGTTGTGCGAAAATATTCTGCAGAGAATAAAAAGATAGTCCAGTCTTCAACCTCAGGCCCTTTGCTGTGCTTACCAACCCAGACACCTCTGTAACACCAGCTTTATAATGCAGATACCCACTGGCTAAGACCAGACAGGAACCACCAACCCATACTACTATAACAATTCCTTGCCACCATAGGTTCCCAACAGCTTTAAAATTACAGTAATTATAGAAGGTGCAACTTTAAGATGACTACAGTAAACACACAAAAATTCCAAAACTAAAAATAGTTCCAGTACTAACCTACTACTACAATAATAGTTTACTAGACATAATTATCTGAAAGGTCTGTCTCATTATCTTTCACTACAGAACTGGATCTCTTTCCGGTGCCCTTCAGCTGTGCATCTGGTGGTGTTTCCCACTGAGTCCCGTTTGATAATCTTCCAGCACTGCTATTTTCTTTTGGGGGTAGGCGGGGGTGGAGGAGGGCCTGGAGAGAGGGGATGAAGAGATGCAGAGGAAGAGGAAGGAGAAAGATATCGTTGTGTGGCTTTGTTTGGTGTTTGAAGGGCCTTATTTCTGTTAGTCCATGGAAATTCTTTAGTGTTTGCTTTATTTCCCTAAGGACTAATCTGTATGAAATACCTTCCACTACTACATTATCGGAGTTGTTTGTTAAATTCTAATTCCTAAAATGAAAACACACCCTTAATTTTTCAGGGCAATAAAGCAGCAAAGCAGATTTACTTTACATCCCCATTAAAATAATTATTTAAGACCCATTCAGCATCCTGGTGTTTCACATGTACCAAATCTGACATTCTGGTTACTGACCTTTGACTGTAAAATAAATTTGAAACTCTATGGGCTTAAACATACTTATGCATGTATTTAAGATGCATCCTCATGGAAATGTTAGTTAGAAAACATGGTAAGCACATTTTGACACGATGCAAAACTGCATCATGTTACCATTAAGAAAACCACATACTTTAAAATACGTTACCTGATTTTGGCTAATCCTTGGGTCACTCCTACAAAAATCGACAGATAATGTGCTAATTCAGAACAGTCCTTTGCATAAAAGCAAATCCTGTTGAATCATCATTTTAGTGAAAATATAATACTTGACAATTTTCTAATATGAGGTGTTTTCTGAGGGTATATTCACCTCAGAACTGGTGAATAAGCCTTCAGCTACTTTTTCATATCACTTTTCAAAGTATAATACACGTGCCCATTTTGTTCTTAGGGGTAAGAATTTCCTTCCTTATGGAAAATGTCTTGTAAAGATAATATCTGTAGCAATCCTTTGCTTTTATTAGGTATCACTGTGCCTGATCTACACATGTAGAGGATCCATTTTATATTGTTGAATTTGAATTTCAATAAAAACTGATCAGCTGAGATTAGGTCTCAGCATTTTTTAAACTGTCCTTCCTTCTGGAAAATAATTACATTTCTACTTCTAGAAATTTGCTACAAGTTGTTAAAGGAGGATCTGGGCATGTGCAACACTCAGGTTGCTCAGGATGGATGGCTATTCTTGATGTTTCTTTTGTCTTTTGTCAGTTTATTGAGCTGGCTATCCTACTGCACCACCAAGCATTACTTTAAATATTTGCATCTGGTCAGGCTAAAGCTCTCCTCTACCATGCTCTCGTAAAGGGAGTTGGAGTACTGCTTTTCTGTGACAGTGGTGATGGCATTGAGTTCCCATACCATAATTTGCAGCATACCTTCTTTTCTCTTGGGGCTTCTGATCATTTGGCAACTACAGCAGCAGCTTAAGGAGACCTTAATAGTAGTGAGGGCCTTTTGACTATGGGGCAGCTCATGAAGCTGGGCAGCAAATGATTTGGTCTCTGCTGCTACACTGCTCTGCAGAAGAAATAAAGCGGTATCAAGAATTTCCTCAGCACAGCTTTCCGACTCCCTCTGCACTACTCAAGAGTGCAGTAGAGAGAGGAGAGGAATGGGGAACACCTGCAGTTTGTACACTTTACACAGAAAGGAGGAGAAGCAACCACTACTATTCCTGCAACACGAAGAGTTCACCCCAATAAACAAGGAGGCTTCTTACATTCACTTATTCACCCGCCTCGGAACATCACAAGGTCATGATTTGGCCACCATTAAATATGGCAAAATCACAATTATTTCAAGGCCTCAGGGGAGGTCTTAAACTCTTAGATAATCGGTTATATTGGAGGAGCTGACTGCAACTTCGCTTTCCCGCTTGTACTTTCCTCTTCAGCCAGCCGGCCTTGGAAACCCAGCCAGCAGGCAGCTCCACTCTCTTTTTCAGCTGGCTGACCTTGGGGAAACCAGCCAGCTGCTCCACTCTGCTCTGGCTTGCAGGGCCTGGATTGCACTGGAAGCTACAGTCAACCCCATGGGACATAAATGACCTTTTGATAAGGCAGTATCAGCCAGCCACTGTCCTGTTAACTGGGAATTAGATCTACAAAACACTTGCACTGCCATATCTAGCCTGGCTCTCTACGGGAGAATTTCTTTTTATATGGGAAGAATAATTAGCAGTCTGGCTCTGGAAGAACACAGTGGAGTTTGTTATGCGGTTGAGTTTACTGTCCTCCTCACTACGTGCTCCCTTATCTTTAGTGAGTTTTTGTGGACTGTGATTGTCCTGGTATTTTTTGCTTTGATTCTGCTTTCTCAAGTTCAGGTTGGCCTCTGCATTCCTTTGTGTTTTGAACTGAATTTCTCTGTCTGTATAGATTTCTTCTAATATTTTCCAAAGTTCAAACTAAGGCAAGGATGTTTCCAAATTAAATGAAGTTTAAATTTCAGTTATTTGGTAGCAACCTTATCTGTCCAAATTCATGTCCAAGTACAGCAGCCAATAATGCACTTTTTTAAAGTCACTGAAACACACTTCCCACAGATCATTTACTGCGTCATTCTGAGATTTTGATCAATGGTAAATGGTGAAAGCGCATTTTCTGGCTTGCTTTTTTTCCCCAAAGCCAATTTTAGTTTTGTAAAATCATAAAGTTAAAAATTCTTCTAACTTCTTTGACAGCTGTTCCTTCAGCAAATCTTCCTGCAGTCCATAAGCTTCTCCAAGTTTTTCTTCTGCAAAGCCACAGGTGCTACCCACAGTAGAGAGTACAGTGGGAAACTACTACATTTCTCTGATCCCACCATGCCCAGGGACACCCATTCACACCATCAAGCTCTCATTTGTGGGTTACAGCACAAGCACTGGTAATCCCGTGGCCTCAAGGCATTAACCAGCCAAGCTAAGAAGATCTACCTTTGATCTACCCTACCACCTGCCTTTGATCTACCCTACCTCTGCTATATCTACTCTGCAAGAAGACTCCTGAGAACAGCCATTTGAGCTGTCTATTTTTCATCTTTTCTGTCAGGGTAAACATCCAAGTTAAGGTCACCACCACCTTCTGCCTCCAACAGTTCAATTCCACTTTTTCCATCACTGTTTTTTGCTGTTCTTCCTTCACACAACCCCTTTCCTGCCACTGCAGCTCTCCAACTGTCCACACAGACTGAGCCTATCCTGCTCCTGATGTTCCCACACTTCTTTCTTCACCCACATCCCCACACCTGTGGTCTTTTGTTCAGTGCAGTTTACCTTCCAACAACCCAAGCTCTCCTACAGTTGAGCTCTCCTCTACAAACCCCTTTTATAATTAACTGAAACATTGTATTTCAGCAGACGTGCAGGGGACGGCATTATGGTTAAGATCCTTAACTGAACTTCAGTTCAGTTCAGTTCAGTTCCTCATCCTGTTAACGACCTTTTCTGCACGATCATGGGCAAGATTTTCATTCCTTTCTGCTTCAGTTTACCAGCTTCACAATGCAGACAGTTACGCTTCTGTTGTTCTCAGCCTTAAAAATTCCCAATCAGGACAAGGAATTTGAATAATATAAGAGACATATATAATTATATTAAAAGAGGCAACAGGCCGACTTTTTATTGAAAATGGAATAAGACTAGCAGCTAATGGTTTGGGATTTCTTTTTAAGAAATACTGCTTTTGCATATATTCAACAACAAATATTTAGTGCCATTAACATAACAACTTTGTGGTTGTTCTTCAGTTACGGAGCATGAAGTCACTGCCTAAGTGCATGTAGGTAAAGAATCCTCCGATAGGCATCTCCACCACCTTTTTCCATCTACATCATATTAACCTCTAGGATAAGAAGAATATTTTTGCAGATGTTTATGACAAAGTATAGGCCCCAGATCTTCTCATCAACTGTAAAGCCTGAACACATCCCAAATAGTCCTTAGGCCTTTCATTCTATAGTATGTCTTCCTTCCTAAACACAATCAATATACAGAGCTTCCTTACCAGCCCAGGTACCATCAACAAATAAATTAGGTGCACTTTTGAGATCCTGGAACATTTATTTTTAATCCATCAGTTTAATATGTTGTGTATACTCATTTATCCCACATCAAGTACTAATACAAAGCTGTACAGGCCTTCAAAACATTCTTGCACAGAAGACTGAAAGAATTCTTGTTTCTCTCTAACACTGTTCAGACAATTTTAGATCCAGTACCAAAGGTGACTCCAAAACCATTAACGTAGGATACAAGCAAGGAAACGGGGAAGTTTTAGCCTTCCTGTCACCACAGGATCATGACTAGACTGCCAGGAACATCAGGCCTGAAGGGGCAGTCTGCACAACCCATACTACAAAGACAATGAAAATGACTCATGACTATAGCTAGATTCAAAGGAATCAGTTTGAATTTGCTTTATCCTGCTCTAATGAACCTGGCTTCCACCTTCCCCTTCAAAGACATCGCCTCTGCCTCTCAGGTTAACTGTACTTTCTTTGTCGATGGTCATTTGTTCTAAGCTACAAAATCCAGAAACAGCTGCTTCCACTCCTGTGACACCCAAGTCAAGGAAAACCTAAACCCAATGATGTCTCTGGCCTCACACATGAGTGCAGGGAGGGGGTGACTTGTAAGTTCCCAGGAGAAGAGATCCAATATGCCTTTCTTCAGGTCTTGAAAAAGCACGTGCCCAGGTAGGAGTAGAACGAGGTTCCTCCGAATTCAAAATCAGTTCCTGCTGAAGAGTCAGTAAGATTTCCAGCAAGAAGAACCACTCAACACAGGAAGATCAGGGCCTGGTACTGGTTTAAGAAAAGATTCCCAGGTAATTTTAACCCAGGTCTAACAGTAATGATGCACATAACACCTTGAAACACTATCCTACTCTGTAGACAGAGAAATTGATAACATCTGCTCATCTTGGAAAAGAATACAGTAGTTACATGGTTAACGTATTTTTGAAAATTGCTGTGCTAAGATCCACCAGAACATACAAAATATCTTTGGGGACTGGGAGGCGCAGTCATCCCAAGATACTCATCCCAAGACATCCTGCTTATCTGGACTATATCCCTTGAAAACTTTTTTAATTCTGGCAGTGACCTATAAACACCAAGCAGCAGCAGCTGTGCTCCCCTTCTGCAACAGGATGTTGACTGCTAGATCACATTTTCTTAATGTAAACCAAGTCCATTAATACTCCAGTAAATCAGCCCAGTAAACCCTCCTCCAAACGTCCCCAGGCTGGCCCAAGTGCAGTGATGTGACCCTGAGGCAAAGCAGCTTCTTAACTTAGAGGCGTTAAGGAAAAATTACTGTGCCAAGGGCCCCTTAATCATAAAAGAAACGACAGTCAGTGGCACAAACGGTGCTCTCCTTCAACAATGGCAGAGATACTGCAGCAGCTAATGAACAATTATAGAGCTGCCACTAGAGAACTTACTGTCAGTGCCAAGATGGGATGAACCACGCTCAGGAATGGAGATCTAGAACACAAATTGGTTTTGCAGAAGTGACACGACACTGACAACAGACCCACTATCATATGATTTTAAACAGCTATATTAGAGAAAAAATTGTACTTGTGAGTGCAGGTGGGGATTCAGCCTTACAAAACCTACATCTTCAGAAACTAAGACAATAAAAAAAGTTCACATCATGATCTGTAACAAGAAAAGACAATTATAGCTGTTCACTTACAGCCCATTTTAACTGTAAGAAGTCATGTTACGTATCCATTAGAATGGACCAACACTGTATTGAAGAAAGATATAAAGGGCAAAAAAAAGAGTGTTATTAAAAATAGATACCTTGAGTTATGCCACTGTTTTTCACTTGGGGCTCAATCACTTGAATTGTATCATCTTCAAGGTAGAAGTATATTTTACAATGTCTGATTCTATATAGCTCTTGACTTTTGTCAGGCACTTCCTCCTCAAAATAGGCATCAAAAGACAATACCTATTAAAAACAATAAATAAATATAAAGCAGCAAAATCTTCAATGTTTTTGCAAAATATGTCAAAATAAACTTGTATAAATTAAAAGCAACTAAATGTACAGATTTCAGGAGGTGGATTTATTTGTCAGAAATGTAAGAATAGAAATCCACATTAAATCACATAAATTTAAAATTCTTTGCTTGGCATTTTTATTATCACAACATCTAAGCAGAGATGGAACTCTAAAGTAAAGAAATAAATCAAATATAAAACTATCAGCAGGCTGCTTGGAAATTCTTCTGAACAAAGCACTTTTGATAGCACAATGAGCTACCTAGGTCCTGAAGCAAATTTTAGACTTCTATTCAATGAATTGCTGGAAAATAAAGTGCATTATGACAGTAATGTCTTTACCGTTGAGCTAAGTGGAAAGGAGAGTTCTTTTTAAGCAGGTCCTACAAACTGTCTAATGAATGGTACTGAAGACTATCAGAGAGAAGTGACATTTTTCAGGAGTCATTTAGACCTGTGCAGTATTGGCATTTCAAAACTGACCTAGTTCTGCAATTCAGTGAGTGGGCAAATCTCAGAGAGTATACCAACTGGTGTTCATGGTCTCTTGCAATAGCAATAATGCAAGGAAAAAGCCTTCACAGGTGAGGTGCTCAGTGGTTTAGTACAGTGGCCTTTATGCCTGAAGATCCCAACTCAAACTCAGCAAACCACTACCGAATTTTGCACTTCTTGGTATCATTTATGGTGTTTGACCACCAAGACCAATTTTAAGGGAATGTGCAAGAAGTACCTACTTAGTAGTCCATTATCTACTAGGATGCTTGCTGTGGTATACGTGCAAGGAGGCAATAATTAAAACAAGGTCTCCATCCTGACCCCCCCAACACATTTGGGTCAAATCAGTGCTAATCCATACTACATTTTTTCTATGGTTCTATTTAATATATTCAATTACCTTCATTCTTGGTTCATTAGACAAACTAAAGCACTGGAAAAAAGACAACTTAGCTGTTCCCTATGTTTCAATGAGCATCTGGCAGACAGACTGGCTTGGAAATGCTTGAAATTTAGTGAGCTAGCCAAGATCCCTATACGACACAGAACAGACCAGTTAATAGTCTGTATTCCTTTAGCACGTGTCTTTGAGAACCTCAAAGTACCTCCATGAATACTAATGACAGAAAATTAAAACACCCTAATAGACAAACACAACCTCATTTTCTGCATCTGGGGAGAGAGAGCTAGCGGCTTGCTCAGGAGCACACAAACCCAGCTGCCCTGTGTCCCACTCAGACTTCTCAATAGGCCACTCTCCCTTCTCTCAGGCAGGGTAACTGCAAGATGAGAAAAACTCTGTTTCCACAAACTATTTCAAAGGCTGAGATCCCACTGATTTTCAGAATGCATCAAACAATATGACAGATATATTTTTGGCATCAACTCTCCTGCACCGTGACCTGCCACCATCAGAGAAATAAAATTTAAACTATAATCAAATGACGTAACTGTCACCTGTTAAACCTGATGGCATAAAATCTTCACACAAAAGAATCTAGACACCATCAGTTATGGTTTGTTTAAGTAGTACAACATGCATTTTTCTGAACAACCTACAGACGAACTAGTAGAAAATAAATAAAAATTCATTCTGGCCACATGTAATTTTTAACTGTGGATTTCACTGTTTCATGTATCAAATAAAAAAACACTGGGTAAAACATCTGACATACAACAGAGCCAACACAAACACTCTAGCGTCCTTTAACACCTCTTCTTCCTTCCATCTGTCTAAATATTGCTGTACAGTGTCATTCTTGGTGACCAAGGCATCCTTATTGGCCTCCAGCTACTATTCTGGAGGGACCAGGAGTCCTGCATACATCTTTTGAATACTCCAGGGTTCTTAAAAGGTACTGTGGTGGAACCACTATATCCCAGTCTGAACATCCTGGGTTCAGCTGACAAGAAGCTGAATTTCATTCCTTGTCCAGCTGCTGATAAGCCATGCAACCACTGGAAACGTCCTTAGATGCTGTACCCTATTCTCCCTATTCTGCTAGTCCCACTAGAGTATAGTTGTTTGACAAACATATTATTCAAGTGCCCTATTTGATTACTAATTGTTCTTAATTTTGTCAACGATCCTCTCTGAGAATGGTTGTCTTGTGAGACACCAGTCAGGAGAAATGGTCTGTTTGCATAGATCTCCAAGCACAATCAGGTCCTAAATACTGTGTATTTCACTGAGCATACACCTGGTTTACTCCATTCGAAGAGTTTGTGCAAGTTCTTTTGCACTTAAATTTTATTCTCTTTATACCCTTATCAACATGTTAGCGTATGAAATATATGCAGCAGCCAACTGCAATTTTGCAGATCAAAACAGATGATTCAGGAAAGGTGAGGACAGGAAGGAACAGAAAAGAAGATGACTTACTTTTAATTTTAAAGCAACATTAATTTTAAAAATATTTGAAATGTAACTCTTCCTAACTCATGTCTCATCTGTAGTACATTGCTGTGTGCAAAGTTCCCATCCCACTCTTTAAAAAATTAAATGTTACATATAAAAACCAAAAGTAACAAATATTGAATAAACTCTGTTGCATTTTGTAAAGTTGGCACAAGGCTTTCCTAGCACCTGTGGTAGTCAAATTATAAACATCATTTCAAGCCCAGGAGGCCTTGTGTGTATACTTAATCATAGAAGAAATTAAATTTACACCTGCTTCCTATTAGGCATATGAAATCGCAAAAGCTATTTCTTAACCTACTTAATAATGAAGTTTTATGCCTGTCCTTCCTTCAACTACTATGGTACTGCTGAAAGTTAGAAACCAAAGAAAAATGGTAAGAAAGCGGACTATATTTAAAAAGATAAACACCTACTCAAACCATTTTTCATGTAGTCCATTTTGCTGAGCCACAAACTGCAGCACTGGAGGATATAGCTGCATTCTAGGGTCTTAACTGGGGAAGCTGAATTAGTTGGGTAGTACCCTTTGACTGTCTGCAATTAATACAAACACGTGAGCCCTCCAGAGGCCAACTCCAAACCTGCAGACTCTGGCCCTGTATCGCCCTGTGGAGGAATACTCTGATTAGAGATGGAACATAGAAAGGCTAGCTACTTCATCTCACCCGCCATGTTCAGTGGCAGGTCCCCACTGCGTCCGACCTAACCCCTTTGTCTCATAAACTTGGGTCCAACTCCTGCTAACTTATGTATGACCCTGAGAAGCCAATGCACACCTCCTCGTTGAAAGAAGGCTGCAGATAAAGCAACTGCAGGACTGGCTGAAGCCTTAACACTTTGGCACATTAGACCAATTCATACTTGAGCACATCGCTGAAAACTATGTGAGCAGTATTAAGGACTTCTGAGCTAATGCTAATCAAAGTCATGTGTATCTGTTCAAGTCTTACATTTTCTTGTAGTAGTTCTGGTCTGCCAAAGAGACAAATGCTTAATTGGATTGTAATTACCTCCATGGCTTTTCTTTTAAAGCAAAAATTATGAGATTAGCCATTCTTCCCAATATTTAAATACCATAATCGTGTAGTCATGCAACATTTCTGCGATCTGCTGAATGATTTCTTTTTCTGGATCATTTTTCTTCTCTGATTGTAGGCTTTTTGCTTTAGAAATAAAACCGCTAAGTAGAACTTAATGTAAATTTAAACATGGAAAGTAATGACAGTGTGCTACAAAATTCATATCATCACACATTACAGTTAATTGATGACTCTCTAACTTTAAAGATATCACTACATTCTTACAAAACAAAAAAATAATAATTTTAAATTCCTATGTCTGTAAGAGACACAACCTACCCATACTACACATGAACAGATCACACAAAAGTCAACAAGAATTTGAGCAAGCAAACATGACAGCATAAGTGAATTCTGAGCCTACAGCACTCCACTGTGGTTAATGGTTCCCGAGTACCCATACACATTTTCTCCTGGACTGAGGCCTACCTTACATTCATTCTTACCAGGTTGCCAAATAATTCCTTTATTGTCACCATTTTCACTAAAAAGAAATATATCCACTACTCCCTTATTTTTATTATATCCTGTAGATGTACCCCAATACAGAAATATTTTTATATGTTGCTGTATGGCATGATACATGTTTATATTAATTATCCAGTATACCAATATGATGGAAAAACAGATGTTACCACTCTTTTTGTCTATCTGGGAGCTTTTTTTGCACGCACAAAATGATCTTCTGAAGTATTTGACTAACTGAATTTCACCTTTATACCATCTTTGTCATATTGTAGCTATTCATAAAAAACATACAGATACAGATTTCTACATACCTGTTTGTCAAATGCTACCCAAGCAGGAGCATCACTTCCCATCCCTTCAGGAAACACACTGTATTTAGGTTTCAGCTTCTGACCAGGTAACAGTTCACCTCCTATTCCAGGTTTATCTTCTCCAACCAGCATAGCAACATCATTGCAGTAACCCCAGTGCTGTGACTTGTGGAACTTTTCTTTCCCTATCTGTCAAAAGTTTGGAAGAAAAGAGAGAAAAAACATCTGCATGTGTGTTTTTAAATCCGTAAGAGCTAACTATCTAGGCAAGGGGGATTAATCATGTAAAAGTTTCTCTATAATGACTTTAAATACAGAGTCTAAAAACCTGTAACAACCAGAATGCTGCAAGTGAAGTGACATATTTCAGTGGTCAATTTGCCAGCCTTGTAGGTGAAAATGGAAAAATATTCCAGTAATTTACCCAGGCTGAGAGACAGGATGATACCGGCTGTTTTCCCCCCGTCCTTCCCTGCAACAAGGATTGAGGTGTGTGGTAGAAAGAAGCAAGTCACGCTTGAGAGCTGTTGCAAAAGGTAGAGGGGAAAAGCCTTTTCTATAGATCTCCAGAGGACAAATGGAAACAGTTCAGGAGTACCCAGAGAACAGCCTGCTCTCATTACATATGTCAAAGATCTTATTTACACTTGCATCCCTGAGTGCAAAATAAATGGCTCTGTACTAGTAAACACACTTGAATTTTGGGAGGTTGGATCTGAATCAAAAGAGAGAATATTCATTCCATCTGGGCTTATTCCAAATGAAGGTCTCTGCAGTGATTTCTTTATAGTATTACTGTTTTTTCAGGCAATTGAGGATGGAGTGCTTAAAAAAATATGCACAACCAACTGCACTTCCCATCTTGCCTACTTCCACTTCTTGTCTGGGGCTGGAGCCAGTCTTGAAGTGATGCAGAAAAGCCTCTGGCCTCACATGAATATCAGTCCTGCCTGTGGGAACATCCCTCCTAATGAGCTGAATTCTCTGCTGGCCCATTCCCTCGAACAGAGGCAGCCGGTGTGAGCTGCGCACGGGCAGCAATCCCCTAACGACCCCACACATCAGTCTCACACGAGAGGACAGGGAAATAGGAGAGTCCAACAGAAAGCTCCACTAACTCTTCCTCCCATGAGCAGCAGTTCTGACCCGTTAGCTCCTCTTGCTCTGCTATTTCCCCCTTCCTCGCCCTCTCAAATCCTCAAAACACTTTTGTCTGGGAAGGCAGAGAAGGGCCACTGGATAATTGCACCCCAGCACACCTAGTAAGGGGAGACAGAGACTACCGCAGCTGTGCCCTCCCTCGGCCTGGGTCTGGGTGAACATGAGGGAAGATGAGGCTGAAGGAGGAGGAACTGATGTTATGGGTGAGCACAGAGAAGACTTTGGGTAGAGGAAAAGGCTAGACAGCAAAATTCTCATAGTAGCACCAGAATAGGTACACCAGCAAACTAGCAGAGGGCCAAAATTGCCTCTCGTTTGGAAGACTGAGCAATACTAATTATCACACGCATATATATTTAAACCAGTACCCCCCAAAAAAGGTGTAGACAGCTCTAAGTTACTGTGAGGAAGCAAAAAATGGCCAAGAAAAACAACAAAGAAAAGGAACAGATAATTGTTTTTCATCATGGCAACATTCAAGTGCTCCAAGATAACGCAATACACTCAGCACAGCGGTTCTGGTAACAAGCACAAGCAGTGAAGCAGCAAAACCTGAAAGTAACCAAGTAGTTATTTCATTCTGCCAATATGAAAGAGAGCGAAGAATCTGAAAGGCAGCTAACCAACCTCATAGCTTATAACATTCAACGCTCATATATACAAACTACTGCACACTGGAAGTTACAATCTGAACTGTTCACCTGCCTTGCGGTGCTCTAAATCCAATGACACAGGATGGAGAGCTGCCCTTGACACAAACAGCTCAGTCACTACCTTAGCTTAACCTGTGCTTAAAATCCTTTTGCATACTACTTGTGTCCTTTTGCAAGGACAGTGGTATGGAAAATAATAAATTACCATTTTTACAAATCATTATTCTTAATACTATAATAATCAATGGCCATACCTTGATTAGGTTAGCAAAACAAGGGCTAGCCAGCACCCTTTGAACCAATCATTGTAAAAGGTTCAAAGACAAGGTTCATCTACTGGGGACAGTAATGACTGGGAGTATGCAAGCACTTCCCCAGAGAAGATATTTAAAAGGTAAGCAATGTTTTGAAAAGAGGTGACTAAAAGGGAACATGGCAAGTATCATAGTTTCAAGAATAATACAAAGGAAAATAAGAATTACTCCTGAACCATATGGTTATAACTCAAGAACAAGGGTCACTAAATAAAAGAGAAAATCAATAAAAGGAAATACTTGTTTGTGTAACTACTAGTTAGCCCATGGCCCCCCTGCCACACAGCATTGCTCAAGCCAGGAATTTAACAAGATGAAAAGAAGAGATGCATATTTGCAGGAATAATGCCCAAAATCAAATATTTCATATCAGCACATTTTTGTGATCTATGATACAAAATTTCGTGCTCCGGTGTCCAGTGCAAGCACTGACATTTAGGCATTAGGAGCAGATCTTCATGTGGTCATCCCACCCCTCCCTGAAGACAGGCGCTCTCTTGGTACAGGACTCTGGAACAGACAGGCACTGACGGGGTCTGGCACCCGCTTTGTAACACATCTGCACTTGGGATGGTTTTCTCCCTCTCCTTTGGGTGCTACTGAGCTGCCCTTTCTTCTTCTCTTTCTTGTTTTCATAATTTTGTTTCTCGGTAAGCTGATAAAGAGTTGGAGAGAAGTCAGAAAGGGAGGGAGCTTTCTACATTTATCAGTTCACATGTAGAGTAACTATAGTCAAGCTGAGTTTTAAAAGGGAAATTGTAGGCAGAAACATCTGATTTATACTGAACGTGCTATAGAACAGATCCACTTTTTGGCACAGCACGTATTTAATTATTTTCCCCCATTACCAAAGCATAGTTAGGGAGAAAGGCATAGTTATCAAAGCATGGTGAAGGTGGCAGTTTTCCTGAGCAAAGGAAAGCCTTTCATGTCCTCAAAGCTTCTTCTAGAAGCATTTGCTGTTCATCTATTTCTGGGTTTTGGCGAGCTACAGTGTGGTAAAGTGTTTATCAAAGTAATCCAGGTGTGCTCCTGATGGAAATTTTCCAGAATTTAGGGACAAAATCACAACTTCTTCACAATTTGATATGAAAAATACATGGCCCAACAGCTGCAATTCTGTTAAGAAACTTTTTGTCATTCTTGTAACTTTTTAGGGTTCAACAGAAAGACTAGTTTAGATTCCTAATCATAGAATCACTTATAAGCCCCTTCTCCATGAAAAGCACCTAAATCCATATACAAAATAATCTCTTCTAAAAGTCTGTACAGTTATTTCTTTTAAAAAAAGCAAAACAAAACACCAACCAAAACAAACCCAAAAGAAAGCTTAAGAAAAAGAGTAATTATAATTGACAATCACAAAAGAGAAAAATGAGAACTTCAGCTAATGAACTAAGACCACATCCAGCCTAAAATAGTGACAGAACATCATGTTACCTCCACAGTAATATTAAATGACTTCTAAAAGAAATCTGTGAGAGTGCAGGGAATGAGCTTTACTGTGTCTGCTGTGCTAATGCAGCTAAACTGAGCAGGCTGTAGATCTGCTGAACAAAGCTGGCCATTTTCTGTGCGGTGAGCCTGAAATAAATATTGAGGATACATTCGATAGTGACTAATGCAAAGGTCAGGATTCTCTGACTGCAGCTATTGGCTTTGCAAACTCAGCCACTGCAGTCCTTGGGGAACACTGCCTCATGCTCCCTCCATCTTGTTTTTCAATACTCTGGTAGAGAGTCACAGCAAACTCATCAGGGAGCTGCACGTTTCAGCTGAACCAAACACAACTGGAAACCTCTCACCACAGCAGCTGGAGTAATGAAGGAGCCCTGTGACACATGCTGTCTCAGGAGCTACATGTTTTTAACCAAGTCCCACAGGGAGTTATGGCAGAAGCCGCTGGTAGCAGTCCAGTTCTCTTCCCCGTATCCAATTTTAATTCCCACCTTGAGAACGGCAGCAGCTCAAATCCTGTATCAGGATGAACTGTGGCGTTTCTGAACTACTCTAGGCTGCTGATATAGTCTGCTGGTTGCTTTGGCTAAGCAATGGAAATAAAAGCAAATTCTGCACACTGTGCCAGTCAAATTCATGTGACCTCCTGCCCTGTGGACAGCGCAGTTCACCACCAGAGATGAGACAAACAGCAGAAGTTCCTGCAATACTTATAAGTAGCATCTCTCACAAAGTTAGCACTCACTGCTTAGTGAAAAGCTGTATTTCAGCTACCGATTTTCAAATCTTTTATCATCCCCGGCTTGCTGCAGAGGTTTCAGTATGTTCAGAGGTTAAGTGGTACTGTAAAAGGAGGATTACCTCAAGACATTGTTCCCAGCGACTGTGGTGCCTCCTTAACACGTCCCAGAACAAGGTGCATCAACACTAACAGCCTGGATCAGTACAGGAAAGACATGGACCTGTTGGAGCGGGTCCAGAGGAGGGCCACAAAAATGATCAGAGGGCTGGAACACCTCTCCTCTGAGGAAAGACTGAGAGAGTTGGGGTTGTTCAGTCTGGAGAAGAGAAGGCTGTGGGGAGACTTTATTGTGGCCTTTTAATACTCAAAGAGGGCTTATAAGAAAGATGGGGACACACTTTTTAGCAGGGCCTGCAGCAACAGGACAAGGGGTAATGATTTTAAACTGAAGGAGGGTAGATTCAGACTAGACATATGCAAGAAATTTTTTACGATGAGGGTGGTGAAGCACTGGAACAGATTGCCCAGAGAGGTGGTAGAGGCCCCATCCCTGGAAACATTCAAGGTCAGGTTGGACGGGGCTCTGAGCAACCTGATCTGGTTGAAGATGTCCCTGCTCACTGCAGGGGGGTTGGGCTAGGGGAGCTTTAAAGGTTCCTCCAACCCAAACCATTCTATGATTCTGTGATTATTAGTTTGCTTTTACTGCCTTAGATGGTACAGCCTGAGAGAAGACAACAGATGGATATAAAGTAAAGGGTCCAAAACGCAACCCTGATTGGCAGCTATAGGAAGATTTGGGTTTGGGGCTTGTGAACAGAGAGAGATTTGGGGGAATGGGGCTGAGGGTAGTGGACAGGGTTCAGGAAAGAAGGACGGGGAAAGAAGGGAAGGCACAGCAGGCAGGCTTACTTATAAAGAAGCTGGCAAGCACTCCGTCAAGAAAAACTAATGTCCTGTTTTTGCACCAATGATTACAGAGCAGCAGAAAATACTCAAGCCAGGAAACACAGAGACAGCAACAGTAGCACAGCTGAGGGCAATTGCAATAAACAAGGAAGATGTGGAATTTCTGCTGCGCCACTAAAGTTTGCAACAGAAACTGATATTCTCAAGGACATATTTTCCCCTTGAGATCTATAAACACATTGTCTGATTCTCTGAGAAATGCCATGCAGAACTGTTGCACAGAACTCTCTCTCTGAGAAGGATTTCAAACCTCAGGCAAGAAAATACACTGGTCGGCTAGCACCTGGTATATCTGACCCATACGAATATACGGTCCTCTCCATTACCTGCTGATATAAGGCAAGAACATCAATCTGGCATCAAAAGGCACAGCTGCCTTGGACAACGGGAGGTGGACCAGTAACACTAACAAAGGAAGTAACAATGCTGTTGAACTGCAACCAGTGTCATCCCTAACAGAGTCCAGACTCTGAATGCACAAACTTTTTCCCACAGTAACAGAGTAAACGTATGATATGCTACATTTCCACCACTTGCAGGATTAAATATGATTATCAAGATCCATGATGTTCTGTCTTGAAAAACAGGCAGCGCACATATAACTTGTATAGACGAAGCTGAAAATCTCACTGTTGCACAATTTCAGTATCAGTTGGGCTCTGCAGACAGAAGCTGCAGCAGCCTCGGCTCTTAAACATTGGCGTCAGTGGCAGGAACAAAAGAAAAGAAAAGAGGAATTCACCTTTTCAAGGGTAAACAACAAGTAGCAAAATTTTCACACAGGTAACCCATGAGTTACTATTTGTGAAAATAAAGAAATGAAGAAACTCTTTAACACAACAGGATGGTAACTGATGTGCGAGTGCCACATCGTGCCACTGCCAGGCAGACCAGGGCACTTCTCTAAGGCTGTCAGGAGAGAGGAGCACCAGCCTTGCCAAGGGGCCGCAGCACTCCCAGCACAGACTCTGGCCTCCCCAACTTTGCTAAAGGGCAAAAGTCTGACTTCTGCCCATTAGCCAGCCCCCTGAAGGGAGGGCCCTTGCAAGTGGGCAGGAGACAGGCTAATCTGTGCTTCAAACACCAGCCTGTTCTATCATTAGATCTCCTGATCACCCACACGTGAACATGACAGGCACTGCTGATGAGCAGCTTATCTTTGGAATTCTGTTCAAGGAATAGGAGTTTTAAGGAGGTCAAGGGGGTTTATTTGATGGGTGGACTTGTGTGTACACAAACTACTGTAATTCTGATTTTGAAGAGATTTGAAAAAATAGGGGCGGTTCCTTTTACTCTCTTTGTAGACAGTAAATATTTTATGCCTCTGACGCCTTCTGCTAGCTGTCATTCTTCTTCACCCCATCAAACCAAACATCAAACATGGCACTGCTTGTGCTACGCCTGTCCCTTTCATCCCTCATCTCCATTTAGCACAAAGGAAACATTACCTTATGTTACCGTAGGAACCGCTCTGGCTGTTCTGGAAGTGCCTATCACCTCCCTATGTTTCCCTCCAGCCTCATTAGCTGTGACACCCAAGCAGCAAGATTTTGTCCCAGCTCTGCAGGACCGCAGCGGCAGCATCACTCTCAGGGAAGCTGCTAAATCGGGCACCGGTCGGTTACAGTTGAGGGAGGGAAAATTAGTAAAAACCAGCCAGCGGCTGCTGCCTTTCACGGTGCCGGCACCAGGTCTTACTGCCCTTGCTCCTGGCCAGAGATGAAGCGCTTCTGCTCCTGGCTGGAGAGGAAGTAAGTGTTCCCGGTAGAGCTAGCTAGAATTAATCATAACAGAGGAGTAATACAAAGGCTAGTGGCTCTTATATCCAGAGACCTAAGCGCTGTGAAAGGACTTCTTCCTTCCTATTTGCCAGTGCAGTCGCTGCTGCCCTGAAGTTAGACTCTGTGTCCCTAACTACCTTAAAGCTCTGATTTTCTGGAGACAGCCCATCTGCCTTATTAAACACATCCAAGGTAGACAAAACACATGTCCTCCTCTTCCACTGCCTTTCGTGGGCCTATATATGCAGCAGATGGAAGCGTTAGGAGCAGAGAAAAGAGGATTGCAATTGCAGCAGTAGCTTGAGCAGTGATAAGAGCGGAATTAATACCCATAATTATAAACCAAGGGCTGACAGGAACAGCGATCCCCTGTCCCCTGCTCATCCTTCTTCAGGGCATGCTTTGCTACTGTTGTTTCTGTGCGGTAAGAAGCGTTGATGGCAATGCTCTGAGTACTGACAACTGAAAATACTTTTTTCCTTTTCAATTTATCTATAGCAGTGACACTTTTTTTCGCTTTAAATATGCTCTTCTTGGCCTCTCATTTGTGGAGCTACATGAAAATAAAATTAAATCTAATAGCCAACAACTAAGCAGAGATCAGAAATGCATTGCAAGAAAGGTGAGTTATCAGTACTAACTCCACTATCTCAAGGACCGTCAAAAAGAGCAATTTGGAGCACTGACAATGGTGTAACCAGGGTTTTACAATGCTGTCTTGTGGCATTTATGACTTGGTCTTCACACCTTTAGTTCTCATAACATGTATACGGGCTATATGTATTTCAGCATGTGGTGTTCCGGAGACAACTCACTCCATCATAGTCCAAAAACTATAATCCCTATCAATTAAGTCAAATTGGAATTTGGAGAACAATAAAGTCTGGGATAACACTGAGCTGAGCTATTCTGCTTCCCCCCAGCAGATACCAATGGTACACACCTCTTTCAGTGTTGCTGATATGCCCACTCTGCAGCTACCTGAAGCATTATATACATAACCAACTCTTTACAATACAAATTTGAATTCAGCAAGAGAGAGAGAGTATTCACCACCAGGCCCTTTTTTTGTTGTTGTTTTTCCTTCTAAAGCAATGGCACCCAGCCTACTGTCTGTGGGGAAGGTGCCTGAAACATCCTCACTGCTTGTAAGCTGGGCTCTTGCTGCAAGAGGTCCTGTGTGTGCACACACCTGTGCAATGCTGACACACCAAGAGAGGCTGCAGAGTCCACATATTTCTACACAATTTCATGTTCCCTGTACAAGCACCTAGGCAGCTACAATTGCCTCTACTTGTCTTGTTTTTTCAGAGAGCTGCCAGAGGTCTTACACTGGACCACACTTAATGCAAGCTGATTCATAGCTCATAAAGTGGGCTCCCAGATATGCTACCAGCGTGGACAAGTCTCACATCAAAGGGGTACTGATGCTCATGGTATCACTGGCATTAATACATATGTCTTGACAAATCATTTGCAAATTGTCCCTAAAATACATTATCACCTTCTACACTCTCCCTCATAAGGTGCACCAGATTCAGGAGCTAGCAAAGCACCCCAGCAGACAGGCTGCAGAACAGAGGGCTCTAACGGCCATGACACGTCCATAGTGTGAAAACGACAGATTCCCTTCCAGATATTTTAACATTATTAAGAAAGCCTACATTGTTTCATCTGCCTCCTGAAGGCATCAGCTACTGCGCCATGCCCGAATCCTTGCTTACCTCCTGCACCATTTCACAGATTGTATTCCGCAAACTTCTAGCTATCCTTGATGAACAAGTTGGAAGTAGTGATGGCAGCCTTCTCTTTTGTTTGCTGTGGTAGCTCATGATAGAAACACCATCTTATATATTCAGACTGCTATTGGTATTTAATAGTACTGGCAACTCTGAAAAACCACATTAGCATCCCCAGCATTTCCCGCCCCCTCTGCAAAGCCTTTTTTGTTTGTTTATTTAGAGTGTATCTGCCTCTCCCCGTTTGTCTTTGTTAAGAGATGCAAAAGAACTCAAGCTGCCCCACAGCAGCTGCCAGATCCCTCAGTCCCGGCCTAGCTGCAAAGTATTCTCACTCCCAAGGGAAAACCGGAGGAGGTTTGTACTCCTAACAGCATCTCGCTCTCCACCTGCCAGGTAAGGCGAGGGGGGAAAGGCCTCGCCCCGGCACCGGCGCTCGCTCGCCACCCCGGGGGCCGACGCGGCAGGGAGCACCTGCGCCTCACCCGCTCCTGCCGGCCCCACCGACAGCCAAAGCGCATCTTGTGCCGCCCCCGTCCCCCCCTCAGGCCGGCGGAGCGTGGCCGGTGCCCGCCGTGTGGCGGCCGCCTGGCTCCCCGGCCTGGCCTGGCCTGGCCTGGCCTGGCCTGAGGAGGGGCGGCCGGCCCAACCGACGCCGGCGTCGGCACCGCCCCCACGGCAGCCCCGGCACCGGGGCACGGGCAGGGGCAGGGGCAGGGGCAGGGAGGGATAGGGGCGTCCCCTCCGCTGTCACTCACGTTCCGGTCGCGGGAGGCCCCGGGCAGGAGCGGCAGCGCCATGGCCGCCCCGCCGGGACCCCGCTCCGCTCCCCTCCCGGCCCGCGCCGCTGGGGGCGCCGTCGCCAGGCGACCGGCCGGTGACGTCACGGGGGCGGGGCGAAGGGCGGTGGAGCCCAGCGGAGCCGGCGGGGGGCGCTCCCGGCCGCGGCCCCGCCCCGCGGCGGCCGGTGGGGGCGGTGGGGCCGCGCCGCCGCTGGGCCCCGGGGCCCCGGGCAGCAAGGGCTCGGCCCGGCCCCGCTCCCTGCCGCCGGTTCCCCCGGTGTTACAGCCCGCCCGGGCCGTACCGGAGGGAGGCAGGCCCTGGCCTTTGTCCTCAGGAGCCCCGACCCCCGGGGTGCGGGAGGTGCGGCGGGGCGGGCCCAGAAGCGGGGCGAGGCAGGGTTTGCGGCCTTTGGGACCGAAGTAGAACTAAATGCGAATCCATTTATTTAATTTGTCAGAATTCGTTGCCGTCTTCTTCACAGATCTCTCAAAATTTACCTCTGGCCCAAAGCTTTGTGTAGCCCGCATAGGTACCGCTCCCCTCCCACCTGCTGGGGTGCAGGAACCCCTGTCTGAACGTGGTTTCCCCCCAAAATAACCCCGGAACTGGGGTCATGGATGGGGGCAAATCCTACCGCCTTTGCCATTTTCTGCACGAATTAATTTTTAATGTTTTTGGTTGTGACTTTCACACAGCACATTTTACTTCGGGGCCTTGGCAGGCTTGGGGAGTCAGGAGTGGGATGCTTTTAAATCTTTTTGTTTGGGGTTTTTGGTTTTTTTTTTTTTTGCATTTTAGTCCACTGGGGTGGTGAATGAGGTCAGTGGGTTTCCACTTTCTGTTTTCCCAGTGCTGTATTACGCACCGGCATTTGCATTTAGTGCGGAAAGGTAAACATTTAAAATGTATTTTAATTGAAAATAAAAGGAACCATCATTTTAATCACATTCATTTCATACAGTGGGTGGTATTACGCTCAAATTTAAATTTCAAACAGAAAGTACACTGAGAGTTTCTCACGGATGGCTTGGGGGGGAAGGGTTGTTTCTTTCTTTAATGGAAGTAACATTTTCCGTGTTAATAAGGGAGGATGCATTCCAGATCGCCTACAAAGCCTCTTCCAGAGAACAGCAACCATGCTATGTTATGTTCTTCCATTTTATATAAAGCTGTTCATGATTATATTTTTTTAATTAGAACTGCTTTTTACAGAAAAATGAGTTTATGGATAAAATAGCTAGCTGAAACCCAAATATTTCAATTCTGATATGCCATCACGCTGTCTCAGAGGAGCTGTACTTCAGTTGCTTAATGTCCTTATTCTCATAGATGGAATGGATCTCCCCTGCCATATTTCATACTCTATGATGCATCAGACCGTGAAATTCCCATAACATATCATCTCTCCTCCCTGAAACAGAGGCTCGTGGAACAGCATGGGCGATGTGTTCAGCCTGAATGAGTCTAGGAGGTGCTCCCCGAACAGCTCCCATGCAGTGCTTGTGCAGCATTCGCTATCCAAATGGGTATTTGGCCAAAATCTTCTGATTTCAAAAACTGTAATTTCAGGGAAAATTATTTCATTTTTTATTTTTTGTCAAAAGTTTGACGAAGGGAAGGGAAGGGAAGGGAAGGGAAGGGAAGGGAAGGGAAGGGAAAGGGAAAGGGAAAGGGAAAGGGAAAGGGAAAGGGAAAGGGAAAGGGAAAGGGAAAGGGAAAGGGAAAGGGAAAGGGAAAGGGAAAGGGAAAGGGAAAGGGAAAGGGAAAGGGAAAGGGAAAGGGAAAGGGAAGGGAAGCTGTGCAAATTCTGAAAGGGTTGTTGCAGGGCATGCAACACTGCCGTACTTCAGTAGTGAAGCTCTTCAGCATTGCCCGTCGTTCTTTCCACGCTCATGTGATCCCCCAATATCCTTTCAATATGGCTTTATGTACCTGACAAACATTGGCCAGGAGACAGCTGGCATACTCATACCTTTCAGTTTTGGCAGCTGTCATTAGAGAGCAAAGAACTTCAGAAAGTGGATCCAATAACGTGTATGTGCCAATGTGTCTCTCTGAGATTAGTGAACCAGCCTAGCTGCGGCTTTGTGCAGAATTCCCGCAGGGCCCCTGCAACTAATGGCACAACTTCTCATTTGGGGTAGTAACCATTGTCAAAATACAATAGTGAAGAACTAGTGTCTCTTTTCACTTCATTTATCTTCCAGAATTGGTATCTCCTGTTTAGTTTTTGTGGCTCATTACACAGCGGGGCAGCTGAAATGTCTTAATACTCTTCTGATACCGATAATAAACTGTTGCTCCAAGGTTTCAGGCAGAACGGGCAGAGGCTGTATGTGAAAAACATGCAAGGGAAACAACAGCACTTCTTTAGGAAGGTTAGTGAAGTGCACGGCATCAGTAGAGGGTCCAATGCATTTCCAGCAGAAAATCCCGTGAATCGTCCCTAACCTTCAGGTCAAATCTTTCTGCATAGGATTATCTTCTGCCTAACCCAGGAAAGAAGCCGCAGGGAGCTGTGGAGAAAGGGAGCGTCTTCCTCGTAGACCAAAAGCACAGCTGCAATGTGATGTTTTCTACCAGTCTTCAAGCACTTTTTTTCTTTCAAAAGTGGGGAAAAAAAAAAAAAAAGAGAATATATTCTACTTCAGAACAGAACTGTTTCTTTCTACATTACCTTCTCTTTGGGGTTTCTCTCACGTGTTTATCTTTTTTGTTCCTTGCTATATTCACTCAAGAATACAGACCAAGTGAAAACAAATTAATTTTAATGCCTTTTCTGGGAAAAATAAAAGTACTACAGGAAAACCATTTTTGGTAAAAGCTTTTTATTAAATGAAGATTGCTAATGACAACAAAGGCAAGCAGTTTGCAGTACTAAATTAACTGTATATTCTGACAGTACAGATAATGGTGAATGTACGTAAGACTGCATTAGTTGTACAGTTCAAAGGAGGTAGAAAGCAGGAAGGAGGCTAAAGCTGGGGAAAACATGGAAAATACTGGTTTTGTGATAAAAAGACAGAGATTCTAGCCTCTTTGTATTGGGATTGAGTTTTACTAGCAAACTTGAAATCAGTAAGGGTATTCAAATTGTAAACTTCTGAGCAACGCAAACTTTCCAGAAAAGGCTTCATTTTAAAAAAAATACTGGTTTTTATTCTGACCAAATGCCATTGGCTCCAGGCTCTTGTTAGTCCATTTGTCTGAGTGGAAGACCAGGTCTTCCACTTCCAAGTTGTGTCAGTTTAGAATAGGGAAGTTTGGAAAGAAGAGGAGACAGGAAAATTTTACTAAAATCAGCATAATTTAGTGTCACTTCACTGTAAAGAGTTGTCTCTGCTTCCGTCACACGTGTTACTTCATCCTCTTTCTGAGACTGGTTTTACAGGCCACTTTAAGGCTGGGCTGTCCAAAATTAGGTTGTTCCCAGGCTGCCTAGTTTAAAGTGAATTGTGGCCCTATGTGGATCATCATGCAAGTACACTAAAACTTGAACGTAAGTTGAATTCTGACATACACTTAATTAGGTACCAGAAATTAAGAGTGGAAAATTATTACCTATTAACACCTTCTTCCTTAGGCCAGTCTTAGAAAAATACCAAATGCAATGTATCGATATCAAATATCAAAAAACAGTCATCGCAGAAGTCACATAGGGGATAGGATTAGAGGAATCAAACACAGATACACACACGGAGAGAGCTACAGCCCTACCTGTAGCTAGCTAGTGTAGGGGGAAAAAGGGCAAATCCTGGCGTGGCTGTTCATCGTGGTGCAGTGTGGATCAACTGATAACCATCAATGAGTGATCCTTAGAAGTATCGATTCCTTATGTTTTCCCATGTCTTTTATTACCTCGTTCATTTTGTTTTCACTGGTCATACGAAGATAGATACTTCTTCAGTGGCCAGAAAACAACGCTCAGACCACCATTTTTGGCTGCAGCCGTGGAGTGCTCCAGGCAACACACGCAGGGAGAATTGGGCATTTTTGTGGCCGCGGGTCTGCGCTGGCCACGTACCACATGGGCGCTTGGGGCATTGTTGCTGCAGCTGCCCGCTGCCCCAAGAAGGCAAGGTATGAAGCATGAATTTCCACAGCTCATGGCCCGTAACTTTTTTCACCTGGCGATGCTACAGGGGATAGGAGAACAGGAAAGCAGTTACATCCCGCCTGGTCTCACTGGAAGGTTTCCTTAGCCAGAATGACCTTTCCACAGCTAATTGCTCCAATTCAGCATGTCCTAATAAGGCACATTTGCACATGAGTCACCTCGCCTAGCTCTGCCATGCCCTTTGGGGAAGCGAGGCGTTGGGCAGGGAGAAGGGTGGGAGCTGTTGTAGCCCTGTTCAACCTCCCTGGTGCAGCCTGTGTGCTAGAGGCTGCACAGTGGGCTGGTTTCCCTCCCTGTCTGTCCCCACCCCATCACACCAGCTCACAAATTCGTCAGCCTCTGGAAACTTGATGGAAGAAGTTTGCTGTCTCACAGAACAAGCTCGGTGGGCGTGTTTCGCTTTGCCATGCCTGTTTAAAGCATTTTGAAGTTCCTACTCATCTGATACCCAGCTCTTTTACATAAGGTGTGAGCTTTTCAGGGATGTTTGCAATCAGCCTGACTTCCCTGTCATTGAAGTTGGGGAGAATAGGAGGGGCTGCTTTACTAAGTCCCCCACACTTCTGAAAGTACACGAAAAAGAAATATTCTGGGCCTGGTAGATACCTCTGAGTTGTCCCCGCTGTATATATTCAGTGAGATCTGCAGTATGGAGTAGCTGTTCCGTTCCTCTTCACCCTCCTTACGTGGGCTGATTTGAGATGCAGCCATGCTAGTAAAATGAACCTGACAGAAAAGCCTGTAATTTAATTCAGAAGCGGAATGCAGATTTTTTGCAATTAAACCATAGACACACGTTTAATGCCGCGCGCAGTAGTTGCTGGGAAGAGTAGGAAAAACCCACGATAAGTAGCGCACCTAACAAACCAACGGGAGGAAAGCACGAATACAGCACTCGGCAGCAGCGTAACCATTCGTCAGAATGCAGTCGAGGCCTCCAAGTTACGTCGTCACCTGCGCAAAGAGCGAAGCACGCGTTCCTCCCTCCAGATAACATCTATTTCAGAGTGAAGACAAATCACCTGGGAACGCGAAGCCCCTGTGGCAGGGGGGCGCGGTGGCTCCCTAATGCGAGCAGCCTAAAAGGGCAGCCGCCCCCCCCCAGACAGCCCCATAAAAGTCAGGGAAACGCCGCTATCGCCTCAACCGCAGCAGCCAGGCACCTGAGGACAGTGTCAGACGCTGCAGAACGGTGGGGCGCGCTCATGGCCGCAATAAAGAAGGGAGGCAGCTAGTGCCCTCCTGACTGTATTTGGTTTTCCTTCCTTTCCTCCTGACCTGTTTGGGACGTCAATGGGACTGAACCCATCCACGTCGCGAACATTTCCTGACTTTCCTCCTTTTGCTTTCATACTGCCTTGCTGAGAAAAACAAGGGCTTTGGCTCAGAAGAAGCGTCGACATACATCTATCCTCCTTTCCACCAGTGGTGTAACTCGCCTGTAGCCTGAATCTCCGTGCCCATTGTCAAAGCTCTCCCATCCAGCCAACGAGGCAGCGGAAGACACTCACAACCCCCAGCCCTGGCTCTGTTCAGCCAGACTTACCAGTCTGCTTCCTTCTGCCTAGGAAAATTCTGGCGGCATTTCTCCAAGTCTTGCAAGTTGCCTTGAGGATACGCCATCGGTTGAGGCTGTCTGACTGATCAATTCCTCCCTCTCCTCCCATCCTCCATTTTCCAGCTTAATCTTTTCAGCTGCTGGATAAAACAACAAAAAACCCCCAACAATTTTTAAAATTCCATGGCAATAAATAGATAGATAGATTACAGTCAATTACCAGAAACTGCTATTGATCAAGGCAGGTTTAGAAGTATACTTGCTTTTTGCAATCAAGCTTACAATACAATTTGCCCTGCATTCAGCATCTATTTCAATTAAAATGAGAGGGGAGGAAATGCCACTTCTTTTAAATAAAAAGCTTTCAAGCTATCCTTGCAGGCTGCTTTGAGGATCTAGGACAGATCAAAGCTGCTTTGAGAACTCATCCATTCTGCTTCAAACATGATAGCACATTGTCCATAGAAAAAATTAAGGCAGTGTAAGATATCAAAGCAGCAAGTACACTTTGGGTTTCCAAGCACTGGTCTCAAAACTGGTGAAGTCTGCCAGAATAATAACAGAACAGGAGTGACAGTAATCCCCTCCGCCAGAGAGACCTGCACGTTGGCAATTGCAGGCACCGCAACAGAAATTGCTTCTTAAATTAATCAAGCTCTGTCTTAATGATAGTGAGGACAGCTGTATGGATCAAAAGTCTTGGTCAATACCAGCTTCTCAAAACTGACTGAAATCAGACAATTATCAATCAGTTAGGAACTGAGGTTTACCCCAAACCTAATCCCTCTGCTGATTAAGACTTTATTCTAACTTCCAGCCTAAAGGCATTCATGGGAAACATATCCTTTTCATCCTTGTTTTGGCATTGTCCTTTGAATACTGGGACTCTTCTTTGCCGTTTGATGCCTGCTGCTTACATAGTGGCAGATAGCAATCATATCTCCTTTCAGCTTTTTGCCAAGTTTAGAAAACCAGACTTTTTGGCACTCCGCTTGTGTGATAGCTCATCTTTCTTCTGAACACCCAGGTCTGCTTTTCTCTCCGCCTGTTCCAGTGTGAGTGTGTCTTCCTTGAATAAAGGTAGCTATTCACAACAATCTCAAAGAAGTCTCACCAAGGTGCTGCACTGTTCCAGTCACTCTCATCTCTGCTGTTGCTCTGCTGTGTCTTCTCAATATTTCTTTCTCCTGTCTTTCTGCTTTCTTGGGTTTGCGCTTCCTCCTACCCCTTCTCATTCCCACTTGTACCGCTTTTGGTTCTGCTTCTTTTCTTCACTGCTGCTTTTCTCATCAAAGACCAAAATAAGTGAGAAAAGTGTCGGGTCCCCCTTTCCAAACCTGTTGATTGAACATGTTGAAGAGTAAGTGGTCTGCGGGGAATGGGATTTATTGGGCTGTTAGCTTGAATGGAGCCACCTGGTCCAGCCTGTCGAGTCTCTGAGCACAATTTCTTACTGCACAGCTCCAGTGCTGCTCTTCCTCTCTCTAAATGTACTTTGGAGGGCTTTTGTGTTAGTGTGTGAGGAGTATGGGTAAGACCTAATTTAGGGGATGGGAGAAGCAGACTTTGCTATCTATTAGAGGTGGTTTCATGCCCTTAAAATGTATTTTTCAAGGCAACTGGTCCTGATGCTGCATGGCTAACTTGTCTTTCATCTGTTGAAATTAGAGCCGCCGTCCTGATGGGATTTTGTCTGTTCGTTTGGAGGTAACCTGTGTTAGCACAGAAAGAAATGTCTTAACTTGAAGTTCAGTTTGAACTTGTGATTAAACTCAGTTCTTTTTATGAAGGAGGTACCTGTTCTTATTTGCTATGGTTCTACCTTACAGATGGGGCAAACTCCAGATCTTGTCAATGAAAAGGATAAGGAAGGTTTAAATGAGAGGTTAAACCCTTCTGTCATGCTAGGGTATGACATTAGCTGGTCGCTAGCACGTTCCACACCACAGTGAGACCATACTTATTTTTGTGTGCTAAATGCTGTAGCAAGGATAGTTAACAAATAAATAACTGAGTTGAGGTTGAATCCTTAAGGGAATTTCAAGTGGAACAAAAACTAATGTGAAAGCTGAGACTCTAACAACCTCGACAGTGTCCCTTTAAATTACACTTAATAAATACCACAGAGCTGAAGTGTTCTGTGGTTATGCATATATTTGTAACAAATGGTTGCACAAATATTTGGCTCCTAACGATGAACTAAATGGTATGACATTTGCCTGGGAAAATTAATTACTTTAACATGTGTTGTATAAAATATGAGATAATCATGTAATGTATGTGTATACTGTAGAATGCTGCTGAGTGACTAAGTTATTACCAAAGGAAATTTATGAGAAATAAACAAGAAATGCTCAGAGATGCTGTAAATGTCACGTTATGCTCAAGGGCCTTTTGCGGCTGAATAATTTTTATGTGGTTGAGGAGGACAGGATCGTGCAGTGAAAAGTCAAGTTAGAATGAGTTAATCTTTGTATTTGCACATAATTTTATTGGTATTTAATGTAGCTATGATGTTTCTGTTTCAGATTGTAGGGTCAATTCATAATGAAGATGACAAGATCAAATCAGACTAAACTGAGTAATCCAGCGTGGTCTCAGCACCAGATTTTAAACTGTCTAGGTTCAAGAAGAAAAGCTGCCTATTAAAGAAATGGGGAATAAAATGGTCCTTGTAGTCAAATCATGGGCAACATCTTACTGCCTAATTTATGTGACTTTCTGGAAGGGTGAAGTAATCTCCCTTAGAGGCCTCGCCTGTGTGGAGGAGCTTCTCTGTGCAACTCTCACGTCTCACAAGCAGGGAAGGTTCAGCGACTGCTAGAGCTCTGCCCTCCCCTCCCAGTAGGATGCTCTGCAGAGTCTACATGAGACTGCGTACATGAGGAGGAAATGGAAAGCAGTGAACTGGAGAAATATGAACTGGTGAGGGAAAAGCAGATACATACATTTCTTCTCAGACAAAGTGTAGAGTGCGATAGACCTGATCTCTAAACAGCAGCAGAAATAATACGGTAAAAAATCACATCCATTACACTCGTCTTCTTTCCCCTAACTAAGAAACTCAGATAGATGAGGCTCTTTCTTGAGCAGCTAGCAGAATCATTTGAAAAAAATCAGGGCTGATTGTTTTGCGGGGCTCTTTAACTCCTCCGATAGTTACAAAGAACATGATAAACTAGGGCACAGCCTGCTCGGCGAGTGTGTCACCGGCATTTTGTCATGCAGCCGTACAGAAGGCAGCTTCCCAGGTGGCGATCCTGGAGTCAGTTCCTGCCGTGTGAGAGGAACAGCTGGGGAGTGTGAAGGTGGAGGACAACGTCTGTGAGAGAGTTATGGGATTTGTAAGCCTCATGGAATGAAGGAAGGATAGCAGAAACCTGAAGGCAAAGAACTTGAAGGCAGCAGACTTTAATGAACACAGAGGATATTAGCAGGCAAATTCCTCTGGGAATCAATTCTATGGAAGAAAAGAGCTCCAGAAAGAGCTGATGGGTCATTAAATAAAAAATATAAATAAACGAAAGACACTAGGAGCAGAATCACAAAATATCCCGGTGTGTAGAAAGGATAGAAAATGCAGTAAGAGATATCTGTGAAATCACAAGCTCTTCAATGATCTCAAGTGCAAGGAGGAAGTGTACAGAACATAGAAACTAGGTCAAATATCTAAAAATGAGTGTTAAAAAAACCCTCAGCATGAGCATACAGAGACAAAATCAGAAAGTCTAAAGCACAAAATAAAATATTTCTCCTATTCTTTGCTTATACTAATAAGGCATTTTAAGGGCATTTTTGATAGTAACAAAAAGGGAAACCAAGGGAAGAATTACTCCATGGGTAGGAACATTGGCAGATGATGCTGAGAAGCCTAGAAAGCTTAGTGCCTTTTTTAAAGAAGACTAGAAGAGGACAAACATAGTGCTTCTGTTAAATGTAGGGGCAGGGAATTGTGGAGCCGGGGAATTAGAAATAATCACCATCCCTGTAATTCCTGAGAAAAGACTAAAACAACCAATCAAGGGATTTATAATTGCATGAAATTTAAAAATGAGATGCAGCTTGATACGATTTGCCTATTTCCAAATCCACCAAGTTTCCTTTTATGACAAGGAAACAGGCGTAGGTACAAGAGAACCAATATGGGCTGCACACATGGTGTTGTGTGAGTGCACATGTGTGCTGGGGGCCAAAAGGGGACTGGACAGGCCTACCACAATACGCTTGGAGGGGGCTTTGAAACAGAGGCAAAATGTGAGATCCCCTCTGTTTCCCGCTACCCGTGCTTATGCAGCTGCCTACGCTGAAGGCTGTGCGGTCTGTAATAGCTGTAAAATGCAGGGAGCACAGGGCTGAAGGGAGCTGGGAGAGAGGGGCGGGAGTGGTGGGTGTGCTCTCGCAGGGCTCTCGCAGCCGAGAGCAGCTGAGGCCGCACCTGGAATACTGTGTCCAGTTTTGGGCCCCTCACTACAAGAAAGACATTGAGGTGCTGGAGCGTGTTCAGAGAAGGGCAACGAAGCTGGTGAAGGGTCTGGAGCACAGGCCTTATGAGGAGCGGCTGAGGGAACTGGGGTTGTTTAGCCTGGAGAAGAGGAGGCTGAGGGGAGACCTTATCGCTCTCTACAACTACCTGAAAGGAGGTTGTAGTGAGGTGGGTGTTGGGCTCTTCTCCCAAGTAGTTAGCGATAGGATGAGAGGAAATGGGCTTAAGCTGTGCCAGGGGAGGTTTAGGTTGGAAATTAGGAAAAATTTCTTTACGGAAAGGGTGGTCAAGCATTGGAACAGGCTGCCCAGAGAGGTGGTGGAGTCACCGTCCCTGGAAGTGTTCAAAAAATGGGTAGACGTGGCACTTCAGGACATGGTTTAGTCTAGTCTACCCTTGATTGGCTTAGAGTAGACTTGGTAGTGTAGGTTAATGGTTGGACTGGATGATCTTAAAGGTCTTTTCCAACCTAAACGATTCTATGATTCTATGATTTTAGAAAAGAGGATGCACAGCAAGGAGGGGAGGACGCAGGGAGCGCTTGGGGGCTGGTGGGGCCGTTTGCTGCCTAGCTTTGAGCATCCTGTGCTTCTGAGCTGAACGTCAAGAAAAGGTGTGGCCAAGGAGAAGACCCCAAAAGCCTTGCAGATAAGAGGGAGCCAACCTTCCCAGTGCTGACAGCATCTCACTGTGCTTCTGCATCTGGGATGCTTGGGCCAATGCCTTAAGGAGAGCACCAAATGTGGGGAAAGATGCTGCATGTAAGAAAGCCCAAGGTTCAAAATATCTCTCTGAAGCTGTGATTCTTTATCTATGTCTAATGGCCATAGTGGATAAAACATGACAAAAAGTAATCCAGTTACACCAGAAAAATGTTCTAGTGCTGAGGATGGCGAAGAAGAGTGTCACACCCCTGCTGAGGAGAGCATCCTCATCTTCCAGTGCTTGGAACAACAGGTTGGACAGATTTCTGCTAGGTATGGCTTAGGTACAGCTGATCCACTCCAGGGTCAGTGGGATGTTGTAAATGAGTGTGTGCAGTCCCTTTCAGCACTGTTTTTCACCCAGGATATGATGATGTCTGTCTGCAGTAAAGGTCTGGCAGGAACTCCACTGGAAAGGTGAGGGAATGGGTGGCCTTTCACTCACGGCAATCTGGCTCATCATTTGCTCTGAGGTGCACGTTCAGGGTTGTCCCTGTGGTCTCTTTTCCTTCTGCGCAGCTAGTAACTGTATACTTGCTGGGAAATGGCTGAGGAGCTCACAAGGACCGATCCAGCGGGTGGGATATTTTGTCTCTGGGGGCAGCTGTGCCAGATGCCTCAGGGAGAAGTGCAGAAGCTGCATGAGTGGGTAACCAGTGAATAAACTGCTTGTTGGTGGAAGAAGGACAAATACAAGAAACCATCTTCTATCTTAAGAAGTTAAGTCGTAATCTGAAGCACAGCTACCCAAGCCCTGAGACTGCTCACATTTTAACCCCTGCTGGCATAACTGTTGGTAGTCTCGTCAGCTGTGGAGCGGATTACGGTTTTTTAATCCTGCAAGGCTGTCGAGGCAATGAAGCTTCATCTCCTCATTGACTGGAACAGCCTTCCTCTCTCGCCCACTGCCTCTCAATGTCACTGATGGGTTTTGCTGTCTTATTATGAAAAAGTCGGGAGAAGTGCCAGCTCTACCTGCTCTTGACTTCCTTAGCTTGAGTGCTTCTGATTGCTTCCTATGTAAATCAAACAGCTTCCTCAGTCTTAATTTGGTTTTTCCCAATTTCGCTGACAATTTTCATTAACTGTGCCTTACATTTGTGTGTGTCTGGGTAGAGAAAGGGCTAACATTACCCTCTGTTTTAATGGAGAAAACCAGGTTATTCTGAAGGATGGTGGAGAACAGTGACCTACTGCAAATGCTTGAAACACCTCCTAGGAGAGAGCCCAAATCTTGCTCTTGTCTGCAGAGGGATCTCAGGGAGAGTAAGCTCCTTAAGCTAAATTCACTTGTCTGAGTAGGTCTCTGTAGAGCATTAGGCTGACCAGAACCAAATGCAATATTCCAGATGAATTAATAAACCTTAATGGCACTGTAATGACATAATATTGAGTATTTTTTCCATTCCATTCCTTATGTACCCCAACATCTTGTTTGTGATTTGATGGCTGGTTTCCACTGAGCTTCCAGGTGAATGTCCCAGTGTTTCCCTGACTTTGTTGTCAGTAATTTAGGACCAAGCACTGTGCAGAGTGCTTCAGGTTAGTCCATCTGCTGGACATGATTTTGCACTAACAAGCACCAACATAGCTTTATCATCCCACTGCCCACGTGCTCAGGCTGGACAAAACTTTTGGGAATTCGTTTCTCTCCATTGGCTCAGCCTAACCTAAATAACTTTGTGTCACCCTCAAATGTTGCTCCCCCACCTCTTTTCTAGATCACAAAGAGATACTGCAAATACCAGTCACCATGTTATAAAATTCATTGTTGTATTAATATTAACACAGGATCTAAAAAAAAAGACTGAAAAATATGCCAGTTACAAAGATAGGAGATGCCAGGCTTCTTACATAGGTGTGATCTAAATCACTCTGTACAGCAATATATATTTTAGTCATGGGTATACAGATGATTATTTAGAGGACCCCTTCTCATTTAGGAGGAAGTATAGATTCTGGACTAAATGGACTATTTTTCTGAACAAGGATGCAGTCTCTGCGTAAATGTACTATCACTATGTGGGCACAGAAGAAAATGCAGCGCCATTTCTGATCCATGCTGGCTGGACAGACAACATAAAAGGGACTTTGAGATGCAGTAGAAGATTCTCTCCTGAACTTTATTTTTTATGAAAAAGTGGGGAGAGACGCCATCTTTCTAAGACCTATGCATTTAGGATATGTTTAGATGAGTGAAACTGCCGCCTTCTTTAATAAATTAGGAACACGTTAATTGTGTTCTGTGCCTGCTTCATCATAGTCATAGATTTGGAAATGTAAAAATTTTTGGTGCTTGGTAGTCATCACAGCTAAGCTACGATGATCAGCGCAGATACTGGACAGTTTTGAGTAATTTACAAGAACACAATTCATACAGATCAGTAAATTGTGTTCTGTGTGAAGCAAAATACTTTATAAATGTACAGTTTCTTAGGAATGGATTCTTATTTTTTGATTGTCTGCTGATCAAGGAAAACAAGATATGAAAGCATAGTCAATTTGAGATGAATGTTATGTATTCCTAAATGGCATCAAGACTCTGTCATTGCTACTGTGAAGTGAATGAGTAATATCCCTAATCAACGGCATTTTTGCCAATAATCAATTCTGTTATTTTTGCAAAAGCAGTTCCACTATATACTGAGTAGTGCAACTGCACTGACATGAGGGAATTATCCACAGATGACCTGCAAATTGTGCCCCACAATGTGGCACGTAACACAGAAGAAGCACGTTTGTGTGTTTTCCCAAAGGGGGATATTACAGTGCTGAAGTTACAAGGCTCAAATTTAGCCTGCCATATGTTTTCCCCCTTTCACATCTTGTCCCATATCTTGTTCTAGGTGAGTTAATGCTCACCTAGAACCTCCAAGCAGCCTTGCAACAGGTGACACAACACTGAGTACCCTTGGCCAGAGGGTAACTTGTTTTCTTGGGACGGGGAGATGGCAGCAGAGAGGAGGGTTGCGGGGCAGAGCTCCAGTCAGGCTGATCCCGCCTGTGGGAGATGCATTGCCAGCAGTGAGTGTTAAAGTAATCATAGGATCACAGGATAACTCAGGTTGGAAGGGACCTTGAGGGCCTCAGAGAAGGACCAGTTCTGAGATTAAGCCATCTTGCTCATGGCTTCAGAAAGACAGGACTTGGAAACCTCCGCTGATGGAGCTTGCACAACCTCTCTGGGCAACCTGCTCCGCTTCGGGCTTGTCCTCATGGGGAACAAGTTCTTTCTTATGTCTGGTCTGAACCGCTCTTGTTTCAGTGTATGCCCATTGTCTCTCTCCATCCTGCCATGCACCCCTGTGAAGGTCCTGTCTCCCTCATCTCAGTGACCTCCCTGTAGGTGTGGGAAGGCGAGTGCTAGACCCCTCCAAACCCTTCTCTCTTCATCAGCTGTCTCAAGTGGGACAGGCAAATGTCAAGCAGCAGCGATCTGTATACTGTGGTCATTCCCACTTTCCGTTTTGTTCAAATAGTTGGACTCTATTGATAGGAGTCAGTGAGATTCCTATCCCAGGGATATAAATAAATTCACGATTAACTAAGCAGTCATTTTCCTAGGTGCAATGTCATATTGAAATAACGTAACAGCCAGTTGGGTGCATGCACAGATGGGACCTCATGCTTTCTAGCAAGGGGTTTATGTGCGCAGAGCCCCAGGTATTCCGGGTGCGGATATGTCCACCACCACCCTGGGTCTTCTCCCAGCTGTGGTGGGCAGAGGATGCGGGGGGGTGCAGGTAGCAGGAGACTTTCTCTCTCAGCCCACAGACCTCCAGAGCTGAACACCCCAGCGGAGAGGCCCATTCCTCTGCACATACCTTTGTTCCTGAAGTACCTACCAGGCTTCTGACAGAATTCTGTGTTCAGGTGATTGCCATCTCACGCATTTCCCCTGTGCTGTGAGTGTCCTAACAAGAAGCAAGTGTGCAACTGAGGCAAAAGTGGTCTGGGCTGGTTTGTGCTACCCAGCTAGGGTGATGGTTTGACATCTACACATAGAAGATTACAGCCACAATCCACTTTTACCTCCTGTCTTCCCCCACCAGGACTCTTTCACCCTAGCACAATCTCAGAACTGGCAAAAGGAGAGGTTGATTTCTCTGTAATTTCTATAATCAGGAAAGTAAGCACTCCAACTTTCTTGTTCCCTGTGGAGAGATCAACAGGCCTAAATTCTCTTCTGCATCTGTAAACAGCTGGGAAAGGCTGACCCTTAACCGGTGTCCATACCGCTTTTCTTCTGGATTCCTCACCCAGCAGCTCAGCAGATTTAATGAATTTTGCTTTGGGACAAAATCAGATTCACTGAAATGGTTAGCAACTTTATTAAGTGTTAAACATGCAGCTGTATTAAATAAGTAAATTGAATTTAACTGTAAACAAGAGCCAAAATTCAGTGTAATCAGATTAATACAATGAACTATAATAACATCCATTGAAACAGAATGATGCAATATCAACTGCATTTGCAGTTTGTGCTGATCTGGAAAGAAGAAAAATATGTACCTGGGAAGACTGTCACCTGAATATTACTGACAGTTTTTTCTGTTGTGTTATTTTTTAAGAACCAGAACTATTTACTTGTCAATCGGAAATTAAACCAGTGAGACTCAATTAATGCATGACACTGTTCCCTTTGAGTACAAACATGACTCAGAAGCAGTTCATAAAGAAGACAAGCTCTTGCTTAGTTTAGCCACATGACCTGCTTAGTTCTCAAAGGGACCCATCAAACTGAAATTAGGCAGTTAAAAAAAAAATCTTTCTAAATAAGTTCAGGAACTAACAGATCCTGGGATCCCTCTGCTAATTTCTATACATTTGCAATCACATTTTCCATTTTTTTGTAATCACATTTTCCATTTTTTTGTCAAGTTTCTCTCTTAGGTGAGAACATGAAGGTGAGGGGAGGTTCCCTAATCACACCTTTAAAGTCTGCACATCCAGTGACAAGTCACGCATAGCATGATGTCAGCCCAAGAAAACCAAGAAAAATGGGTCATGTTCTGTCCTGTGCTATGGCTGGCCACAGTTTTGTATGTTTTCAGTGCTTGGTCAGCCATGGTGAAGATGGTTAAGGTGGCACTGGTAATTTAAAGCATGAAGTTTTTTGCATGGCCAAGCTGCCAGCAAGACCTGAGCACAGAAAGTATCTGCCTTTCAGATTCATACCATATCAACTCCAGGTCCTGGGAAAGGGAAGGGACGTCATTCCATGTGGAGTGTGGTCGTTCTGGCTGTGACTCCTCTCTCTGCTGAGAGACTCCTCGGGGTGCAACGTTTGCTCTATTTTGCTGCAGATAATTTACAGGAGGTTTGAGAAACTATGATGGTATTTGGAAAAATAACCCAGCCCCCTTTTTAAAAAGCATTTCAGGCTCAGCCATTTTGCATTTGGGAAGAAGACAAGATGGAAGTTGGTTGTATGTTTTCAAACAGGAACTGTATAGAGGCGAGGGTGAGACCCCCAGCTGTAGAGACAAGCTGGATCTCTTGGGGCCAAGATTTGGTTGTCTAAACAGAGGGACCCTGCCCCATGTGAAGCACCCTACAGTATCCAGGTCATCCATATATAGCTGGTAGAGGTGACACAAAACCCCATATGGATGGCTGGGATACCTTGAGGTGTCCCAAGGGCGCTGGACCCCCTGTTCAGTCACCTGAGTCCTGCCCCCTCTGTTTCTCCACCAGAGATGAGGTGGCATCCAGATCTACATCATCCTGAACAAACAGTATGCATGCAGGGATGGCACTTTTTACTAACGAGGTCCATCAGGTGAAATTTTGGATGCTTAAGAGGGCAAAATGCCTCATTATGCCTCTATGAATCCCTCAGAAACACTAGGCTACCTGAAAAGCCTCTCACTGCATTAGATTAGCGCATCCCAAAGTCACAGGAATTCACAGCTGGAAGGGACACCCTCCCAACCCTTACTGCCTCATGCACTGAGACAGGGCTGAGCATTTCTGAACCATCAGTGCTGGATGTTTCCTTAATCTTCTCTTTGAAAAGTTGAACAAAACATCCCTGGGTTATGTCTTCCAGTGCTGCGTGATTCCTGTCATTAGGAAGTTTTCTCTATTGCCTAGCCTGAATCTTCTTTACTTCAGTTTAAGCTGATTTCTTCTTGTTCTTCTTTTGATGGACGTGATGAGCAGTTGATCATAATCCTCTTTATAACAACCTTGTACGTACTGGAAGACTGGGAGGCAGATTTTCTGACAACTTGGTTTTGGCCTTAAAATAAGTCTTCCAAATTATTTTGCTTTTGTACCACTTGGCCACAAAATAGGCAGTTTTCATAAAAGAGAGAGACAGGAATGATCATTTGATAACCATCTCTATCCCTCTGCAAACACAGGTTTTAGTCCTCTGAGAGGCGACCTGTCAGACATTAAACTGATACTGTTATTTAGCAGTGTCACGTGTAATCTGTAAATCCTTCTAGTGAGATAAAGGTCTGCAATTTTGTTCCAACAAAAATGTTTGGAGACCTTAACTGACTGGTGCCTCTGATCGCTTATTGAACTTGCAGTGTCCTAAGTGACTAGTTGCTGAGCCAAGGAAAGCTATATTAGGTAATCTGGATAGTAACACAATAGACTTCCCACTTCTTACAAAGCTGGAGATTAAGAAGAGCAGTGCAGATAATCAACAAAACCAAAATACACTGATTTTAGAAATCACTCAGGAGCATTTTCTCAGCTGTATAGGACCGATGCTGCCACTTCAGCTGTGCACATTTGGCTCCTGGTGCGAACCTCGGGCTGACCGTGTCCACGTCTTGTCCTCTCTTCAGAAAGAAACATCTGGCATAAAGCTTGATTTGCCTTTTCTGAAAAAATGAAATGTGTTTGTCAAGCAATAGGATCCCTGTCTGAAATGCAGAATCAGTTGGCACTGCTGCCGTTCATCCATAAGAAGCGCTGACAGCTTTTGGAAAGTAATGCAAAACCTGTGGGTGCCTCACACTACCGTTCCAGTTTAGATTATGGAGCTGGGGAGACCAAGTCCATCACTGCTCATTATCTTGAAGGGGATCAGTCTGAGGAAGAAGCAAGGAACAAACAACACTGCATGTCTCCTGACGCTGAGCAGGCTGGAAGAAACTCAACCCCAAAGCTGAGAATAATACATATTGCATAGGAACAGTATCACTTTTAGCCATTTGTAGAAATGCTTGTGTTCAGGTTTCACTCAGAAAACACCAGTTTTGCATGTTATGTAGCTCCTCAGCGGTGGGACATGATAGCAAAGAGGAGCAAAAGTGGGCACTGCCTTGTCACCCCCAAGTCAATAGGAATTGAAGCAATGCCTACCCATTATGTGACCTGAGGAGTATAGCATGGTGTTGAAGGCTTGGTCATATATACCCATACTGAACTGAAATACCCATACTGTAACACGGGCAGTGCAGTGCTGTACCCCCCTATCTCTGTAACCTCCCCCCAGGGAGCTCGGCTGCCTGTGTATCGAGAACCCAAGGTCCAGCTCTGATATGGCACATCTGCGTAACCTTGAGTCAGGCTGCTGAGAAAGAGCCATGAGAAAGTCAGCACGCAGATAAGAGAGGTAAAATTACAGTCAGAGGTAGGGATGCTGAGACGGGCTTTTTGCAGAGCTCAAGAATTCAAGAGGGAAAACACCTGCAGGGAAAGATAGTGAATCCTTTAAAAAAGAAAAAAAAGAGAGAGGCTCTTTCGGGGCTGGTCAGAAATTAGGGGATGGTTGGATCGTGTCATTATCCCCAGTGCACGGGGATAACCGGCTTTTTGAAATACCCATCGACCCTTGTAGTAAAGGTGTGTGAGCCCGCTTTGAGCCCCAGATGTTCCTCCCAGCCTCAGGGGTTCTGTTCCACGCATGGAGAGATGCTGCTGCAGCAGCACCAGGGGTACTGCCATGTCCTGTCTGAGCAGCATGGCGTGGAAAAGCAGGTGTTCATTGTGACACCTCGAGGTGAAGCAAGGATGCGGGTGGGTCATGCTTGCTGCACCAGTGCACAAACCCCAGGAACGTGGTGCCTGCCTAGACGCACACACACGCGCACACACAGAGCCACTCACTGGGTCACTACCAGATTTTCTGGCCCTCAGCAGGCTAATTCCAGCTGGACTCCGTTGTGCCTTTATTCTTCCCCGAGTCCTAAAATTCAGCCAAAGATGAGTTTGGACACCCAAACCCACACAGCATCTGCCAAGCAGAGCAGAGGCGTTGTTGGAGGATGAACTGGTGTCCATGGGGAGCTGAGGAGGAGGGGAGCTCCTCCTCAGATGGGAGCTGCCCAAGGTCCCAGCCCCGGGCGGCCACACCTCCAGGCATCCTGGCAAGGTTGGCCTTGGCAGCTCTTTTGCCTCTGCAGTGCAGCTGCACACTGCTCCCATGAGGTCTCCTGGCCTTGGGCACGTGCCTGAACCACATAACAACTGCAGGTATCTAATGAGGGTCTGTCGGCCACCCTGCGGTGGTGACCATGTCCCATTGACAACCATTTAGTATTTGGGCCTGCACAAGTGCTGGAGAAGAAACCCCTCGTGGCAGGTGCTACATAAGCATGCTGGGCAGGGTGGTCGCTGTAGATGGGGAGGACCTGAAGGATGCCTTTGTGTCCCTGAATGCTCCTCTCACTTTCCCAGTGGTGGTTATTCTAACACAGTCTGTTGCTCCCACAGCTCTTGCCTCACTGGTTTTCTTAAGCCAGCCCAGTCAGAGCAGTGCTGCTGGTGCTGGGCACCGTGGAAACACTCCGCAAAGCATCTTTGCCACCCTTCGGCTGACAGCTTCTGGCAGACGATTCCTCCTGCCAGCTGGAGATGGACTGGTTTATTCAACTGCTCTCTGCAGAGGCTGCTCCCGAGAGCTTCAGATTTTTCCAGCCCATTTCCTTATCTCCTTTTCTTCCCCTTCAGCAGAGATCCAGCTGGTGCTTCCTGAAGAAGGTACTACATGCAGCTCTAGAAGGTAAATGAAACTCTCTCCAGAGCTTGTGACCTTCTTCCTACCTGGTCTCACTCCTTCAGCCCCTCTTCATCTCTGGAGATGCAGGCTGATGGTCGGGGCCCGAGGGCAGCCCTGACCTGACCCTGGAGCCGGCGCTGGGAAGGGGGCTGTGGGAGAAGGAGCTGTGGGCAGCCTCTTTGGGGAGCTGCTGCCCGCTGCAGACCCTCGTCCCCGTCCCCACCCAAGCTGTGGTGCAGCCCTGCCCGGCCACGGGCCCTGCTCATCCTGGCCCCCACCCATGGGCCCACGTCCCCAACCCAGGGATATGCTGGATGCCCGGGGCTGGGGCTGCCCCGGTGCCCCCGGCTGCTCCGGGCTGGGGCGGTGGGATGGGACGGGGCTGCCAGGGCCTGCCCTGCCGCCCTCCCATGGGGAGCCCCCAACGCTCCCAGCCCCTGGGGATAAATGCGGGTAACAGGGTCTTGCTCCCCTGGGCAACACAGGATTTAACCAGCCTGTAATACCAAGTGGACAAGTTTGCCCATTATTTTTTATTTTATTTTTATTGACAGCAGTTAAACTATTTCATGAAGGAATCACATTCCTATCTAAAATAGATCCAGCAATAAAAAGGTGTAGAGACTGGACAAAGGAAGGTGTGTGGAGGTATAGCATATGGAGAATTTGTATCCCTCTTCCTTCTTATTCAACCTGCAGATGATAAACTGCATAGTTCACATATTTACAGAGCTTTGTGAAAAGTTAGCAGTTACCTCCTCTATAATGTATATTAATGTAGGGAAAAACAACATTCGAAACTGTAAGAACATCAGAAACCCTTTGGAAAGGTAAATCATGAGCATAACATTGCCAAGACCTCTTCTCGTATTGACAAGAAAGGATTTGCACTAAGAAATCCTGTTAATGGAGATTATTTGCATCAATCTTTTGTGCAACAGACTCCAAATCATTTGCATTATGTGTACTTCTCCCATGGCACGTATGTTACAACAATATATTAATATTGCCACTTACAAACGTACACAGTCATGACTCACCGGTATCTAGTTTCTCCTGCAGAAGTGAAGTCAAGCTTACAGATCTGTAAATGCCAGGGCTGCAGTGCTCCCTCTCATTTTTCGGTGTAAACTTCTCAATAATTCCCTTTCCAGTAAGTTATTGCAACTGCTCCACAAAAGCTTTCCAGCACCTCCCTCTCCCTTTACGATCTTAGGATGTGATTTATCACTCCAGTCTGGGTGCGCTGACAACTTTTAATGGTACTAATTGCCTTATTATCCACTCCAGTGCAAGAGTAAAACCTTTTGACATTTCCTTCCTTCCCTGAGGAAGTTCCTGGGATGTTGCCTTCTGCTGCCTCTGATTACTGGGGCGAGGAATTCCTTTAGGCCCTTTGCCTTATCAACCTCATCTGTCACCAACTTTCCATTCCAGTCTCTCTCTCAGTGCTCCCTAATCGCTTTGCATCTTCTGTTATTTTGTGTTATTTTTTTCCTCTTCCTTTTTCATTTGTAATGTCAATCTTCATCACATATTCTATTCCTTATTTTCTATCAATGTACTTTTTCACATCAGGTTCTGTGATACTTACCTTGCTCCAGTTTACTATTTTTAAATTAGTGTAGGAGTGCCTATTTAAAAAAGAAAAAAAAAAAAAAGAAATGCATTTTTCTGGCTGTTCCATATTTGAGAATTTGCTGCAACAGCTCCAAGCAGATGACACACGTACACAAATTCCTGTATGTCAACTACCAAAGGATCTTAATTTTCTAAAAGCACATCTAATATCACAAAAACATTTGGCAAGTCTCTAGTCTTTCCAGTGCTGATGTAATAAATAAATTTGCTTTCTTTTTTTTAAAGTGAAAAACTGGAATTGATTGCAGTACCACATACCCTCAGCATCTATTTTTCCTGCTCAGCGTGAATAGTAAGAAGAGACCAGCCATAGAAGAGCATTTATGATGTATGTTGAGATGTGCAGGAACACAAGACTAAACCCAGGAGAAAGACTGAGGGGCTGAGTGGGATAACACCCACTTTCACAGTCCCACAGGTGTGCTGCTTGGATGGGACCACTGGAGCCTTCTGCTCACAGCAGGATGGTTGGTCACCGACGCTGGATCAGGTCAGCTGTGGCTGTGTTCAGCCAAATCTTGTAACCCCTGAGGAAGGAGAACCCACACCCGCTCCAGGTGACTTGTCCCAGTGCTGCAACACCCTCCTGGGGGAAGAGCTTCTCCTAGCGTCCAGCATGACCCTCCCAAGCCACAACTTGTGGCTGCTGCCTCTTGTTGAGGAGGCTTTGGCTCCATCATCTCTGTAACTCCCCTTCAAGTAGTTGCAGGCTGCCTTAGATCGCCCCTCAGCCTCCTCTTCCCCAGGCTGAACAACCTCAGGTCCCATTGTAGGTCCTATGCTTTCGGCCTCGAATCAGCTTAGGTGTTTTTCTCTGGACCCTTTCCTATTTCTCCACCTCCCTCTTGAACCGGAGGGCCCAAAAGTGGTCACAGTATTCCGGGTGTGGCCTCACCAGCTCTATGACCAGGCGGGTTAGCTCAGTTGGTTAGAGCATGGTGCTAATAACGCCAAGTTCACAGGTTCAATCCCTGCTCACTGCAGGGGGGTTGGGCTCCATGATCTCTCAAGGTCCCTTCCAACCCAAAGCATTCTATGATTCTATGATTCTAAGTACAGACAGGTGGGTCACAAATTTCCATAACTGCTGACCGTGCTCCTCCTAAGAAACCTCAGTATGTGATTGCCTTCATCTGCAGTGAAATTGCAGTTGAGAGTTCATTCCAATTCAATTTGAGGTCCACCGTAGCCTCCATGCCCTTTCCAGCATAGCTGCTACTCAGCCAGTGCCTGCCTGCGGGGTTAACCTGCCCCAGGCACCGGACTTTCTGCTCCTCCTGGATGAACTCTGCGAGATTGCTCTTCGTGCAACGCTTGACTTCCCCAGCTTTGCCTTTGAATCAAAGCTCTGCACTTTAGTGTGCCAAATGTCTCTCCTGATGTGGTGTCACCCACAGATTTGTTAATGGGCTGCGTTCTGGCCCATCACACAGGTCTTTGATGAAGATACTGAGCAATATTCATGCAGCAGCAGTCCCTGAGGTACTCGGCTTGTTACCACTGCCAGCTGGACAACAAGACATCGATCGCTGCCCTTGGGGCCCGCCAGTGCAGGCAGCTTTCAGCCCACGTAAGAGCCCACTCCGCCAGCCTCCTCTTCTCTGTATAGCCAGTCATTTCATCAGATGATGGAGAACAGGCCAGGCAAGCATGATTTGCCCTTGATAAATCACTTTCTTGTCCTTCATGCCCTTGGCAGTTCAAACACGCTTCACGGAATTAATCTCACCCAACCCTCAGTACCTACAGGTGAGCAAGTCATGGCCTGGGCTGCCTTTAAAAACAGTGAGGAAAAGTGTCCTTCTAGGTCAGATTCATCTGAGCCACTGAAAATGTCAATTTTAGAATAAGGTAAATTTGCCACAGAAATGCCCGTTTCCTTTCATTTATATAAGCTGGCCATAGGGTACCTAGCTCAACATCCGTATTCAGACAAAGTTCCACTTCCTGTGTTCTCCCTCCAACTCCTATACGTTGTGCAGCCCATGGTTTTCTGATTGTCTGCAGGCTACCTGAGGGTCTCAAAGCCTAACTAGAAATTCCTGTAACAACATGAAAAGAGAAAAAGATGTGTATATCACTTCCAATGTTTGTTCTACCTTCAGTTTCATATACAAACCAGTTAGTCATTGAAGCATATGCTTCACAATGCTTTACTTGCACAAGCAGCTTCAAAACAAAGCTCCTACAGGAGCCAGAATGCAATTTAGCTGGCACAAGAAGCTTTTAAGTTTGGAAATTAAGTATTGTATTTGATGCCATAGAAATAGAAAAAAAAATATTATCAATGTTTCAAAAGGCAATTCCTCAATATTTTTTAACTTTAACAACCATACACTGTTATACGACATTAAAGTACAGACTCCCTTATTGCTGTTAATTTTCATTCCTCCTCTTTATTGTCCCAAGTGGATTCTGAAACAATATTTGGCAACGCCTGATTTTCATACATTCCTTTCAAACATCTGCAGGTTTTTCTTATGTTTACAGATTTGTTCAGATGTATTTTGGCTTAGATTTCTGTCTGAGCAACATCAACTATCAAAGCATTTTGATTGTCTCACTGGAGAGGATTTGAAATCTGAAAATAAAAATCTGTATATTTGGCTGCAGTATGAGTTTGTTGTCTGTTAAACACATGAGAAAACAGCATAACCTTTACTTCACAATTAATACTTCAAGAAAGTAAGATGTTTAATTAAAAATCATACTAGATACGTTGGCTCTTAATTCTCTAGGTCCCACGAGTGCATATTGGCAAGTGTATGTAGATAGCCTTTTGCTGCAATGAAAGTTCAAAGCATCTATGTTAAATGGGAATTGTATGGTTCAATACTCAATTTCCTTCATGGATGTTAACATCTTCTATTAAGTATTTTTAGAATATACAGTGCACATATGCAGATTTTTTTTTATTATTTTACAGCTTAAGGCTGTGAGCAGTTGATTTTGGGGGGGTTTGACAGTGAAGCCAAAACCTCTTGTATCAAGGATGAGATGCGTAACAATATAGTCAGGTAAGCATTCTAGCAAACAGGCAGCAAAATATCCTGGCTGTAACCAACCTCCTTCCCTTCTTTCCTTCCTCCCTCCCTTCTGCATTTCCACTTCAAGCAGCATATATAATTATTTAGCAATGATTTAAGGCAAACTTTGAGGAGACAAGACCCAAGTTTCTGTCCTCACTCCCATGACTGCTGAGACACATCCACACAACGGAATGCATCAGCAGGAGAGACCAGAGATACCTCATGCCAAAATATCTAATGGTTTGGTAGGTAGGGTACTGGTCTAGGAAGCAGGAGAGGTTTCCCAGGAAGAGGCAGCTGATGGTGGTCTCGAGCTTCCTTGGGCTCTCTCACCCAGAGGCATTAGCTGGCAGATAGTCCAACAGCTGAACTGGCTTGCAGGATTCATTCCCCAACTTCACCCTCTTTTCAAGCACTGCATTTCCTCTTTTTCACAGATCAGCAGTAGTGTGTGCTGTGGTGCTCTATTCTAGGTAGCATATATTCTAGCGCACTCAGAAACTGGGGGCACAGAGGTCAGGGGACAAGAGAAGACGGTGAGTGAGGCAGAGGACCTCTGGGTGCTGACCCTGTGAACTAGTCAAATCTGTTAACGCTTGTATTGGTTTACCCAGGCTATAAACGAGAGCCAGCTTCGGTCCAGCAAGATTTTTGTTACAGCATAGCACCACTTGTGCTAGGGTTAGCCATGCTGTTTCCGGTCCAGCGTGCGAGCACAAAAGCCCACGTAAGTCTCTGCACCAGGTTCCTCAGCGCTCCAAGGTTCAGGTGGCCTCTTAGCTTGAATGTGGGGCCAAACCCGATCGAGGTTTCAGGCTGTGCTGGATCAGCACTGGGTGCTTTGTGCCAACCCACCCCACAATTATCTGAATTAAAATTGGCTTCTGGTCTTACAGGGCCTGATGAATGTCAGCTGCCTCAGTAGCTAAGAGCCCACCACCTGCTTCCCAGATTGCCCTGAAATAGTGAATGTCAACTTCTCCATTTGTCCCAGTACTGGGACATCACCACATTGCATCAGACCTGCTTCCCAATCAGACAGGGAAAACCAGCTCTGAGTTGATCATTCCTGTCTAATTTTTGAACTATAATACAAAAGACAAGGCAGGATGAAACCTCCTACTCTTGGCAGATTTGACTCCAGTCCTTCACCCCCACCACCCACAGTCCTAGGGTGACCAAAACCCACATTTTTTTTTATGATCAATCTCCCTTCCAAAATGTCACCTAGTTCTAGTTGTGTTGAATTTGGGGGAACGTTATCTTTTTCCACTGTCACCTACAGACCGCACACAGGCAGCTGCGTGATACAAAAGTTTGATTTTAAAGTAATTCTTTGAGATTTCCAACAGTTTTCAAAAGGTTAGGAGGAGGTATTCCTGCTGCTCTTGACATTACCGTATGTTACGTATGCTATGAAATGTGCACAGGCACCAATTTTGAATTACAGTATTGACTTCTGCATTTTCCTCTGTATGCATCCCCCCTTTTTAAGACCTCATGACAAATGCACTTGAATCTAGGAGGCAGGTGCATCTTTAGCTACAATATTTTAATTTTCAGTCTGGCTGCTATAACAGAAACGGCCTTCAAAGATTTAGCCAGATTCTGCCCTCTTAAAATTCTGTAATAAGATCACACTGGTTTTGACGAACCAGTCATTGCACTTTAAATTAAAACTTACTGCCCAATGCGGCTTTAACTAAAAAGAAATAATTTCAGAAAATGGATTATCCCATTAAGATAATACAAAACAAATAGATGATTTATTAGCACTCTCTCCCAAAACTCATTATTTAGTAACCTTTCAACAGCTGTTCACTACAGAGGGATATATGGTATTCCTTAGTCAATCATTTAGCTTAGTATTCAATTTTGAAAAGCGATGATAACAATTGTTTGAGGGGGAAAAAAAAATACAAGCCTGTAGAAGGCAAAGGTAGGATAATCTGATCACTAGAATTATTTTATCAAGAACGTCACCAAGCAATATTAGCTATGGCCAGAGAAACATAAAGTTGCTTTTCTTGCATCTTTAGATATAACTGAGCACTCCTGCAATTTACCTAAACATTGCTCTGTCTTTCCTGGAATGGAGCCTGTTCCCTGGTTTCATTAGCACGCAGTGCAAATGAGTTCCACGGACCAATTACGCCTCATGTGAAAAGGTGTTTCCCTGTGCTACGCTCATGTTTTCCACCTTCCAGTTAAGTTCTTCAGCTATACAATAAAAAGCACAGAAACGCTGGCTCAGCCTTTTATTAATTTACATATTTCTAACACTTTCCTTCTTAATCATCTGCTTTCTAAAATGGATGTTCTAATTTTTTTCCAAAAAGAAATGCTCCTCGGAAAAAATTTTCTTCAATCTTTATTTCACCCTTCTCTGATTCTACTTAGCCAGCATTAGTTTTTCTCAGAGGTTAACAGTAACTTTGAAATCATTACAGAGAAGAACTTACCATGTTCTCGATAATCCCATCAACATTCATTTTTCTGGCCGTAACTTTATAGAGTGTTCCCTTATGTACAGCAATACACAAGACTCTGTTCCGAGCTGACACATAAAATTTCAGGTATTTGCAAGAAAAGCGGCATTTATTTGTCTCAGTACTTGATGTTTATCAAAGTCTGCCACTCCATTATCTCCTCACCCTGTCAGTTCCAGCTGTAGTTCCTGGTAGCACCCCCTTTAACTCATCAACCTACGGAACTGTATCAGAAAATTTAGGAAATATTGCTGTGCCAGCAGTCCTTCTTCTTCTCAAGTCACAAATGCATTACGAAAGGCCAATCCTAGTACAAGCCACCGGTGTTCACCTTTTCAATTATACCATTTCTCCTTATTTTTTGGTCCCTCAGACACTTTTACATCTACCACAACACTATGCTTCTTATTCTAAAGGTTTCAAAAAACAAAAAAATAATAAAAAACCAGAATATATTTAACTCAATCAGTTCTTTATTCATTGCCTTACTGAGAATCTCAGATAACGGTAACAGAATAGAACACGGTTCACCTGCAGAAATCGGTCTTGCATGCTACTATGTAAGTTTTTCGCTGTTTTTTTTTAATGCTACTTGTAACTATGAAGCAGATTCCTTGGTCACATGAGCAGCATTTTTAGCAACCACACTAAAAGATGCTCCCTTGAAATCCTTTCACAGAGTAGACCCTTTTTAAAAATGCAAGTTTACGGGTTCTTGTTACTGAGGTGGTCACTTCATCCCTGAAGCCCTGGAATTCCTCCCAGTCAGGGTGGGTGACCCACCTCAGTTGGCTTCAGCAACTCTTTTGACATGCCAGAAATCCATTAGCTTCACCGGCAGCAAAGAGCTGACTGGTCACCCTCCCGTTATCCTTTGGACTGAACACTAAGGCAAAGAAACTTTCTCGTTTTAACGTTCTCATCTTTCTTAATTTTTCTTTAAATCCCAGAAATCCCACATTCCTCCTTGGGCTTCCCATTTCCAATAAACTGCAACAATTGCGTTTACATAGCCTTAGATATTCACCTTAAACCAAAATATTTAGGACGCTAACGTTATTTGTGGCCATTTCTGTTCCTTGGTTTTGGGGGTTTGGTTGGGGCAGGGGGGTGTTTTATTTTCAAAACCCTTAAAGAGGCTTTAGCTTAACTAAACCTTTAAACCTCACAGATATGCATGACATGTTTCATAACTTACTCGCCTGGGCCACAAGCAGGCATCTACGAAGTCAAGATGTAATACAGACCTCTGAAGTCCACAGATGCACTAATGTGAGTATATACTAGATTACTCTGTCAAACGCCTTTCGCGTACAGCCCAGCTGACGGACGTCCATCCCACGTCCTGCGCATCTGAAGTTCACATCCATCCATCCGATGCTAACGAATCACTACTGGTGTTCAGACATGTGAACAAGAACCCAACAGAACTTGCGTGAGAGAGACTCCGTTTCACAATAACTTGCTGGTAGAATGAAAAACAGAGAAATCAGGGCAGAGCAAACAGTTCTTCTTGGGTAGAAATTTCTAAACGGTTCACAAGTTTGAAATGCAGAAAAATGCATTAAGCAATTTGTTTGGATTCTCGACTTCTTTAGAATAACCTAGTAACAAATTACCAAAACCACCTTAAAAACCTACTCGAGAATAAATTTTCCAGCCCATCCACAGTTATGCCTCCAATCTCCTTTAGCATCCGCTTCCTGCTTTGATCTGTCAAAGGCGGAGGCAGCAAGCACATCGAGCAGATTAAGTCCCATTTGCTTTCCCAGACTTCAGAAGAAACAGGCACTCGTCCAATAAACTAACTGAAGCCAATCTGTACCCTCGTTTTTCCGTAGCTGACACCCTAGACAGTGAAAGTCAAATTAAGTGGCAACTGTAGAAAAGAAAAATTATGTCTAAGTTGGGGAGAACGTGGTGGCGACAGAGGTGAATATGAAAGCGAGTATCATTTCCAGCTGAAATGGACTGCAAGAGCCGCCTTCGGCTCATTCCGGGCACGTTGCGCTGACGCGCTATCAAGCCCTGCGAAGCAGCGGCCCTTGCCAGGCGCTCCGACAGAAGCCTCCTCCCTCCATCTCACCAACTACTGAAGTCTGAAACGACCTCTGCGGTTTACTGAGCCTAAAACAACCAAGCACCAGATGGCTGCGGAGTCTGCGCTTGCAACGATTATCCGTGTACTACAGTTTTATCAATGAATTTATGCATGTCTACACATCTGGGAAAAGTAACAGATATACATTTACTTAGCACACGAGTATCACAAGTATCTCTGCAAATATTTGCAGCCAATGCCTGCAGGCTATAAACATGAGACTTTCTTATTTTCTATGTAACACAAATGCCAGAGTCAAAGTTAATTTTCACCTTTAATAAGCTCATGATTCTTAGTTATCTAATACTCTGTAAAAAGGTATTACAGACTGGTAGATTATTGCAGTGACTTCTAAAGAACATGGACAGCCACGAGGCTGAAACTACAGTATCGTATGCATCATGTTGTCATTGATACTATCTACTACAGCATGAAGAAAAATACTTTTCAAATAAACAGTATTTAACTCAAAACATAGAAATGGAGCCTGCTTTCTTACAGTATGGTTACATATCTATATTCCAAGAATAACATTTTAAAAAATGCTAGATCTTGAAAGGTCATAGATAAAAAGAGTCATGATGAAGATGAACCAGTTTTGCCCAGAAATGCTATAATGAGCACACTGCACAGTTTTTCAGCAAATCCTAGTTTTGCCAAGCTTCAAGAGGCAAAAGCCTGAAATGTAAAAGCTTCCAAACTGTCTATCTAGTCCACTTGTCCTGCTCTGGAAGGCCCAGTGACCCACACTGCTTTAAGACAGCGTGTCACCACAACTGTTCCTTGCTGACATGAATGCCATCGGGAAGAGACGATTCAGGTCCTTACGATGCCAGGCCTAACAAAAAGCCTCCAACAAATCCACTGGATACCACGATGTTCTGTTTGATGAATTCTGTTGACTGAGAAGAAAAATAATATCCGTAAAGAACTGAGTCAGATCTGTCTGATTGTAACATTTAATACTTATCACAATTGCCTGGAAACCAGAATACTAAAGTTATGGGAGGGGGGGGAAGCAACGTGTTTAAAAACATATAAAGCTAGGTGACAACTGCTGGCACCAATGGGTGAAAACTGACACTCAGCTGTCTTTAACAATATATTTAAAATACAGTTAGCATTTTAGAAGTCAAAATACAGAGGAATTGTCCTAGCAATTTCATGCCAATACCACTCTTGTTTTGATTAAAACAGGACAGATGTTCTACAAACTCCCTTGGCAAAAAAGCATGAGCACTACCATCTCTTCCATTTTAATCACATGAAAAAAGTTTTTAAAAAAAACTGGCTTTTGGAAGACTGGATCATTGAAAAAGAAATACACTTCACTCCTTATGAGCCAGTTTCCTAAAAACTTAATGCTACAAAACCCACTTAGGTATGATGACATTTGTATATAACATTTCATTAAGTAATAGCACAGACTATAACATGTGATATCAAACATGTGCCATTTCATAAATCCTCTACTTCAAACACTTCAGACTGGCTACTGGTGCACAATTAGAAGAAAGTAACATAATCTAAAAAAAAAAAAAAAAAAAGGAAACAAACAAAAACGCCATCCTGTCCCACCCATTTCTGCAGGACGACGGAGAAGGTCAGGTTAAGCTATTTGGGGTACGGAAGCTAGAAAATCATTTCTCTTGAACTTCCACTTCACATTCATGTTAAAATTTCAGGTAATTTTTATCAACCTATGTACAACTCCACAGATGTTAAATCTGAGACGTCAAAACTCTTAATTACAGAGTGCTAGTGTGGCTGCTGTTGCACTGTCTGCAACATATTCCAAGTCAGGATTCACAGTTACTGAGAAAGAAACTTAGATTGTCTGATGAAATTTGCAAATATGTAAAACCAGGCTAAACATAACTTTTTTTTAAAAGATAAAAAGACTAAATAAAAGTCTTCAAATGACAGAATGAAATAGCCTCAGTGACACTGATCAGTATCACAGGCTACCTCTTTTCAACACAGATGTAACCGACAGATTCTGAAGACAGACATTCTTCAAACTGCAGGAAATAGAGATAAAAACCGCAACTCTAGTTACGGAGTGGTTATAGCTTTTCTCCAGAGAGAAAGGTCAGTCTTCTCCAACCAAGTAATTTTGTTATCAGCAGACTAAAAAGATTTGGGTTTTGTCTTTGTAGCTACCACGTTTTAACCACAACACCCTCAACTTCTTACCATGTCATGACCTTACTGCTTTCTCACGAGGCAAGAATCTGCACAGACTATAAATGCAAAGCCAACAGCAGTCCCTAAGCCATACCAGCTGCAGAAATGCATTAACTTTGAAGTTTGTGTGCCATCTTTAAGAGTGAACAAAACAGAAAGCTAAATGAATAAAAGAGTACAATCTGATAACTTTTAATAAAAGATACAGCCAGACCATTTCTGATGCCTTCCAGTTTTGTACCCGCATTTTCAACTAATCATCACCTACAGTGGAAGGTAAGAAAAACTGAATGGTAGAAAACAGTTTATCACCTTAGACTTACCTCTTCGATTAGAGTATTGATTTCAGGTGCTGCCTTATTTGCACGCTTTTTTAACTGTTTTTTTGCTTTGTTTACATCTTTTTCAACTCTCTTCCAGTCAACTTGTACATATCCACTATGACTAGCAATCTAGGAAAATAAAGGGTATTTAGTACAGTTGCAGTTAACATTTTACAAGTCAAAATACATTATCTTAGTGACTACACTTTTAAAATTTTTTTTTCTTTTTTAAATTACAGATATAGTAAAAGACATTGTGCCAAATACAGCAGGTATTCTGCTTCAAACACTAGTATTTTCCACAATAACAATTCAAATTAGAACAAGCAATGGCAAAGTTCAGTAGACTACTGTTAATTTTACCACTTCTCTATTGTTTAGTTACAAAAGCTTTAAATAAGAGTGTCTTTCCTTCAGCATTTACTGTAACTTTACTTGTAAGAAAGAGAAAAGCACGTTCATAGGACAACAATGAAAAAACTGTTTCATTTCAGCTTCTTTCAGAATTGTGGAATTCTGATTTGTGACAGGATATTTGGGACAAATCAGAATCATCCCTAGAAATACTGAAAATTATTATTTTATCCTACATAATTTAAACTGTCCAAGAAAAAAAAAAGTATGTAATACAAGAGAATTCTAATACTTACTACAAAACCAATAAGTAGAGAAATAACATGGCCTGTGTATAGCACAAGTTCTGTAACATCAGCAAAATGGGTAAGTTTGGGGGATTGTTCACACCAATTTACACTCAAACAACATCCATGAGATCTTTAACACATTTAACTGTCATCCCAACCCTTTGCCTTATTTCTCTTACTAAGATTTTATCCTGGAAAAAAGTAAGATGTTCTGTTACTTGACCAACACTGACAGTCCCACCAACTTCCTTAAGACAATTCAAAAAAGAAAAACATATTTAAATGTTTTTAAGATCATAGCTTAAAAAAAAAAATGGGCAATTACTGCATGCTCTAGAGAACAGTTAAACAACTCATTAGTTGGGGAAAAAAGAGAGCAAAAATCAAAACTGAGGATTACTGCCTTTTTTTAACAGCCAAAACAAATAGATACAGACCACTAAATTTAAAGGTAAATGACCATTACACAAAAAATAGTTTATGAAGAATAGTATTTCTCAGATCCTTCTTAAGGTCATGTTTGGCAAATTCATGTAACTGACATAAAAGAGTTCTATCCAAATGGTACAACTGGTAAATTAAATTCACAGATAACGAAGTTTTGTGGAACAGATATTTAAATATACAATTTATTCAGTACGGCATAAAAAGAAATGTTTGACATTGCTTACAGGCACTGAATTTTACTTTTCACATAGTTCTTTCTACCAAGTAACTAAAATTAGGACATCTAACTTGTTTTAAAACAGCCACAATAATTAAGCAGCACATTTAACCACAAATAGGAATTTTCAGGATCCTGAAAAAAAAAACCCCAAACCCTAAAATGAAGCAAGTGTCAGACAGATTTTGTCTTAATTAAAGTTCCTAAACAAAGCTTCTAAAAGACCACCTATGTAAGAAAGTAAACTTCAGTTTCCACCTTTGAACAAGATTTAAAAAACAATTCACTGGACAAATGCAAAATGGACTTACTAAATATTATAGTCTCCTTTACTACATACCTCAGAATATAATACATTCATTGACCTTGCCTGTCTACTGTAAAACCACTTATCCACACAGGCACTAGTGTTAGGCAGTGATAGCTATTTAAGGACTACCTATACAGTATGAAAACATGAACAAGTCACTAGATGACATATCAGGAAAAAAATGTTGCACGTGGGGGGAGTTTTTATATTATAAATTTAACATTACCACAAGAATTTCAAAAAGGCCCAAGTGTTGAATTGGTGCCTTCTAACTCATAAAACTGAAAACTAAATATGGACTGATCTACCCAGTCCAACACAATGTAAGAAATGCTAATATATTTGCTTGCTTGAAAGTTGTAAAAAAAGATATAAACAAATGTGACTTTAAGAGAAAACACTTCAGTAAGAATAGTTTAATTAGCTCAGTTATCCATACAGTACAAGGATGAGGCAAAAATTTTTAATTAAGGTCTGTTTAGCTCTCCAGTAGTTACAGCTTACATTTGTATCAAAACCCCAGTTTACACAATAAAAATTATACTACTTTTCTCCCTGAACATAGTAGCAGAAATCTTAAGTTCTGCTTTTGAGTTTTTGTACACATCTATGAAATAAGCAAGAGAGGACAATGTTTTGAATATAAAATTTATAATTGAGCAGGAAAAAAACCCCCAGAACTGTACTTCAGTGCAAGTGATAGTCAGAGCTTGTGTCACATCTGCTTTGGCTGCAATCCTACTAATTACATAACTTTGTATGTAAGCACAGAAATAATCCCACTGAACTCAAATGTCGGTGAGACAGACTTCAATTTTTTGACCCTAATACATCATAAAACCCCTATTAGCTTACAACAGTAAATTTACATAAACACAAATTCTTAAAGTTCGTTAGTATTTTTAAACCCAGCCCCTACAGTAACAGAGAAACTAAAATAATAATATTCCATTATCAGTTCCATACTTACAGTAAGAGTCATACAGGTCTATACATATAGAGAGAGATATATTCTCAAAAAAGCCATGGGGGTGTGTGTGTATATATCTACATATAAAAAACCCTATATATAAGTACATATGATAATGGAATAATATATATATTACATACATATATATATCTCTCTCATATATCACATTAGTAAAATTTATTTTTGTTCACGGTCTTCCAGAACTGTTGAAAAATAATGGGATTTTTTCCAAAAAGACAATTGAAAAAATACATCAATTCAAGAATACTAGAAATACATGCATCTTTCTCTACACTAATCAAAGAAAACATCTAAAGGGAAGACCTCATTTTGGGGGTGATACTGGAGAGGCATGCGAGTACTTTGTTATTGTGAAACATTATTAAGAGTAATGACCAAAAAACACTTAAGAGCAAAGAATTTACACGGCAAGATGGGACAAAAGAGTTCTAATTTCCTCAAAGACAAAATCTCTCATACTAAAAAAGCCCAACCAAGCCTGGAAGGCACAGGCGAGCTCCCTGTGTTCAGCTGCTTGTGCAGCACACAGAAGCCATGTACACTTCCAGGTATTTTCTGGTATTTAGACAGGTGCCAACCCCCATCACACTCAACGAGTTTCCAGAACAGATCTGACAAGTCTCTAACTTCAATATACAGATAAGGAGGGACTGAGAAACGATCCAACGTTTTTTGTAAGAGTTGAAATGCAGAGGCTGTACCTGCAGCCACCATCTGCTGGCACGGCTCCACTGTAACCAGCGAAACTACTCCAATTTACAAAGGCAGAGAAACGATGCCCCTCCATTTCATGTCAAAACCTGCCAGAAATACGGCATTTCTTTAAAAGGCTAACTTCCAACTACCATTTGCTTTGGCTGTTCCACTGAACGCTCCCTCAAAGTCTGCAGACATCAACTGTGAAGTGGGATGTTCAGTGCAAAACTGAATACAACTCTTTCTCATTAAGTCCCCACCCCCAGAAGCATGTTGTTCTCTCCCCACTTCACTGAGATGCCACAACATCATCATGGCATGGTATCAACAAACCCCTGTACAATATATAGCCAATGATATCTTAAGAGTTTATTTTGCTTCTTGTGTTGTTTTCAAAGATTTACTTTTCTTAAGTTAGAAATAATTTAATGAAGAATTGAATTCATCAGTGGCATGCTAATGGAATGAGGCAAAATATATTAGTGAAAGCAAAAATAACCGAACAAAAATACAATTTTAGGATTAGATAATAGTCAAGGCACAATGGAAAAGCCTGCAATTTGTATGTTGACTGCAGAGAAAAAAAGCAATGAAACCATTATTAAAGACACAGGAGTTTAAAAACACAGAGAGAACAGGCGCTCATTAAGAACAATTGTTTTTAACTAATTCATTATAGCAGAACCACATGAGTTCATACTTCCCTACTCTTCAGGATTTCACTAAACTCTGTGCTGTATAAACTAGAAGTTATACAAGGAAAATCCCTTACTTGCCGTGAGAAATGAATTATATTTTCCTTAATATAGTGCATGTGTATTGGTCTTATACCAGCATATTTGAAGAGCTACATCTGTTTCAATAAAAAGGATAGTTAATTCATCAAATTAAGCTGTTGACATAGCTAGCACAAAGATGTGATAACAGATCTTATTTTTGAAAAACTATGCAAATTCCTTAATGTCATTTTTATTCTCTTCCTCAGGCTACTTTTCATTTAATCTGTATTAAGACCGAAAAATTTCTAGATCACTTACAAAAATCTTAAAAATCTTTTTTGTTTCTTGTACAAACTGACATTCCAAAAATGTATTGCTTTCGGTTTCTTACTAGATTTCTTGAGATGAAGTCATCACACCCTGAAGAAAAAAATGCATTTTTTTAGTTTCAGGACTGAAATGTTTCACTGAATGGCTTTAGCCAAGAATCTTGCCTTCTATAGTTGTTGTTCTTGTTTTAGCGGGTAATTACAATGTCAATATTGCAGTCAGGAGTTGAAATGAAGTCTGCAACTTCAGAGAAATTTACAGATACAAAGGAAGTTTCTAGTCATGTGCTGAAATGCTCCTCTGCCCACTCAGGGGATGTGCTGAACATGTATTCATAGGGAAATTAAAATCACGATGTGTGATCTTTAAATGAAAAAATTAAAGACTACAGAAATGTAATTACACTACAGAATTTATGACTCAGCTTTAAAATGCAAAACATTTTGAATTAAAATGAAAGACCAAGGCATTTACTTCATTCCCTTCCAAGAGAATCTGATCTTACTTAATTAAAGATATAGACAACTCAATCAAAATATGCAACTCATTTTTCCTTTTGGATAATACTCCTTTTCAGATACACTGTAAATGAGATCAACTAAGAAATCAGACACTCAAACACATGGCAAATCTATTTTATGTACAAGAAAGCTCCCCAAACTTCACAGCTCAGTAAGAAACATACCGCACAAGTACTGTGTTTTAAGCAATTTCTATCCTTTGTCTATAGGTCTTAGGTTTTAACCTTTTAGCTTCCTGTAGTCAGAAGTACTAATGAAGGCACCTGCAGGCAACATTCTGCCTGCTACCCCTGGATGGCAGGCCTCTGTTCTGTAGGCTCTTCAGTCATATTTAGACAAGAAATGTCGTTAAAAGAATTAAGACCAATGGCATACAATACGGGAAGAAAGATTCTGATCTTTAAGTCAACTAGATTAAAAGCATGATGAGTACTTCAAGATCCGCTGCATATATATATATAAAGAATTAATTCTTCCCTCATGATCCAGAAATATACATTATAGGCTAAAGAAGTCCAGAGAAGTCCATCAGATGGTTTCATGTGCTGGCATAGCACATTTTGCCAAAAATTTACATCCGGATGATTCTAAACCATTTCAGATACAACACCCTTGTAAAATTCATCCCTATGTTTAGGTACAAGCCCAATAACCAGTGATTTCCAGATTTATAAAGGTCATCAATGCACAATGGTGAAGTGGAATGAATGCTAATACTATAAAGCTTCATATAAAAATTATTTCTCTTTGACTTTTTACATTGCTGTTGATGCTTGCTTTTAAGTAATTCAAAATAAAATACACTTTATATTTGTTCAAAACAACTTAAACCAAATAGTTCCAAGAGCATACATTCTCATGTAAGTGCTGCAGTTCAGTTACATGTTCAACGAGGAGTTAAAAAAAAACCCCAAAACCAAACGCAAAACCAGTAGAGAATATAATCATGAAGGAAGTAAGGGTACTTCACACAACTGTGACATTTTGATGCATTACACAGCAGCAATCAGGTATTACCCAAGCCTTCCAGATCAATGGTTGACTGCAACAGCCACTACAATCAAAGGAATAATTGAAAGTGGGATATGCTTTTCAGAAACCCTCCAGGGTGATGTTGGAAAGAATAAAAAAAAAAATGTACCTTTAACAATCCTGCCTCAAAAAATGGTGTATTATTTGCATGGACCTAAGCAGGCACCAGTCCATTTCCTCGAGAATGATTTGAGGAAAAACAACAAGCTCACAGGTAAGACATGAAAAATGCCAGTAAAAATATTAAGAAATACTTGGCATCTTACAGAAGGATGTGTGAAATTCTCCTTCACTTAAAGTTTTTTCATCTAATTTAAAGGCTTTTTGGAAATATGCCCTCCCCTAACCACAATATCTGGTGAAAAATGCAAATGGTCATGCCAGATAACATTTATTAAAAAAATTTGGACTTGAAATCCAATTGAACAGAGGAATGCAATGAAGCTATCAGAAGTGAGCAAAGCTTCAGAGGTTCAAAAGATGTAATGAGTAAATACAGCATGGGGAGAAAAAACATCGTTTCCTAATGGGACCAGCGCACACCCTCCAAGCAACTGCCAGAGAAGCCTACTTCTAAAGCACTCAAACCTATTTAAAATAAATACAGGTTAAATTCCTTGATCTCCCTAACCATAGGTTTACAGGCAGTTCCTCTAACCTGGCAATATTGAATCACATAAAGCATCTCAGTTTCTGCACAGAAGGTTTTTTTGGCTTACTACAAACTATTTTACAGGACAGAGTAGATTCTGATTTACCACTGATTTTTAGAAACGTCTCTTTTGTACACAATATTCCAGCTGAAATGTAAGTTTTTGATTGATAATACTAAAAAGAGGAAGTAGATAAGAAGCCTTCCCAATTAAATTTTGCCCAACAGCTGTGTTTTTCCTATTGTTTAGTAAATAACATTTGCCAACTTATAAAGCATGAAATGCTACATACTTGAAGCAGAAGAAAGCCACCACCTACTGCAGTTGCTGCAAGCTTTCCGACTTTCTGGAACAAAAATCCAGCACACCTTAGGAGAACAAAACAAGAAAAACCCAGTCCAATGAAGTTGTCTGCTGAACGATGCCACACTTCAAAATTCCTGACTACAACTATTACTATTTTTTCATTTAACAAAGCAAATGTACCATTTCACATTTTTAAATATTAAAATCAGACTATTTAATGCAAACAATATTTAATTAATAATATCTAACACAAGACAACACGAGTAATAGTTGCTAGTTCATGGCTGTCTGCATGCTGCTATTAAATGTGGCATGTTAACAAAGCACAATGTAATAATATAAAAGTGCCATTATAACTGTTCCCAAATGGGAGGTGAATATATTGTACCATCATTTATAATAACTACACAACCTGTAACTTAAATATCTCAGGTAAAAAGAAGTTATATCCCTACCACAAGAGTTAAAAACAGCGGGGCTCCTCTACTGGGACGTGGCCTTAGTCTACTTTTAATGGATCAAAGCAACCAGAAAATTAGTATCTTGTCCGCAGTCTCCAAACATTCCCTCATCAAAAAGAGAACAGCACAGATATCAATATTACAGAATAGTTTGGGCAGGAAGGGACCTCTGGAGGTCGTCTGGTGCAGCCACCTTCCCAAAACTGGGCCAGTTGCAAAGCCCAATCCAACCTCCAAGCTCAATCAGGTTGCTCAGGGTCCTAACTCAGGCAGCGCTGAATGTTTCCAAGGCTGATGGTGCCGTAACTTCTCTGGGCAGCTCTGCTGGTGTCTGACTCCTCCCGCCGCCCCCCAGACCAGCCCCCACACAGGGGAATTTTTTCCCCCTGCATACGAATAGTGAACTCGTATTTATATACATGAATACACACACAGAGGTATATACATCCACAGATACTGAAATACACAGTTTCCAGATCTTTCAATAAGCCAGTTTTTATGTATGCCAGATGAACTATTCCCTGGAAGCTTCAGAGTTTATGTATACACATCTAACTTTTAAAAATAACTTTAAGGCTACAGAGGCAAATAAAAAAATCAGGCTGCAAGCTGAGCCTACACTCCTCAAAGCTGTACTGAGCCTGGACATGACAATTTCATTTTTAGTCTATTTCATCTTCCAAATCTTGCATAATTATGGTTAAAAGTTACTGTGCTACCAAAATGTCATTTTTCACTGAACTTAAATTTTTTAGAATACTGGAATAGACAAATACCATTCAAATACCTTTGACAAGTAACAAATACCTTGACATAGCTGCTAAGATGGTGGCCACATTTTCCAGTTTAAGTTCTCATCTTTACTGTCTAGCTTTCACCATGAATTATTTTAACGTAACTATGCTGTGGTATCTCTCTTCAGTTAACGTGGGAGCAGACTGTTAATTTGTTCAAAATGGCTCCAGCTCAATTTAGAGAGAAAGAAGTCTCTATAAAATGGGACTCAATTAAAAGTATATTCTGCGACACATTTTTTTTTCCTTTATTTCTTTTACCTGTAAAAGATGTCTTAGCCATAATATCATAAGTAGGTTTCTAAATCTATACTAGTAAGGAAATATGCTTTTCCCTAGAGACAGAAGATATATGCAGTAATTTTCCATTTACTCCTTGTACTTTCAGAGTTCTGACTAAATCCCAAATCTGACTAAGTTCCCCAAATCCTTTTCAGAATAACTGGTATGAGTTCCCTTAGCTAACTGGTGTTTTATCGATACTACAAAACACTTTAGAATGATGAGTCAGAGTAATGAGTTAAGAAATTGTTCACACACGAATAATCTTGATCAATGGTAACGGAATTCCTGTTAGAGAGGATACATTTATCTGCTTCAAATAGCCTTGGAAAGGGATCTTCTAAGAACAGTAAAAGGTCTAGCACAGTTATGAAAAGTGACGCTCCCTCACCAGCCAGTCACGCCTCCCATCACAATCTGGGTAGCTACAGAATATTTTTCTACAATTGGTCCTGAATTCCGGCCAAACACACGATTCCACCAATGGTGACGCCGTGCATATTCTGTTAAATCCAACACTTCATAGGAATCATCGTCACTTTCATGTTCTTAAAAAGAAAAAAAGGAAAAAAATTATTTTCTCAGTTATACAGTAAATTAACAATCTATGTAAAAACCCCAAACATTAACAGAACTGGTTTTGGTATTAACTGGCTATTCCAATGGTTTAAATTGCAGCATACAGGCTACCTATGGTTCAGCAGCTCACAGAACAAAGGATTTTGAGATTTTATGCCACAATCTTCAAGGTAAGGAAGAGAAGACTATAGGGAAGCTATCATCTATAAAATCCATGACTGGCACAGAAAAGGTGAACAGGAATCTCCTACCTGTTCAAGTACAGAAACCAAGAGGTACCAAATAAAACTAGAAGGTAGCTGGTTCAACACAAAAAAGGAAATCTTCCTCTCCCCTCCTTCACCCCCCCTCCCCAGAAGCCCCAGTTAACCTGTGGAACATCACTGCAGGATGCTGTAGATGCCAAATAGCTGATGTGGACTCCAAATAACAACAGAACAAATTGGGAGGCTGGGGGGAGAGGCATGGAATCCACCAAAGGCTGTCAGACACAAAGATGACAACCATAGCTAATGAGGTCCTGGGCTGAAAATCATCAAAAACATTCTGAGAAAGTATCACTACATGCTTACCCTCTTAAATCTTTCTTAGCTCATCCTGCAGCTGATGGCTTTCAGACACAGGGTGCTGGGCTTTCATCTGACCTACTACAATTGTTTTTATTTTCCTAAACAACGTGAAACATGTCTAACTTAAGAGAAAGCATACACATCTCTTCTGGATAGACCAAAACTTGGAAAGATTGAGAACTTCTGGCCTAGTGTTTTCCTCAGAGGGCTAGACGTTAGCATATGCTAACAAGCCAAGAACAGGCACTTCTGTTCCTTTTCCACAACAGATGAAATGGATGAAGCTGGGACTTCAATTAAGTTCCATACTTGCCGTACAATTCTGTTCAATATTTCCAAAATAGGCCTCCTACAACTTCAAATTAGAGATCCTAAATACCACGTGTACTCAAACATCAAAGAGAAGAGATGGTTAAATCTTTTTTTAAAAAAGTATTTTAAAAGCATACCATAGTTCTACAGACATACATACATGAATTAAAGTCCACTTCAGCTAAATACATTTAAGGTGGAATGTAAGTTCAGCAGTGATGCTGGGACATTCCAAAGAGGAAGAGAAGTTAAATTACTACCTAGAATCACAAAGAAAGACTGTAGATATAAACATTCTATTAAGAACATCAGCAACTTTTTTTTAAGTCTTACTATAAATATGGGTAAAAGGCTAGAGAATGCAAGAAACACACATGTAGGTATGAATTCTCTCCCTTTATTATCACCCAAGTGTTCCTGAGTACTAAAACATAAATAGCAAGACCCATAACGCTAAGAAGTTGTTACTGTATCTTCTTTCTTCCTGACTTTGAGGTATCGACTGCAAACTGTTTTACCATCTTTAAATGGCGAAGAACATCAGAACGCTGTCCTAGACTGTCAGTTCCGTTAATTCTGCCCCTAAATTAGTATTATTCAAATCAAAACTTGCACAAGTATAACACGCTGTGTGGAAAATAATAATGCTAGAGCAGTTCCTACTGACAAAAAGAAAATATTCCTCTCCTTGCAGGATTAATATTATGCATACACTTCACGCACGTAAAACTGCTTGTGCAAAACGGCATTACGCCATAAGGCCGCACCGGTGCACTTAAAGATCTGTGCATTAAAAGATGCGGAGACGACGGAGGCGAGGGAAACCGCTCCTGGCCTGCCCGCTGCGCCCTGCGGGTTCCGTCCCGCAGCCTCCGGGGAGGCCCCGCCGAGGCCAGAGCCCGCGCCCTGCGCGCCCTGCGGTCCCAGCGCTGCTGTGCGGCCGCGGCCGGCGCCGGCACCGGCACCGGCACCGGCACCGGCACCGGCACCTGGGCGTTACGGCGGCTTTCAGCCGAGGGCCTGCCGCCGCCCCGGCCGCGCTCAGGCGGGATGGCGGCGCTGAAACCGCGGGAGGCCAGCGCCAAGCCCGGGAGGGGGCCGGCAGCGGGGGGCCGGGGCCGGCGGCAGCCGCCGCTTCAGCCCGCGCGAGGACGGGCCAACGCCGACGCGCGAGGGCCGGCGCGCAGGCGCCCCGCCCCTCCCCCACCGGCCGCGCGGACCGGGGGGGGGGGGGGGGGGGGAAGGGCGAACGGGGGAGGGGCAGAGCCCGGGCCATCCCTCCCCCGCCCCCGGGCGCCGGCACCGGCAGGGGCACCGGGCTGCCCCCCGCCCCCGGGAGGACGGGCGGCCGCCACGCCGCCTCCCCTTTCCCGTAAGGGACGGGACAGGACGCGTGGCCGCGGAGGCGCCCGAGCCCGCGGGGAGCCCACTGACCTGAGGCGGTGCGGGGCCTCCGCGCCGCCATGTTGGCTGCTGTTGACAGCGGAGCCGGGCCCGGGGCCGCTCGGCTCCGCCCCCCAGCGGCCGCTCCAGCCCCCCGCCCCCCCCCCGCCCCCAGCCGCGGCACCGCCCCCTCTGCGGCCGCGGGGCGGCAGCGCGCATGCGCACGCCCCCTCCCGCCTCCTACTCCCCCAGCGGGCGCGCGTGGAGCGCCCGGGGTCTCTCCCCGAGGCGGCGGGTGACGTCACGGGCAGCGCGGGTCCCCCGGCGCCGCGGAGGGTTGTGGGGGCTGTAGTTCCGCGGGGGGGCCGGGGAGGGCGGCCATTTGGGCGGGGGGCAGCCCGCTGCCCGCACTCAGCGCGGGGCCGGCGCTGCGGGGTTCGGTTTCTGTGCCCCTCAGCGGCGGGGGCGGGGGGAGGCGCCCCCTCTGCCCTGGAAGGCTTCAGGCTGCAGGCCCGAGGCGCGCCTCTGCCCCTGAGTGGCTGCGGCGCTGGGCCCGGCGAGGTGGCGGCCTGGGGCTTCCTGCCTGTGGAGCGGGAGACTGATTCACCCTGGTGGTACGTGAAAGGGCCTCAAAAAGTCTCGGAATAACTCTTTCCGCGGATGAGAAGTAACAGGGCGGCAGCGGTCGTCGCTGCGTAAGGGGCCGCACATAGCTGTGGCGCACCGCACGCGACGGGGGTGTTTGAAAACACGCGTTGCCCTGCCACGGCCATTAAATGTCCCATAAAAATTAATAACCAGAAAAGAAAACAAAATGCAAGGCCCCTTAAAGAACAAAGGTTTAAAGTCGATGTGAGCCGTGAAACATTCAAAACAAAAGTGGAATTCGGAATCGCTTGACCCCAGTTTACTCCCTCTGATGTAAAGGTGGGTGCCGTTGGCGTTGCTTTCCTGGGCTAAAAGCCACACAACTTTATTTCGCTGCATTTATTTTGTTTTTATTGCGCGCAGCTCCGTCCAGCCTTTATAACCATAGTGCAGAGGTAGCTGATGCAGTAAGTACAGCTTCAGGAACGTTGTGGCAATATGAACATCAAGAAAGCAAGAGAGTTTAATTATTATAAATAATAAAATTGGAAACATTATTTAAAAATGTTTACAGTCTCTCATTTGGACTCTCATGCTGCCAATACGCAAGATGGGCAATTACAATGAAAAAATCCCACTTTTTCCCATGTCATAAAGCTATTTTTATAGAGTGAGATGTGACTCGCAACATGCAAACTAGGCATTTAAGATTCTAATTAACCCCTTCATTACACCAGCCTTAACAGACATGCAAAAAACCTCATATGTTCTATGTGAAGGTACTTCTTAAGTCAGCTCTGAGCCTGAAGTTAGCCTATAAAATTTGAAGTTAGTGTATAAAATAGTGGCTTGCTTATTAACTGATTTTTATTACAAACATTTGCAATCATGATAATCTGGTGATAGCATGCCAGACAGAACTAGGTAATACATTGTTTTCCATAAGATTTTCAATAAATCTGTTTCTGTATGGAACACAAATTTGTCTCTTACAATTTGTTTTGACAAACACGTAACGTCTTTGGACTTTTCATGTTTAAGCATAATTTTTTTTTTAATTCATTTTCCAATCAGTAACAATAAGCTTGTTGACTTTTATTGCTAAATGAATTGCAATCTTTTTTCTAGCGCTAGCAGTTTGTAAAAAGAGAAAAGAGTTTGGAGTGTGTTACGCGGTCCTTATAATTAACAGTGGAAGGCAGCACGCTAACAAAACCAAAACCGCTGCTTTCCTGGCTTCCTTCATGATGCCAAGACTGCACAAAAGGCAACCCAGCTGCCTCATCCATGGTAGCTCTAGAAAAGGTTCCCATTATCTAGGTATTTTGGGTCTTCCTGATTGTTGTCAGTCTGGGTTTACACCTGAGCATATGCATGCACGATACTGGTTGCTGTAGCAGGTGATCTCCTGGCTAGGGGAACAGGGAAGGTGCTTCGACTAACGCAGACAGACCTGTTGGCTATTTTCAGTTTCTCAACTGTTGGTGCAGTTGCAAACCCTACAGCAGTTTGTATGGCTGGCTTTCACCTCTATTTCTATCTCTTGGGGAGATCCCAGAAGATAATTTTTTACTACTGTTTACTCTTCTGGTGAAGTGCATCCCTGTGGAGCTCCTGCAACCTTTTGCTTCTCTCGTTTGTTGTGTAGATGAGACTGTAGAATAGATAATAGAAAGAAAGGATTTTCAGGATGGTCGTTATAGCTACCTTGTTTCGTATCATCTCAGTCCGTGCTTTGAAATTTCTTATCCCATGCCTGAAAGAGACAGTCTTAAGTCTTTGCAAGGTCTCCAATTCAGATGCCAGTAAGGTATGGGAGGCGACTAAAAAGTTGTGCTTGGATTGTATGAGCCTGCTGGCTGAGATATTTTTCTACTTTCTGTTGCTCAAATTCTCAATATTTGGTTTCACTATTTTTAACTGATCATGCAGCAGCACTTCTCAGATGACTTTTCTCATGTCTGTACAAACAAGTATACTGATTTACCTTCAGAATGGAGAGCTTTATACAGTCAATACTGTTTAAAGAGTAATATTAGAAACTGCATTATAATCTACACGCAACTTCTGTTTTGCATCAACTTGGAGACTGAAACTAGAAAGCGGTGGTGTGCTTGTTGAATGGCGTTTGTCTTAAATGTGCATTAGCAAAATGCTGGGTACTGAATTTGGTCTGAAGTTTAAGTGTTGTCTTGTGACTTATCTGTTAGGCTGTGTCTGCATCTCACACGCCATTACCAGTCCAACTACTACTCCAAACTTAATGCCACTGTCTTGAGGAGCTTCTGATCTTGTTGGGGCTCACTCTCCTCATTGGTACAAATGGCTACGTCTGCCCCTCTCGGCCATGCCCCACGGTGCTGTACTCTCAGGGTACCCACACATCTCGTCAAGTGCATTCACACTACACGTCGCCCAGTCCACAAGCCTTTGCAGCATTTTTGGCAAGACTGTCCTTGCGCTTGCTTTGGATCCCACCTGGGTGTACCGCACAGCTACCCCAGGCAGCCCTGCCTCCCTTAGCACCCATCTTGCCAAGTCAGGGCGGTGTGACAAGCTGAAAGGAAGAATTTTGGGAGAGCCAGAGAAAGGCCTTTCAGCAAGTTGCAGGACTCTGGTGTTTCTCTTCTGGGATCAGGATGCACCCACTTCCTAATGCAAGACATTTCCCAGTGGGGTACCAGTTGTGTAGGGTGCAGTAGGTCTCCGGCAACCACAGCCCCGGTGGGTAGTTCAGCCAGGTCCTCAGCTGGTTCTGGGTGGCTGCTGAGCGTGCCTGACGGATGCATGGGGTCTGCGGGCGCTGCCTGTGGGATTGGCTTGATGCCAGAACAGAAAACGCCATCAGGATTGCTCTTGCTTCCTGCAAACTTGACAAGCTGTGCTGAGACAGCAAACCTAGTGGCTCTAGAGATCCAGAATATTTTGGAGGGCTTTTGGCCCGCCCCGCTGTGATCTTTGGCGTAATTGTGTTAGACCTTACTGAGGAGACCACATGTTATTCAAGCTCTGCAGCTGTATAAAAAAAACCCCAAGCCCATTCAAATTAAGTGCACATACGTGTTGCCTTCAAGCTATCCATGGGGACAAATTTTTCAAGGAAAGGTAGGCAATTTAAACTCAGGCCACGTTTTGGCTTCACTCTTAAAGGCTCTTTAGAAACAAAGTTTCCCTGTAGCATCAGGACTGTACAGAAAAATTGCTCTCTTTGCTCTATAATCCCTGGCTACAAGTTCAGACTGTGCATCCACCACCTAACCACGTACCTGTGACAAGCAAGTTCACAACCACGGCTTGCAAGGGAACATACATGGCACACTTACCTTGCAAATACTAAAAAAACCCACGATAAGCAACCCAAAACCCAAAGCAGAGGAGAGCTCCCTAACCTTCAAACGCCCACATGACTCCAATCCTAACAGCCCCTTTGTGCTGCTGACTGGACTTGCAAGCTGGGACACACACGTTTGAATTTTTAACCATCTTGTGTGGTTAATTATAAAACCTAAAGGCAACACGCACTGCAGGCCGCCTTCACTAAGCCATACATGTGAATGAAACTTACATTCTCAGCAGATTTAACCTAGTAAATATAGTTTGAATAACCTGGAGATAAACATACTGGAAGGAGTGGATGATTCCTTTTCAAAAACCAGGCTGGACATGCTGTTATTCAAAGCTCAATAGGCCGGCAAATGGCAGAGGAATGTCTTCTCAGATACAGGAAGGGATTTGGTTTCTCAGTCCACTGAGATCCTGGGCAAGGGCTGTTGTGGGAAGGCAGCAGGCTCTGACTCTTGGAGGTTATGACCCTTCTGCAACAGCCACCAGACTGCTTTTGGAGCAGGAGCGAAAGCTTGCACCAGGAGTTATCCCAGCTCTTTCTTGCTTGCCTGGCAGAGGGGGCCATAATCCGAACTGTGATGCACTAGGAAGATGTTAAAATGAAGGTCCTCCTCCCTGTAGTAAGAGATACATATCCTTCCGTTTTGTGCCATCTCCAGATGAGACTTTTGATGGCTTGCTTGTATTGGTTGTCTTCAACCTTCCTTTGTTGCTTTTCTTAGCTTTTTAAAATGTTATTTAGTTACAAGAATTTTTTTCTGTTTTGTGATCATCATATGAATTCTGCTTTTTCATTTTGTAGTCCTCTAATTCTATAACAGTCTCTTTCATCTTAATTTGTTTAGCCTAATGAAATTTCAATTAGAAATTCCCACCACAATCCATGTGTGAGGAGAGGAGGAAAGGGTGGAGAAAGGGATGTCTGTTGTCTAGATTAACTAACAGGAGTTTAAATTGTCCCTTGCCGAAGGATTAAACTAGTAGGTACAAAAAGAAAAACCTTAAGTTTAGTGTGCTGTGAAGGGTTTTTAAACAGCAAGAACCAAAGGCATCTCCAAAGCAAGATGCGTTGGATCCATAGCACCTGCATTTTAGTTATTAAACAAAACCAATGGTTAGTGCCAGGTAAGGCTGCAGCAGGATACATTCCCATGATTCTAACTTGGAAAAGTGAGGAAATAAAAAGTTAAGAGGGAAGATTGATCTTTCCATGTCATTTTATTTACAACATTGTTAATAATGCAAGCTGATTATCCATTAATCTTTTGATCTCACCTCTGATCTGTTACTAGACTTGGACTGCAACACAGAGCTTTGACCGTGACTTCATGCTATTGTATAAATCCCATCAATGCGTTTGGCCGGTCTGTATGCCATGCATGTGGCAAATGCTGAGATCCTGGCAAGAGGGGAGCTAGGTTTTGCGGTAGAGCGCACATCTGGTGAAGTTGAGCTCATTATTGCTTTAGGATCTCTCCAGGAGGTAGCTAATACTTAAGCGGTGAGAGCAGACTGCAGAAGGAGATGACTACTGTGACTCATGAAGGTTAATCTTGCACAGTCAAAATCCTTAATAAAGACTGGAGCGTTGAGCTAAATTTGAGGCTTCTTGTGATTACCTAGGCAAATAGAGGGCAGGGAGGGGAAGTGAGAGCCTTAAAAAAGCAGAAAGTCTTGCAAGGCACTGGAAGGTTGTCTTTAATGTGATACAGGTCTCAACGAGATGCAGTTCCTGTCATATTTGTGCTAAAAACTTTCCTCATGTATATGTGGAGTGACTTTTTTTTTTTCCCTAAAGGGTTCTGCAATGTTTGTGTTCTTAATTTTTGAGTTTTGTTATAAGTAAAAAAATAAAAGGTTTTTAACTTTCTGGAGGTAACCTTTCATCTACTGTATATCCATATTTATAAAATTTCAGAAAAGGGTACTGACTGTAGTATGTATTATTTTAGAGAAATGATTTAAACAGCTCATGATTCTGTTCATTAATATAGTGATAGATTTTAAGTTGTCCTTCAGAGACAAATCTGATTCCCTTGTTATACCTTGCAGGTCTTCAGGAGTTCCCTGCCACTGTCACTCAAGTACTCAGACAAACCAATGGAGAGAGTGAGAACATGGACTGACGGAGGACCTTCTGGCAGTCTGTCTCACAAAGAAAATGTAAGGAATCACTTTTTTAGAGAAGCTATGATGATGAATCAATCACACATACCACTTCCACAGTTAACAGATATTCCTATTAAGTTTCTGTACTGTTAAGTGCACATAAACAATTAAGAGAAAAATAAACCTCTTTTGCATAGCTTTTTACAAAGCTAACAGTAATAGGATAATAACTGGGCAGGGCAGATTTAGAAACAATCCACGCTGAAAAGGTTGAGGACCCTCCGGAAAGGCCATCTGAGTGGCAAGGAGCCCAAAGAATTTCAGACTTTTCTGTTCGTGAAGCCCCGCACTAAGAAAAGGTTAAAAATCCTAAACTGAAGGGAAATGTGGTAATAATGTTTTTCATTTTCTTGCAAGAAATGAAAAACAATAGAGAGCTGTAATGAGTAAACACTAGACAGTATACAAAGAGAAAAGATAATTCATGTGAGTCATCACTGCTGGCAAGGAAAAACCTTCAATCAGATAGTGCTGTGCTAGTCATAGGTAACATTCAGTGAAACACCTGGCTGCTCTCAGCTCACCTCAAGCTTATGAAGAATCCTCCTGAAGCTTCTTCAGTGCTTCCTATTTTTGGCTGAAATAAAACTAAATACATTTCCCCCAGATAACTGAAGACATACACATGGCCAACACAGTCAAACATGAGACTCCTGGAGTACAGGACTGCTGCCAACTGCCCCATTCCCTGTGGCTGTATCCCCTTCCTAGATGCAGATCTCAAAATAACATTTCTCTGCCCAAAGGACTAGCTTACTTTAGCAGCCCTGAGATTAGGTGAATGGGATTTGTTTTTCAAAGGTAATTTTCCTGCAAAGATTGAGGCCCCTGGCAACTGGGGGGACAGACTGACAAAGTAGGGAGGCATTCCTTATTGCATTCTTACAGAGTAATGGTATTTCGTCACCAAGCCTTTTCCTAACTTCACAATGGCAATGTCAAATAAAATTTAAATAATTTTTTTATAACAAAAATTAAGTATTGAGAAATTCCCCAAAGGATCAGACTGTCATTTAGTTACCTTTCAAAGCTCAATAATAATAGACTACATCACAACATTGTTTCCAGTAGCACTGTTAATTTTTCCAGTTTTCAAATACTCAAATCTTGACCTCTGATAAAATACTAACATAGTTTGACAAAAATTGAAAGCAGGCATTGCCTCTGATAAAACTGTTCAAAGACAGATAATGTTCACCTTTTCCACCTGATTTTCATTAATATTTGTTTCCATGGCAGTATTCCACCCACCGTGACTCATCACCACTGATCATCATCAGCACTTATGGTCTCTCCAAGGACTCGACAATGATTTTTGCAGAGCGAGAGCTACGCCCCCCTAAAGCAGACCAAACACATGGTAATGCAGGGCTTTCAGCATGTGGCTGGACGGAGGCAGTGCCGTCTGCTGAAGCTATTTGAGAGATAACTCTGAGCTAAACATCTGTATCAGCAGCAATCCTGAGTTTGACTTAACCTGAAAATGGCATGGTAGGGATTAGAGGAGGAACCCTAGTTTCTCTTCCTGTCATTAACTCATTGCATTGACAACAAGCAAGACACTCTGGCACTATCTACAGAAGGTTTGGTTGCCATATATTTGCTGGCACTGATGCCATCTGCCCAGTCCTACAGGCTGCAGCAACAGTGAGAGCATAGTAGCAAGGACTCCAGTTCGGCCATCAGTGTTTTAATGCTGTTCTCATTCAGTCTTGTCTAGAGTTACTTGGAGGAAGATGACAAGTGTGAGAGATTTGCTTGGTCTACTTTCTGACTGGAATCAAAACTAGCATGTAGAGTTTTCTAGTCTATTCTTCTATTCACAAAACACATACTCACTTGGAAGAGGGCAAGCAAGAACAACAGACCCACATGCAGGCAGGATCACTTCTTGGAGGAATCTGCTTATGTTTTAAATTCTGTTTCATACTGAGGGCTCTCTCTGGGTATTTATCAGATGGCAAACCCCATTTTGAATGTGGAGCTTGTTTGCTGCCTTTTTCTTGTACACCAAGGTTTGACTGCAGTTTTCGGAGGGAGCTGTGTGGAAGCTGCACTGGCTGCTGCTGGCAGCCAAGTTGTTTCTCAGTGCTCAGCTCCAGGAAGCCGTACATGTACTGCACGGACGTAGGTCATGCAGGAGGACTGATACGTACGTCGCCTGGCAGAGGAAGAGGTTATGGAGAAGCAGCTGTTGGGCACAGCCTCCAGCATGTGCATAAAAAGATGCAGTAAGCAGAGGGACAAAAGTCGTGATCCAAAGGACAAGGGGAGTCCTTCCACACTCCAGAAAAACCTGACTAGTACCTAAAAGGTGCTCAAAAGTGGTGAGAAAATTAAAGCTGTGAAAAAGTATAGGCCTTCTGTATGGTGTGTGCATGTCCACTTTATATATTATGTGAGGTAAGATCAGGAGTGACTTATAGTTCGGAACCTTTCTGTGTCCATTTACCTCAATTTCCACATTTCTAAAGATGTGGATGCTTTCAGGACTGCCCCAAGACCAGGCTCCTGGAAAGCGTGGATGTTTATGTTGCCAGGGTATTTTCTGTGTTAGCATTAAGCTCCAGAGGCCTAGATAGATGTGCTTTGGGACTCCGCTTCTCTGAAGTGATACTAACTCGTCAGTATGCACCACAGAGCTACATCAAGGTGGCTGGAGCCACAGAAAGGTGACAGGGGTCTATGAATCTCAAAATAGTTAACACCCACGTAGTCACCATGTGGCAGCATCTACCAGAGGGAACTACAGCCGGGATGCGCATCACCCACCAGCTCTTGTTCAGCTGGGACCTCACCCTGGAGTTACCAGCAAGGTGGTGAAACCAGGGAGGATCTTCTGATAATGATCACTAGTGTAGGCATACTTTATCTCCTTCTTGCTTACTCATGACGTATCACCAAAGTTAAAAAGTAAACTAGTGAGTAGATCATAAAGCTGGACATCAGCAACTCAGTATTTTTGAAATACAACTTTGCAGCATATTATCTATAAACGTTGCTTTGCGGTGTTTGGTGGTATTTATCTTTTTGCTTATTTGTATTTTGTATATTTTATGTGTATTCTATATCCCATAGGCAGTTCCTGATTTCAATTTAGATTTTTTTTTTTTCTCTCCTGATTGATCAGGACCTGTAAGTAATCTTTAGAAAAATTGTTCTGTTTGTTCCTGTCTTCTTCCTAAATGTGTTTGATGAGTGGGTGATTTGTTTGTGCTGTCATTACGAAAACCATATGTTGATGTGGTCTTATGGAGGAGTGTTTTTATTATTTTAAGAGTTCAACTAAGGATGTTTCCAAAGGAGTCATAATTGCTCTTCTAAGTACAAAGGCTGAACAATGACTGGCTTACAAATAACGCCAAAAATCTGTTCAGCTCAGTCTAATTATTTCAAAGACTAAAATCTGTTTCTCAGAAATGTCTTCCTTCCACAGTCTGAACTTTTTAACATACTAAGGAAGTTATGTTTACTCAAGTTCTCTATGGATTTATAGTCCAAGTGCCTGGAACGAGGGAAAGTATCCACTTTTTCACATATATGTCAATGTATGCAAAAACCTTAAGGCTGCTCCTGTCTCCATGTGAAACGCATTGTGCCACAGCAAAACCGAGGACGGATCCTACAAGGACTTTTGAACATAGGTGGGTTTCCTGGGTGAACAGGCTGAGGAAAGTGTCGCTGCTCAGATGGCTGAATCCTCTAGGGGGTTCTGCAGGAACCAGATCAGTGCTTAGTTTTGTGTAGGGTACTTGTGACCTCCACGAATAAGGGAACTGGCACAGTTTGAAGCAGACGAGGATTTTCATTTGTGGGCCATTTGGCTCCCATCTGTTAGGAGTGTAGAACTGGACTCCTGGCTGCCAACCTGGTGAAACACCTACTTTACAACATTTGGTGAAAAAGCTTGGCTATAAGTCAACATCTAGTGCTTTTTCTCTGCTGAGATGAGCGGAGTGTAAGACCCCATGCAGACTACTGGTGCTGGGGGGTTTGGCTGTCCTTTCCAGGGCCGTGGTCAAAACTGGAAGGAATTTCCTGCCAGGGGACTGGTGGCTGTACTGGTGCCGGCTGGTCAGTATTCCTGGAAATACCTTGCGAGGCTGTTTGGCATCGCAGGCGAGCAAGAGGCAGCTGCTGAAGACTAGGTTTTGACATAGATGGTATCAATTTACTCCATAAATATGAGAGACCTGTTGACATCTGGAGGACTACATGCAATATAAGGAATGTGTGATGAATGTAATGGTGGTAAAATTGGTCCCTAAATTGGCTGGTCTCTAACGGACTGAATACTACGCTGGCAAAAGGAGAATCACTGAAAATGCCTCAGTGCTCAGTAAAAGCTGCTAAAGAGGGAAGTACATGGTAGAGATTCAACTGTATTTTACATATAAAATATTAGATAGGGACTATTATTCAGTGCTACAGAAGTAAAGCAATGAAAAGAGGAAAATAGCTGTGCAGCTGGCCAAGACCTTGAGAAGGACAGACTTTTCAAAATAATTTTCAGAAAAACAATTTCAAACCTCCCTGCTGCAAAGCCTCCTACACAGCCCTTGCAGAGCCTTTTAGAAGAGAACTTTAAACAAAGGAGTGCAATAGCACAGCAACATTTTTGTGAGCAGCAATATGGCAAATAAATGCTATGCATTTATAGGTGCATGTCAGCCAAAATAAGTTACTGATGAAGCTGCTTTCTTGTGGGTTGCAATAAGAAATGAACAGGGGGGAAAAAGTAGAAAATACTAATTCTGCAGTGAGAGACAACATGTCATACTAACTGTTATACTAATGCACTTTGAAAACATACACATATATATAACTTACATGTTATATAAACCATGCATATATTATATAAATGCCATTAGGTTATAAATATTACCTGAAATAAATGTACACGCATTTCTGTTTTGTGTGTGTCTGTGTAAAGTCTGTATTATTACATTATTAGATTATTGGTGAAATGAACTGTTTATTTTTTTCCATAATCCAGCAAGGTTATAGAGGAAGTTGGCCTGGAGGTCAAAGCCACAGACTGGGATTTGAGCTCAGGTGTTATTTTGTCTCAGACCTCCTACATCATGTGAGGTGGGGGTCTCTATGCCTTAGCTGCAACATACCTCACAAAGAATTTAAGAGGAGAAATAATTTAAAGAATGAAAAACTTAAATCCATAGTGATCAGGACTAGCTAGATACCTTAGATGAACAAAATAATAATGGGTAATCTTTTCTGAAGGATTCCTATGTGGGAATGCCTGCTCCATGTTTCCTGGCCTGCAGAAATATCTTTTGCTGATCATTGACTTTTGGGATATCATATAATCGTAGCATGGGGTTTGAAAAGCAGTGCGAATTAAGAACTCTGTCATGGTTGCTGACTGAGGAATGGGAAGCTGTATTCCTGGCTTTGCGTCGGTTTTGATCCAGGTTCATTATGATACAGTGCAACAGACTTAAAAAATGAGTCAGGCCATGTTGGGTTAGCTCAGTTGGTTAGAGCATGGTGCTAATAACGCCAAGTTCACAGGTTCAATCCCTGCTTACTGCAGGGGGGTTGGGCTCGATGATCTCTCAAGGTCCCTTCCAACCCAAAGCATTCTATGATTCTATGATTCTATGTTGGGGTATTCTCACACCGCCACCTCAGGCCATGGCAGACATCTAACTAGAAACCTCTGTCTCCAGAGGACCAAAGTCGCGGGTCTCCGTGCTGCCAGGCAGATGTGGCCGGGAACTTGGCACACAGCCTTGCAAGGCTGCGCTTAGAATCATAGAATCATTTAGGTTGGAAAAGACCTTTAAGATCATCCAGTCCAACCATTAACCTACACTACCAAGTCCACACTAAACCAATCAAGGGTAGGCTAGACTAAACCATGTCCTGAAGTGCCACATCTACCCATTTTTTGAACACTTCCAGGGATGGTGACTCCACCACCTCTCTGGGCAGCCTGTTCCAATTCTTGACCACCCTTTCCGTAAAGAATTTTTTTCTAATTTCCAACCTAAACCTCCCGTGGCGCAGCTTGAGCCCATTTCCTCTCGTCCTTTTGCTAACTACATGGGAGAAGAGACCAACACCCACCTCACTACAACCTCCTTTCAGGTAGTTGTAGAGAGCAATAAGGTCTCCCCTCAGCTTCCTCTTCTCCAGGCTAAACCACCCCAGTTCCCTCAGCTGCTCCTCATAAGGCCTGTTCTCTAGACCCTTCACCAGCCTTGTTGCCCTTCTGTGAACATGCTCCAGCACCTCAATGTCTTTCTTGTATTGAGGGGCCCAAAACTGGACACAGTATTCCAGGTGCGGCCTCACCAGTGCCGAGTACAGGGGGACAATCCCCTCCCTGCTCCTGCTGGCCACACTATTCCTGATACAAGCCAGGATGCTGTTGGCCTTCTTGGCCACCTGGGCACACTGCTGGCTCATGTTCAGCTGGCTGTCTACCAACACCCCCAGGTCCTTTTCGACCAGGCAGCTTTCCAGCCACTCTTCCCCAAGCCTGTAGCGTTGCATGGGGTTGTTGTGACCCAAGTGCAGGACCCAGCACTTGGCCTTGTTGAACCTCATACAGTTGGCCACGGCCCATCGATCCAGCCTGTCCAGGTCCCTCTGCAGGGCCATCCTACCCTCCAGCAGATTGACACTCCCACCCAGTTTGGTGTCATCTGCAAACTTACTGAGGGTGCACTCAATCCCCTCAAGCTTCCAGCAGGAAGGCCAGCAGCCTACATGGTGCCTGCCCCCCCAGAGCAGATGCTTGCCCCTGACCCTTCGCTGGAGCTTCCTGGCCCTTCCTCATGCCGGCACTGCTGCTTGCACTGCCATGCTGCCAGCGGGTCGCAGAAGGGATTGGAGCTGAAAGCTGCTCTGCCCCAGAAAGTGGTTTAGTGCAGGGAAAAGCATCACGAAAAGACACAGCAGTTTTTCTCTTCTCTTCCACAAGGCATATATTACAGCCCTTCTGGGTTTGGCTTGGTATGGCACACTGACATCGCCAGCTCCAGTTGCCCAAAAGTGACTGTAATGTTGTTGTTTGTTAATCAAACCAAAGAACAGAAAGCTCTCCCTGAGTTGGCTGTGTCATATCAAAAAGACAAGCAACTTAAAAAAAAAAAAAGAAGCAACGTTGAGCTTGTTGCAGGATATTTTCTTGTTGAATATTCACACTCTTTCCTTTTGGGTTGTACTAGCCAGAACAGCCAACTGGAGACACTGCTCAGTGTTGTCTAAAAGCAGTGGCTCACTCCTTTATGAAAATGAAGTTGTGTTTGCTGTAGACTATGTTTCTAGCATGATCAGCAGGAAAGCAGGTATTGTAGCAACTCTGGCGTAACGCTATCCCTATGCCTGCTACATGGCACCGTGTGCCCATTACTGGTGGAAGCCAGCAGGACAGGGAGAGGATGGTGGCCTCCTCAAAGATGAACTGCAGCTAAACCCTAGGGCAAATTTCTGGTTTAGCTCCTATAGAGAAACCCACCCACTAGTTTTCTTTGGGAAGAACAAGAATTCAAATATTGGTTTGGCCTGAAAATTGTTCTGGCTACCCAGAAGGCAAAGGGAAGGTGATTCTGCAAAGCCACAAGAAGAAAATATTTTAATTCACAAATCATTTCCCTAATTTAAAATGTTAATTTTTATCTAACATTTTCCTTACTCCAAAACCACATTGGGTTTCAGTTACATTTCCTTTAAAACCAGAAAATGATCATACTGAAATGCAATAGAAGGAACTAAAAATACAGGGTTTTTTTTTCCTTCTTTGTGCCTTTCCCTGCCTCCCCAAATGTTAGAGGAGAAAAACTGGATGCTACCGTTGCATGAATTTGGGGGCAGGAGCAAATGGTGCAAGATGCCATCAGGGAATCAGTATATTTAGCACAGAAAGGGTATTTCAGAAGAACTTCTTAGCTAGAGCTACATGCAGATGGGTTGTGGCTCTGGTGGCATAGCTGGCAGGTGCTTCTGTGTTGAATTGAGCTAACTGGAGAAGGAGCAGATAAAGCCCTCTAACTGTGCTTGCTCTACGCAGTGGCATACCTTGCACCAGACGGATTAAAAAACCTTGAAATGCACAGGACAACAAAGGGAAAGGAAAATGCGTACAGGTAGTCAGTGGCAGAGAGAAGGCAGCAGCTGCTCAGGGTTCCTTGGGTGAAGGCAGGGTTGGGACCTGTCAAGAGACTAAGCGATGGTTTCACAACCTATTTGTCAAGCAGGATAATTGTGAAGTAATCCATACCCGAGATGCTGCCTTCATGCCACTAGGAAGAAGATAATATCCCTCTGTCCCTACAGTGTCTGTTTTGAAGGAAAGGAAAGAAAAGCAAGTTTTTCTTTATCTCAGGAACAGAAGAAACACCATTATCCTACAGAGAGGCAGAAGTGTACGTAAGACTCAAAAGACCTGCTGGTATTCTGACGCTAAATGTTCTTACAGCTTGCATTGTCGCTTTCACGTGTGCAACGCAGATATGAAATACTGCCAAATTGTCCTGTTAGTGTTTGCCTGTTCTTTGCAAAGTTTTATGTGGCTACAGATTATGCAGAACAGAGGAGATATGGGCCTGCTCCTAGCAGGATCCATTCATTGCCCTGTAATGGATTAGTTTGTAATGAAATGAGAGGAATTAATCACAGCTCAATTACACTTATAAATACATTGCTGTATTTTAACGTGGGCGTGCATGTTTGTCTGTTTTTAATTACCCAGCAAATGTGAAGTTAGGATGCTAAGATCAAGGAATTCAAATTTGTCCCTCAATGAAGAACGTCGCTGCCTCGCCACACAAAGCCAGGCTGGGAATGAGCATAAAGAAGCAGGGAACAGGGGACTTCCCCAGCTGGCAAGCAGCAGGGCTGGCAAATCCAAGAGGTCAGAAAATCTGATGACAAACTGATTCCCATTCTCCCTCCTTGTTGTTTACTCCCACATCTCCCTTTCTGAGCCTGAAATTTACTGTGCTTGTTTCCAGCGAGCGCCAGCCTTGACCACTCCATCATACTTTTGGGGTGGGGTAGGTGATCCTGTGCTTCGTCCTCACCAGCCGGGGAGTGCTGCTGTGGGTTCAGGCATCTCTCTGTTCTCTCAGCTGGCTCAGATTTATCCTGGGGTTCTCCTCCTTTTTTTTATCTGGATTGGTAATACTGGCTAGCCCAGTTTACTTTTGGCCTTGCCTACTGGGAATGTCAAATGAGGATAAAATTGAACTGTGGGTAGACAAAATATAAGGATGTTTCTACAGTGAAATGTGATACATATTAAAATCAACTCATTCATTAGCACTCACATTGTGAACTTATTAAACACTCTTAGTTAACAGACAGAGCTCCTAGTTTAATGTCTAGTGTTGAAAACAGCTGCTTTCTGTTTACAAAATAAATGGCATCTTCCACAGAATAAAGAAAAAATGAGATATGAATTTTTACTTCTTTCCAACAAAGTCCGTAAAAAAGTCCTTTGGTACCTTACACATACAGCAGCGACACAGTCTGCTCTGAGGCAGTCTTGTACAAACACTGTTTAACATATAGAATCATGCCTTTTCACTTCTGCATATTAACTTATGCTGACATCAAAAGAATTTGAATAGTATTTCATAAAATCTCTTTAAATACTTGAGATTCCTGTGCAGTGCTAAGGTCTGTATCTAGCGCTAGACCGTGATGACAGTTGCTCAAGCAATAACAATAATTGAAATAAGGAATGGAAGTGCATCATTGAACTTCAGAGAGAAACCATGGGTCATCGTTTCGCACTTGGGATCACGTGGACGCAGGTGAAACATACAAGCAGTTTCCATGCAGGGGACTGCTCCAAGCTGGTGGTAGAAGCGAGCACAGTTTGAATAGAGGGCAGGCTGTCTATCTTAGCTATGTAAATAAAGGTCTGTTGTGGAGAAACTGAAGGGCCTGAACATTTGATCTCAGTAGGTACCTCCAGCGGCGTGAGTCCTCCCAAGCCCTCTCTTCTCTCTTTGACCACTTGGGCTATCCAGAGCACTTAGAGAAAGACACCCCAAACACCCACAAAAACCACACACACACCTGTGAGGTCTTGCCTAGCCCTTTTCTCCAATAGAAATCATCGCACCTGCTCACGTTTCTGTCTCTCAGAAGTCTCTACCCTCTCCTTTACTCACCAGTCCCAAGACCCACTTTTTGAGGGGCTTCTAGGACTCTCTCTAGTTGAGTTGCCCTCCCTCTGGGTCTAGCAGCCTGGTGCGCCTCTTCCCCCTTTGATGGGCGACAGGGATTCAGTCCCACTCCCGAATTTGCACAGCTTTCCGGGGCACAGGCCTGCATGTGCGCCCGCCTTTGGCGGAGGCTCTCCTGGCCGGCTGCAACCATTACTCAGCAGTCCCTCCCTTCCCGTTACCTGTTTTAAATAGAGACGTACGTACCAATAAAGGGGGATTTTGAAAACAAATTACTTCTAATTTACACTGAACAAACTTTAAAGAAATATTCCGTGTCCCCCCCCAGAAGGCTACCTGACGAAGGACCGCCCGGTCGGGTGCGATGCTCTGTCCCAGCGGTCGCCTGTGAGCGCGGCCACGTAGAGCTGGTTGGGAAATAAAGCGCAGGACCCTACTGCCGGCCGCTCCCATCAGGCCAAAACACCTCCTGGCCTGGTTTCAAACTGACATTTAAAACTACTCAGCCATAAAGAGAAACATGAAGAATTCTTTAAAACAGTAGTAAAATTAAAAAGCTAAATTGCTTCTGCTCTTCGGGTGAAAAAAATTAAAACAGGCAGCAAAGTACAGTAGAGGAGGTAGCAGGAGCGTGATGTGATCCAGGGAGGCAGGTGCATTCAAGGGCTTCAGCTGGGCACCCCCAGTAAGTCAGGAGAGTGGCAAAAAGCTGGAAAAAAACCCCTGCACTGAGCTGGGAGATTTCTGCAGTTTCTTATTCATTATTATAAAAGATACATTGTTGTTTTTCTAAATATAGAAAAACATACTGTAGAAATTACTACAAAGCACTCTCGATTACTTGGGTATAAATAAGGGCAAATTATGTTCCACTTTTTATTGCAAATGCTATTTACTGCATCAAACCCTGCACTAATTTTCATAGTTACACAATACGTTACTGTTACATCAAGTCAATAGGACTTTGGAAGTGTAAATGAGGAAAGATCTCAATCACAGTGACAAATTAAACGACCACAGGCAATTATTGTGAAATCAGAAAAAGCATATTTATACCACACATAAAATTGAGCTAGTCTGTCTTTTATGATTATAGTCAAAGAAAGTAAGTGCAAATAGATCCTTTAGAAGACAGGGTAATAATTACTTATTACACTGTAGTTAGGCTGTTTATGTCTAAAGTATTAAGTACAATTCCACGAGGTCTTAAGCCATGTTTTATAGCAGCTTTTGATTGATGTTGCTACTGTAAAACATTGTGGTTTCTAAGTTACCAAACACCACATTTTTTTCTGTGTTAACTTCCATTTATTTTTATTTGGAAAAGAAACATTTTTTTCAGCACTGTGGGCATTATATCAATTTCTTTCATGGTGATCCTAGAGTAACCTCTACACTAATGGCATCTGAATTAAGAACAACAGAGCAAAAGATTTTTCACCCACAACCTCCCAGCAGACAAACAGATCAATAATCCAGAATTATTTGGCTCTTTCATAATTCCCCATATAAAATAACTACTTTATGCTTGATATAAGAATAAGATAACTAATCCTGGCTGTTGTAGAAAGCAGCTGTTTGCTAAACCCATCTTCAGCTTACTGCAAATGAAAATGCTGTCTGTAAAGGTCTGTGATTTTTTAGGACAATTCATCACAGTGATTAGGCATCTCCTGAAGCAAGACGTTATCGACTCCTGGTTTGGAAGAGTTAATTCACTTTGCTGCAAACTGATGTAAAATGGAGGAAAGCAAAGGAAGTTTTAGCTTTGATATGAAAAATGAGCAGAATGAAAGTGAGAGAGACATCAAAAGGGAGCTTCTTATAGAAAACACACTATAAAGCTGAAATTCACTCCCCGCACTCTGGTCAGCAGAAATACTAACCCATGACCAGTTCTGCATGCTTCTTGCTCCCTTCTTACAACAGGGTAACCCCCAACTCAGCCACCCACCTCCCCAGCATCAAAACTACCTAAAATGTTACTAAGGAAACTTCGAGTGGATCTTCAACATACATCTTTATACAACAGTATAGCTATATCCCATAGACCCTGAATTCATAAACAGAATGCAGTTTTGATTGGGACAATGCCTAAATAATAAAAGTGCTGCAATTTCTTCTTGTAGGTAAAGGGGTAAGCTTGGCCTCCAGAAAATTTTTTTTCTGGCAGATTTGGATTTCCAGAGATGGAAAATCTTAAGAGTAAGTCTCTCCATATGTACAGCCTTTAAACTGAACGGAAATAGATAGCAGAACTGAAAAACAAGACTGACACAGTAAATCACAATGATTTATGAGCATTTAGGAATACGGGAAAATTTACTCTTTCCCATTTATTTAAAAATAAATACATTACTTATTTATAGTCTTCATTCTCATGCAGCACAGAATTGCCAAATTGAAGTAATTTGATTTTACCAATTATAGGGTCAAATTCTGGTATTCCTTGCATGCATGCGTATGCAGTTTCAATTTCCTGGATGCACTACAGGTTTCAGATATTAAAACCCTATTTTATCAGTCATGCTAATATATCCAAGCAATACAGAATTAATCACTGATTTTTCCATGTCTTTTCCTATCTAGTTTTAAATGTTCAAAGCAATGATTTATGCTGCCATGTAGACATCAGTAACTGTTTGCTAATAATTACCCTGAACCTTATATTTTTAAATTTCATCTATTTGCTTTCGTTTTATTTAATGAGTTGCACTCTAGTTCCCTTCTTGATGCTGTAGGGCTTCCTCAGCTTATGTATTTCAATTGTCTATCAATCCTGAATATTTAAATGCGTTTCAGAAGAACACACAAGGATCTGGCAAGTTTTGGGAATGGGATAACCAGGAAGCACAATAAACATGGTCAACATTCCCTTTTTTGCTGGCAATTTTAGTCTCTGAAACTGTAAACATGTAACATCAAACCTTGGGATCTAAACCTTAGGGAGCTTACTAACTCTACTCTCCACTCCTCAAGAGATTGTTAATTAGGATAATCGGTAACAGCTTCATCTGTTTGGGTTTTTTTACATCTTGCTGTTAAAATCATAACTTTTAATCTCCCTGACAGTTTTCTGTTCTTTTGTAAATACCCTAGTTATTTTTCTGCTATCGAGATGAAACAGAAATCAGTATTTCAAACGTGATCGCAAAAGCCTCGTGAAAAGAAGGCAATACACATTGGTTTCTTCGGTCGTATCTCTGCTATTCAGAATTGCATCCGTCTTTTGCTGTACATACTTGCCCGATGCTGCGTCTAGGTTTCGTTCAGCATTTCTGTCATCCAGGTTTGTCCCTCCCCTGGAACAGGGTTGTTCTTGATCATGTTGCCTTAGCAGCACTAAGTCACACTTGGCCAAGAGTTCTGTCATTTGTTGTTTTCAGTCCTGCATTTACATTATTGCATTCCTGTCTGGTGTATGCATGTTAGAATTCTTGCTAATGGATAATAATCAACTTCCTTTTTTTCTGAATGACTTATTAAGATACCAAATAGGACGTAACAGTGCTCTGTATCTCCCAGCGTTCCTTCCAGCCTGAGACATTTATCCTCATCCTTGGTTTAGGAGGGTGCTTGCATTCCATGTACCTTTACTTAATCCATGTAAAACCAAATGACACATTGTCAAATGTTCCACTGAAGTCCCAGTTACTTGCCACGTTCGCTTCACTGACTAATCCTGTGTTTCTCTATTCGGTAGTCATGTAACTGGATAGGTTTACTGAATTTTTCAAGTTTGCTTTCTTCTTTTGAAATAATTACAAAACTAGCTATGCAAAGGACGCATAACTGGGAATACAAAATTGCATGCAAAACTATATATCAATTAAACAAATAAGTCTGAACTACAAAAAGTCCACAGAAAGACACTAGGAAGATAGTCAGGCTTAAAAAAGCAGCAAAAGAACATTTCAACTACAAAAAAACTCTTAAGACAGAAACATTCTGGACATCTACTGTAAAGAGAAAACACCAAAGAGCACGTTACTGCAATAAGAAGAAAACAATAAAGAATTTATTAAAATTTTTGAAATAAGTAAGTTTCAGGAACATCAGAATCTGGAGTCTGGCCTTCACCCTACAAAGCCTGTTTTTCATCACTTAATTGAAACAGCAGAAAGAATTTACTCTGTTTTAATTAAATAAGATATAGGCATTTGGAACCATTATTAGTTTATGTTTGGCTGCAAGTAACAGAGAGATTCTGAAACCTATGAAAGTGAATTAAGGATATAAGGTTCAGATATTTCCATGATTACTTTGACTTACGGGAATATCTGGGGAATAAACCCAGCTTTTTTTCCCCCCCTGGTCACCACACTAGGAAGCTATTTACCTTTTGCACAGTTCATTAATGGTATTTTTCTTATTTGGTATTTCTTGATTTCACAAAAACGGACGTGGCGCAAAAAATAACAAGACACAAACATAAATGTTTTGAGACTATTTCACTAGATGCAGTTGCAAAAGAACAAGAAATAATTTTATAGAGGATCCTATAAATGTTTAATATATTTGCAGGCTTGACAACAAACAAAAAATGGATGAATTGTTAAAAGAATCTACATAATTGACTAAGTAATAATAAAAATGCTTGGGGTTTTTAAATTACTTTTATGCACTGTACTTTATGACATACTAATGTGTTAGGCCTGTTGATGATCCTCAACCCTGCTTGAAAGCTTCCTTGCTGCAGTGCTTACTTAAATAGCCATTCAGTCAGATAACAACTACTTTTAGTTAATTCTAGTTTTCTTCCTATATCCTGCTCAACTTTTTGTGCTTTAAACATGATTTTCTTTAGCCTTTTCCAGCTGCACTTATATTGGAAAAATGTAATAATGTGCCTTTACACCTTCTCCACAAACCTCAGCCTGTTTGTTTCCATTTTCACGAAATAAAGTACCTTAACAGTAGTGCATTTTGTGTTGTCAGTCCGTATTGTACTGAATTTAAATCTCTCATGGATGTTGATTCACAGCTTGGAATCTGTACTATGTGAACTATAGCTGACACCATTTGCCCTAGCAATTATCACAAGATGAATCATTTTCTTTATTTCCTGTGATACTTTTCAGGTGGATCAGCAAGCTGATCTTGCTTTTTGCACAGCTACATGACCACTAGGCCTGCATAAAAGATGCAACCAGAAATATGGCCATCAGTGGAAGCAAGAACACGACTTCCCCTTTTGGCAACAGCACGGTTTTAGATCAGCTTCAGCAGGCAGCAGTATTCTTCCCCTGTCCTCTGACAGCTGATTCCTCATCCCACTGAAGTTAGTGGAAAATGTTTCACTGATTTCAGCACAATCAGAATTTGTCTCTGATCAAAACACAGTTAATATGGGGGGGGGGGGGGGGGGGGCGGAATTCCAAATAGCTTAAAGATAAATGCACAAAACACCACATCAGTTTTGACATATTACTCTGATGCAAAGATAGGTCACTAACAAAGTATTTAACCCCTCAAGTACACCTATTTGGAAAAAACAACAGTACCACCTGAATTTGGAAAGTTCTGCCAGCTGAACCACAGTACAGCAATGCAAGCATGATTTATAATTTTATTTTCATTGTAGGGGAACAGGATACTTCCAAATAATGGGTGCTTGTACCTTGTGTTACATGTCATCATGTCACAAATGCGCAGTCCCCAAATATTTTGGTTTACAAGATGCCACATGGAGAAGCCAACTGGCATGTTGTTTAGATACTAATTTCTGACATGTGCTTTGTATACAGAAAAATCTGATTTATGAAATATGAAACGTGAGATAGACACTTGTTGGGTTTTTTCAATATATACAAAAATAACTGACTGCGCATAAATCATGACTACTTCCACAAAAAGCTTAAAGTGCCTATTTTTAAAATTGGTTATAATTTTGCAAAAAAAAAAAATTAGCTGAAAAGGGCTCAAATTTCTTCTAATTTATACAAATATTGTAATATGCTGGATGCTTCATTGACAAAAAAGGGCTGATAATCTAAGTCAGATGCAGTAAGATTGTGAGTGAAATATGACAGTGAGGAGACAGAGAAGAAGGCTAAAGGCTACAGCCCTTCAGTCTGGTAACTCAGATACCATATGCACATCCTGTCAACTCGGATGAGTATTTTAAAACATTAACTATGGGCTAATACAGTGGCTAAAGTTTGCGTAACTTGTCCTCAATTGACCTTGGTGGAGCTATGATGATTTACATTAGAAATGATAGAGATTATTTTTAAAAAAGACAAAACTACTGTTATTCCATACAGAGTAACTGTAAACCCTTTAAATAGGGTATTTTTTCAAGTTAAAAGTTTCCATGAAAAAGTATCAGAACTTTTTTATTTTCTCCTTGGTTTTGCTTTTCTTCTACCCCTTCCTTTCCTCCTTTTGCCCTCACCCTTTTCTTTCCCCCTCTTCTGTTTTGCCTCAGAAAAAGCAGCAGCAATACAGAAGAACAAATAAGGAAGATAAAGATGAATATGGCAACAGTTTCTCATTTTTTAGTTTCACAGAAGATAAATGAAAATAATAAAACAAGGAAGATCCACAATAATTTGTTAGGTTGTCTTTCCACTAAAAATGACAAGAGAATAAAAGGTTGATGTAGATGGGGTAAGATGTAACAATCTGAGATCACGTCTTACACATTTTATTTTGTAATTTCTAACAAGTGACTCGGAACACATGACGCTCAGAGTAAATTTCATCAACTGAATCTAACAGCTTAGCCTATCTGAAAAGGGAAAACATCTCCTGCATCAGGAAAAGCACTGAAACAAAGACTCTGGAAGATGCAGCTTAATGGAGCACTGCTGGTGGCATTAACCATCAAGGGAAAGGTAAGTTCCAATGAGACTTGGTTGACTAATTAGACAGGGGCAGAGTTAAGAAGAATTTGAAAGCTGAGATTGCCTATGTTACAAACACCTTTCTTCATTTCAAGTTGCCAGTCTTCCTATATGACCTAGTCTTGCTTATTCTTGCAAATCATGGCTTTTATTGTCATCATTGCCAACAACCGCAGTAACTTGGGTTACAAATTTACTAATTGTTAATTACATGATAAAATGCATGAAAAACACTTATTTTCTTTCCAAGAACCCACAATTATTACTTAAATTTTATGTGTAAATCAGTATGGGGCACAAATTATGGCAGATTAAAAGCAGACACACTATGTGGCCTCAGAGTGATACCATCTAATAGCAATATGTAAGCCGACAAAACCTGGCCTTTAGTCCTCAGCACTTTGGAAATGATTACTACCGGCATTACACATAATGCTCTACAGAAACAAGACTACTTTTTAACGGACAAAGAAAAATGAAAACTGTCAGTGAAGCAAAATTGGAAGATGTAAAACCAACAGCTGTGAAAGCCCTGCAGAGCAGTCATTGCATCATGCCAGGAAACACCTCTGCCCAAAAGACAGCACTATTTTTCCAGGCATAGAAAAACAGTGCTAAGAACTCCTCTAGCTTTTAAAAATTATTCCAAGTAAAGCAGTTGGTGTATGACCCTTTGTGCCCCACAAGCCTCTTCTGTAAGGAGTACCACCCCGAGCACTCCTTCCCTTTCCTCTATGCATCACATCCCTCAAAGTGAGCTTCCCAATGCGTTCTAAACATATGTGAACGTACTGCTCTTTGCAGGTATGTACCCTTCGTTGGTAATTTCTAGCAAGTAGTTCTTTTTCTGTGTTTTTGTCACAGGAGAATAAGCCATGTTCTGAAGCCAACTACTTTCCCTGCAAAAATGCTAAGTAACTTTTGTAGCATCCAGTAGGGTATTTCACTGCAGTAAATGTATTATTTTCCCAATAAATTACTCTGGAAGTTATAATTTCTCTCCTTGAATGAGATAACTGTTACTGACAGATTATCTGACAGCCTAGATGTCAAAATATTTTTCTTCAGTGTGCACTTGCAAATGTTAGAACTGACTGTCAGGATTTTGAGCTTGGATGAAGTTTGCTTGATTTTGAACTGATTTTTAAATATTGTATTCAGTTGCTTCGTTATTGAAGAATAGATTGAAATAAAGCGGAGGCAAAAACCCACACAAAAACCACAGAGACATTATCTGCCTTTTTCTAGACCAAAACACTTTTCATTAAAAAGTAAGATTACCTACAGATAGGACTTAAGAACAGTGGATAGTAGACAGGTCAAGTGGCAATGAAGCATCTGTTCTGGAGATTACACAATTTCTCCCTCTGCTTAGAAAAACAGCAGGACATGCTTTGCATCAATTTTACAATGTGACAAGGAGGAAGCCTGGAAGAACATACTTGTGGAGCACACACATTTCCCCTAAAAAGAGTGACAGATTTGAGTTAGAAATACAAAGGCTCAGCAGAGAACAAGAACTGTGCAGCGATTAGAAGGCTATGGAGGAAGGCCAAGAAAGGACAAAAGAATAAGCATCAACTGAGAGCATGAGAACAGGTTCAGCTGAAAAGTTATTTTTGAAATACTGATATCTATGTGTAAAAATAAGCAATGATACCTTTAGGCATCAGTCTGGGATGCAGGCTAGCTAATTACCTCTATTCCCCCCCATTTCTCGTACGTACAGGAAAGAAAGTATCCCCCAATAAGCAGCTGGAGGACTATTCTATCCAGACTTTGTTTAACTGTAAAAAGAGTTGATGTTGCTTTGTTTAAGGATTGTGCCTCAGACTACCAGGCCACTATCACATGCGAAATCATATGAAAGCAAAAGATGGTTTTGACAGAAAGACTTCGAGAAACTTCTTGTATGGTGCCAGCCCTTCTTCTCCCTACATTAACTGTTACAGACAATTTCTATCTTTTCCTCGGGAATTTGAGACTATGCAACGCCAACAGTACCCAAACTTGCTGCTATGGCAAAACTCACGGCTCAGCTTTGTGCTGTGTTGACTTGCCCAATACATTCAGAAGTTTGTCTGCACATGTGCAACAGTTCTGATTGGATCAAAATTTTGAACTTATGTTGTGTAGCGTGATGAGGAAAATGAGGAAAGGCAATAATCAGAGCAGACTGCTATTGCAAGAACTATTCATGCAGGCTATTATTATTCCCTGGCTGTATCTCAGAAAACGGGGTGGCTGGGAGTAGGCCAAACTAATTGTTCTGGTAGGTCTCAATCTCCTCCTGAGGAGAGGGCAATAGATTTTCCTGAAAAGAAGTCATGAAGAAATATAACAGGAAGCCTTTAATGATCTGCTTAAGAGATAAGACAAAACATTGCTGGGTATCTCTTTACAACTAAATATCTTTTGTAATTGTTGGACTCTGTCCTAATTAGCTTTGATACATCAGAGGACTGCTTTGTGAGCTGTTTGGTTAAAACATGTTGTTCTGTTCTACTTCCTTTCAGATGTTCTACGGATAACATTATTAGGCTCACCTTTTTGTTCATTCACTATGCTATTTCTATGCTAGTAGAACATACACACACGCTCTTAATTTGATTCAATCTCTGAATAAACTGCCCAACTTTAAAAAAGAGGTTTATCTCATTCTATTTTAGCACTCATGCATCTGCTGATTACCTGAAAGTTGTATCTGGTTCATTAAAGCATGGGTGTTATTTGAAGATGCATCTCTCAACACTTTTCAAGTGTCCAGTATTTTACTGTAAGTTCTCCAACTAATTCTATTAATTAACAAATAAATACCTAAACAAACAAATTAACTACGTAATTCTATTGTAACCTTTTCAGATTCCGTATCTTCAGTAGGAAGTCCAAAACACTGATCCTATTTTCATCTTGAACCTCTCAGTTCTTTGCAATTAATATCAAGATCCAAAATGCTCTATCTCGTACCTTTCACAGCAAGAAGTTATTTATAGCACCCGCCAGTTTAGATTAAGTAAAACTTTGCTGAAATTGAAGGATGCAGGTTACACCACATATTGAGGATAGAAGTGAGAAGCAATTATACCTCTTGGAGTAATTAAAACAAAACCTACGATACAAGTCATAGCTGACATGGCAAGCCAGATGATGAATGCAAATGAATTTTGCCAGGGCCTGAATGCTGGAGCCTGCTGACTGTAATGAGCTGGGTATTCTTTAGAGGAGGTGTGTGTAGCTTTGAGCAGAAGAGGACGTTATGAAGTTGAAAATGGCCAGAAAAATGACGGAGCATTTTTCTAGAAAACACTTGGAACAGAAACTCTTCTGGTTTCCTTTGGTATTTCAGACCAACTCAGTTCTTTCTGCAAAGAAATAACGCCTCTGTGTACTCCTGGTAAAGAAATATGTTTGTTTGTGAAGAAACAGCAAGTTCGATAAATTTAATTTACTAAAGAAACCTATCTGCAAGACCATGTAACTGTTTACGTCAAAAGAAGTAACAATGTTTCAGAAAAATAATCAGAAATTTCCAGAAAGCAGAACTCCCTTTTTCTCCAAAATAAAAAGTTAACCAATCTCCACACATTGCAACAAATAAGCCTGTACACTTTAATTTCCTCAATATATGCTTGGTTTCATTAAATTTTACTGAGCTAAATCTTATATATTTCTCATCAATTTAAATTTGGGCAATCCGCAAAATCTGAAATACTCTCCCTGATGTAATTTTACTAGTTACACTGAAGTCATTAGCTGGCATTATTCTTCCATTTTAAATACCCATAGGCATGATTCTAATTTTGCATACAACAGTTAAGCTTCTAATACAAATGATTACATGTTCATGTTGAAAAACTTTCTGAATGCTAATATAGAGCAGGAATCATAGCCCACGTATGAAGGCTGCAAAGCAAGCAGACAGTAGTTAAAAGTTTAATTTTTAATCTTTAACCCTTATAGTATTTATTGTTTATTTATCATTGCTTTAAACACTTTCCTGAATTGGCATCTTGGCTATGACTCCTACGCTTCTGAATAAGCATAGTGGAAACATTTCAAAGCTAGACTTAAAAGGGAGTGATTAGTTCAATAAGATAGTAATCTTTACATTTCTGAACTTAAGAATTCATATATAAGACACAAGTTCTTTCCTAAAAGTTTCTGTAAATAATGACATGATTTGTAAAACACACTACATTTTAAAAAAGTAAGTGTATGAACAATAATCAAATGAGAAAACCCTGGTAAGATTTTTCTTTAGAATGAAAGACGAGTGTGGCTTATTCTCCTGTATAATCTACCAATTGTATCATTTGGTAGATGCTGTTTCCTTTTTAGCCTTGCCAACTGTGCTCCTTTTTTGACCATGCTCTGTTAGGAAAGAGATGTGTGCACAGGTAACACAGCATTCAAAAGTGTTATCTTGAAAAAAGAGTTATTCCTCTTTGTATGTCGATCAGGGGTTTTGATTCCCAGCAACAGCTGCTGCATCAGTACAGGAAGAGTACAAAAAGAGAGCTCGTGATAAAGACCAACAGCAATTTGCCCAACTCTCCCAACTTAACATCTGACTAACTGGCAACCAAATTAACAATTAGTTAGAGGCAGTAAGGAGTTAGTAGTAGGTCATTTCTATGGCTCATAAGCTTTTAGAGGTGCCAGGTTTTGTAATTTTTAACTTGGTTTTTATTCTTGTGATAGCAATCTGCAGTTGACCTCTCAAGATACAATCATCTTGCTGCGCATCAACCAACCAGCTCCTGAGGCACTGTTATGAAGAGGCTGGACCTCCTTACAAAAGAATCTCAGGATTCTTCACAGCAGCAGCCAGCAATGATATAAGATTTATTAACAAGACAAGTTTTAATTTAATGCACTGTGCTACCCAATAATACAATCACTGTATCATCGGTTCTGGCATTTAATTTCATATTAAAATTATGTCATTCTTAAATATTTTTCAGTGTGCTACACAATGTTACATGTGAATAATTATCATAAAAAGTTGTCTGGAAGTGGCTTTTACCTCCTTCTGGAAGTTTGGGGCTTTTTGGGGGGGGGGGGGGAGGAGGGGGGCAGGGGAAGGTGGGGCTAGTTGGTTTGTTTGGGTTTTTTAACTGAGGTTACTTCAATGACTGTCTCAGTTTCCAGCAGGGCATAATGGTTCGACTGGATGATCTTAAAGGTCTTTTCCAACCTAAGCGATTGTATGATTGTAAACAGTTAAATCAGTATGGCGGAAGAATGGCTGGGGTAAACTGCAGCGCAGGGCTGGTAACAGTGACTAGGAAGGGATCTTCAGAGGTGGGGGTTGCTGTTAAGGAACAAATGTCACGAGGCACCTTCATGTTGGTTACACAGCTGTGTAATTTTTGACAAAGTGCTGCCATAGTCATTGGTTTGACTAAGATTGGGGAAAAAATCCAAAAAAACCCAAACCCCAAACCATCTGATAATTTCTGCTTTTTGCCAGACACCTTGTAATTTTAACAGAACACTGATGTTTCATACAACTAGTGGAAAACTATGACAGCAACAGAAAGAAGAGCTGGAGTAAGTGACTAAAGAATTCGGCTACAGAAAAGGCCTCTATTCAACCAGTGGTTAAATCCATCTCATGCACTTGGCTCTCTCCTCCCCTCAACCGCTCAGTCCCGACTCTCCAGCTCCTGCCATGATCTCTGTTTTTTGTGTGCTGCCAAAGCACCCACATACACGGCAGTACTTGAAACCAAACCTCTCCAACTGGGAGACAGAAACTGTAATCATCCTGCTTGTATTTTCCCTGTTATTTTTTGCAGACCACTGACAGTTAGCATTTACATTGCAAAATTAATAATCCTAAATAGAAATACACTTGAAAAAAATTCAGCTGATTCATAAAGGAGGCTTAACAGTAGATAGGTAAGAGTTGTTCTTCACTAATGATGCACATTGCATTCAATTATGTTTTCAGAGAGAACAGAAGGATAAACAGTGCAGGACATCTCCTTTAGCATGGGCTGATACAACAGAAACCAGGAACAACACTGAATTTGCAAGAAAACCTGTTTCTTGCCCAATTTCCCGAATAAAGGAGTTCTGATAAGCATTCAAACTTTGAAAGCTTATCTGAACTGACCCACTAAAAATGGGACTCGATCCTGCTAAGTGCTGAGCAGAAAGTCTCTTCAGATAGCATTCTGTAACTTGCAGGTTCAGGTCCTTAGTAAGGTGGGAATATTCTGCATTGTGGGAAATGTGCCTGCATTGAAGGGATGTGCAATAAAAGCAAACCGAATCACTTATTAAAAAAAAGAACCAATGACACGACTGGCAACAATAGTATTTAAATTTTGTAATAAAGCATTTGTCCTCCTTTTTTTACAGGGAACAACTATACCCTGAGCAGGACTAATGCAAATTTCTTAAGATTATGCCCCGGTCATTTCTATATAGACTACCCTTGAGAAGAAAAGAAGAAGCGTATTCACATACTTACAAAACTTTGACATCTTTCAAATAGTACCAATTACATCGGTATTTTCATGCTGTTGAGACTCTAGTAAAGTGGTAAACTTGGATGCTTACATGTAAGCATGTGAATTCAATAGGGGCAGCGGATTTTTTTTTTTTTTTTTAATTGGTGGAGGAATATTAAAGGGACTTTCCAGAAGCCATTGGACAAAGATTGATTCTGTCATATGAAGATTTAAATCCACAACTTACCATAAAATTTTGCATATCCACCACTGGTAGAAAAAGTACCGAGGCATTTAGACACAACAAGGCTTCGAAAAATATTGCCCATTCTTAGTGAAGCTGCCCTTTGCTGCCCCCTTTCCCAAGAGGCAATTGTCCCATTGAAACCAATAGCAATTTGCTTCCTCTTCCTTGGCTTTCAGTTTGGGACTATATATCCATGGAAGGAAACAATATGCTTTAACTTTTCTCACAAGAGTGAACCACCATAGAACTCATTTACAGACCAAAAAAAAAAGAAAAAAAAAATCTCACTAGAGAACTGCTCACAAACTGACTGTAGTAGTACTGAGTATATTTATACAAATACACAACTGAAAACATTCAAACAGAGACTAAATCATACCTTGAGAAATTTTAAGATGGGAAATTCTCCGAACTGTTCCTAAACTAGCAATTTCCTGTTTCATAGGTTCTAAAGTGAAATGCAGCTGATGGGCAAGGGAAGCAAGGGAAAAATGTATACTTAAAGGCAGGGTTAGCTTCTGGTTTTATGAATGTCACGCTTACGGCAGAAACTACTTGTCTTCCTCATGCCCTCCTGATGTTCTCAGCTGTTAGAGGCCTGATCTAAGTCTTATTGACACGTAGAAGACACAGTGGAGCATGAACCACTAGAGAACTTCTAAATAGAATCTACCTCTTGATATTAGCAATTTTGGTGGTGGTGGGGGGGAAAATCAAATTTCAGTTTGGTGTTTTAGTATAGGACTTGTTTTATCTCCAGTCACACATGATGAACAAGTTTACATGCTCTGGATGCAACCCTGGCCCTTATTCACTGAGTCCTATGCATCAAACTGATGGCATGCCACCTTATTTTGATAAAATTCTAAAACGTAAAAGAAGAAATAGAGTTGCATGCCCTACAGCAACAGTCTTCAAGTTTAAGCATCATGTTTGATTTTATTTGATATGGCTCCTGACTCACCAATTCCTCTAAGGGAATCCTGAACTGTGTTTAGACAAGGATGGAGAATTGTCATTGTCTGCGTCTAATGAGTGTATGATGGAGCTTCTTGAGCCACCGCCTTAACTCCAGACAAGACATACCCAATGTCACTGAGCCCCTTCTGCTATTCGCACCTTTAAAAACTGTTGTCTGTACATGATTACAAGATTTAATATATACCATTACTTGTGCAAATTACTGGATTTTAAAAGTTGCTGCACAGGCTGATGTAGTAGGAAATGGATAGGAAACAGAGACTACAACCAAAACGGCTTTTCAGATTGGTTATTGAGGGTTTATTGGTTTAGGCATCCACAAGAATGTTACCAAAAAGCAACATACACAACAGTTGAAGCTTTTAAAATAAATAGTTCTCAGATACTTTCTTGAAAAGATTTGTCTATAAAGCACTAAATTAAATCCAGTAAGAGCATGTGACATCCTCTGCTTTAGTAGAAAAACAAAAATGTCAGGTAACCATGTACCTTGGATAATATTGCATTCTGTTCCAGGATTTACAAAAGTAAACAAGATATCCATTCACCTAGTTTGCTGAGCATCTTGAACAGCTCCTTCCAAAGGTTTGCACAAAAAACCTTAACTTTGCTTCAGAGCTGTTTTAAAAGTGTTATTTACTTGGTTTTACTTACAAGCCAGAAAACCAGCAGGCTAAAAAGGTATTAACCTAGCATCTCATGTTAAGTCAATACATGTGTAAATACCTAGCCATAGAAATACAAAACTGGGTTTTTTCCCCCCTGACAGCATTTGCCAAATTCTATAAAGTAACAGGGGGGCAATAATTGGCAAACTGAAGGCGAAGACAAGTTAATATAAACACAGTATTTTTATTACCAACTTCTCAACAGTTGTACTAAATGCCTTCATCGCCATGAAGGCAAGAAATCTCACTTTCTTTGCCCTGTTTTTGAAGAGCAGAGATACTTGTTCATGATCACCTTCTGTCAATGGGTGACTTCTTTGGAACGTGGTATGTCATAAGCTGCCACATCCAGTTCCTAGTGGGAGGGCAGACGCTTACCTACTTACCTTCTGAAACTATTAACATAAATGAAAGCATGCCCACATTTGGAATACACACCAATGGACACAGCCAAAACTGCCAGGGGTGTGGGTGGGGGGAAGGAACTTAAAAAAAAAATCTACTAATAGAAGCACTGTACAGGAACCACTTCCTGGACAAGTTGAATTTTTCATATTATTTATTTCCCCAACTCTGCAGAAATTGTCAGTATAATATTAGAGATCTATAGAGTGCAAAAAATAGCACGCAGTGGTAGCTCTTCTAACAGTCACTTCTTTCTACTGGTAGAACTTAAGCAAACAGGTAAGTGTGTTCGTGCCAGCATGCAGAGAACTAGTCTCTCTTACACAGAACACCTACAGAATATCCAAAAAAACTGATTTCTGAATTTCATGAAACAGCTCAAAATACAGTTAAGGTTATGCATACAAATTCATGGATTTCCATGTTTAGATTGAATCCTTGACATTTTGTTTATTATTTAAAAATAAATAACAATTCCTTTGAAGTTTCTGTTGCTCAAGGGAAATTTTACAATTTCTGCTGACACACTGCACAGTGACGGGTATTACTGCTTAACTGATAGCTGTGTGTACTTCTTATGACTATGAATTACCATTTAATTTTCAGATGAATTCAAGCATTAAGCCCTTCAGATACAAGCCAGGTTTTAAAATCAAGCTGACCAAGAGAAGGAGACAAGAGACAAAAATTACTATATAATTCAAGCAAGACAGAATGATACTAAGTGAGGTCTATAACTAAACAATTTAATAATTTCCAGTTTTCTAACACTTTCATTAAGAAAAAAAAATCTTCATTATAATAATGCATTTCCTAGATTAGCTCACTTTTACTCCCCTCACCACTCAAAGTTAGTAAGGTATTTCTGAGATTGAAGACCAATTTGTTCATCAACATAGTGATAAAGAATATCGGAAAGATATTTTTCAAGCATCTCGTTTCAATGATTACTTCTACACATCTGTTGGTTTTTTCTTATAGCTAGCAAAAGCATTTGACTTTTCTGTGCATTTTGGAGAGAAAATCCCAAACCCTTGCATTTTAGATCAGTTTCCCCTGCATTCTTGACCACCATCCACTGTCAAAATTTAACATGGATCATTGCACAACACTCGTCAGAACTTTAATGAGAGTAGTACAGGAAACATGCAAATTGCAGATCATTTTATTATGAATTCCTGGACAATATGGGAGCTACTGCTAAAATACAAAAATGAAGTACTGCAGGGTTTTTGTTCCCAATTTCAAGAACAACGTAATTTAGCAATTTAAGCTTTTCTGCTTTTACCTTGGAGGAAATGAAGAAAAGAGCAGTAAGAAAGAAAAGAGGCAGAAAAAAAACACGTTAATGAATACGGAAGGTTAAACAAAGGGACTTTCTCCCTGACTAACCTATTGTCAGGTTGTATTAGTTCATGCTGCTTTTCCTTATATGCCCAATAGTCACATATTTTGGGCAGCTTGACTAAAATCTGGCAAGGTGGCAATAATATAATGTTAGATTTATATTTTGTAAGACACAAAATGGCATCTGGTGGGTTCTTTTGGTTAGCTTGCTTTTTTCTTTGCTGTTTTTTCAGTATGTATACCTGTCACACAAATCCAAGATTGTTGTCTTGTCATGTTTCTCCTGGGTTATGGCAAAAGGATTTACCTTATAGTTAGAGGTCCTCTGAGCTATTAAAAGCATAATGTTGACTCCACACCTGGAAAACTTTTTTTTTTTTCCCAAAACAGCAGTGTCCGTAGAGATCACATGTGCATCCTGAGCTGCTTCATACTCCTGTGTGACAGTGTAAGGAGGTGATTGTTACCCTCACTCCCCTAGCAGCTCATAGCTTGCAGCTGCAAAGAACTTCAAAAAGCAGGAGTGGAAGATCAATTTGAACTGATACGCCTAACTTCAAGCAGCACAGTTTTTTCAGGGGCTGAAATAATGAATCTTGTTGTAGGTGACTAGCAAGTACGTCTTAAGACTACAGAAGACCATGAGATTTCAATTGTATCCAGCAGGGACTGATATATTGCTCATTCAAATTTGCTACCCGACTTGGAAGTCACACCAAATATGTTAACAATAACCACTAGGTTCTGTTAATCAGTATTCTTGAAAATAAGCACGTATCTGAGAACGGATTTGATGAGGAGGTCAGACAGTAAGAGAATAACAGTTGTCCATAGAAACACACTGTGACCCAGAAAATCTTCATGGAGCGAGTCTGGCCTTTCAATACACTTGATATGACCACAGCAGTGTTGCACAGAACCTCTGCCCTTCCGGAGAGCAAGAGCTATAGAGACACAGAAAATAAAGCCAGATTCGTCCAGCAAAGAACATGTTTTTGAGAAAGTGACTTGGTGGTAGCCACCTTGTCCAGGAAGAATTCTATGTCAAAGGAAAACAGGGAGAGTGCTTCCTCCACCAGCTTATCCATGCTGAAAGATGGATACTGCCTTTAGAAAAAAAAAACAAACAACCAACCTTTTTGTATGATACTATACAGAACCTTTGGAGAGTTCAAGAGAAAGATCTCTTCATTCTTTAAGTCCAAAAGCAAGTACAAAGCAGCTATGTGGGCAGCTCCACATCCCAAGCTGTGAGAAGATTAGGTATAGCTAAAACGAACCAGTGTGGTATACTCCCACCAGGTAACCCTTTTGAGTTTAAATCCACAGGTGTCTTTTTTTAAGGAGATGTACACATTAAAGCTTTTTAATATTTGAGACCATTTGCTCTCCCATATTTTACATATAAGCAGACCAGAACATTCTACGTTTTGAAGACATTATTCTCTCCAGAAAAATCAACTGAATTTGCAGGGCTCCGATCTCTAACGGACTGCTACTTTGTCTTGTCCCAGATCATGACATAGGAAAAAGGAGATCAGGCCTCATGTGTTTGTCATTCACAAGACTTGCAGCAAGGAGCTTCATGCTTTGCAAGAAGTGGCATTCCTGACACCAGACAGTATTTATTGTAGCAAACTAAGCCTCCAGGCAGGACTTCCTATCAACAGATTTACAGTGAATTTGTGGTGAACATTCATGACACTACCATACTCTTGCTCATAAAAAAATGGCAGGATCACCACCATCTCTAAAAAGGTCCTCCTCCTGTAGCTGGCAATGGCAAGCTAAGCACTTGATTGCTGGAGCTGATGGCAGCAAAAAGTAATATTGATGCGAGAGTAAAAAGTAGATCTGGAGCAGGTCACCCTTCCCCTCTTCCATGCTACACCAAGTTATTTTCCTGAGACCGAGTTCCTATATATGTGCTCAGGCTTGTCCTATTTGCCAATGAACCTGGATGCTTGAGATACCACAACTACCTTTGACATCAAGTGAGATGACAGCTTGAATCCGAGTGTTGAAGCTGAATCTTTCTTCCATATCAACTTTTCTGCAGTGATTCAGGAGTTGCTTTTCATCTTAACAAGACCTCAGGTGATGGGTATTTATTTACAAGAACTCTAGAATTAACTTTTGCTGTTTCTAACATTACTTTTCAAGAAGCAGCGCATTAACTTTGCATCTTGATTTCAAGCTGCAGAGAATGACCAGCATGCCAAACACCTACTTGGAACACAGAGTTCTCCCTGGCATAAGCTATTCCGCAACTGTACACATACTAACAGCGTTAGGTCTCTTAACAGACTGGGCGAGTCTTGCAGCATGACAAGGCAACACTTGACACACTATATAGGAATACACAAAGAAACTCAGCATGGAAAATCAATGGGGTAAAAATGTATGGGAAAGGGGTATCCAAAGAGTACTGTTCAGTCCAAGAGGTTTTATTGGTCCACAACTTTCACAGAGAAGGTATCAAAGTGGTTCAAGACTCACAGATGACTCCGGAATTTAAACTAAGCCAAAACCTGACAAGTAAACTAATACTTAACAGATATGGAACAACACTGCAGTTTCCTTCTTAAGACTTTAAGGACATACTCCTTCTGGGGTCAGCTTCCAGGATGATCTGAGAGTGGGAGGCCAGCATCACACTTGTCTGAAACAGTCTCTCTCCTTTCATACAGGTGATAGTGTACCGATGTTAGCTCCCAAAATTGTTATCTGACTCTTTGCAAGGGCAGGCAGTGTTAGTTTCAGCATGCATTTTCAAGCTTTTCTTGCTATTATTAAAGCAGCAGAGCTTTGGATACATCTTGAAGAGCTGAAACAATACATAGGCCTTCATGTCATATCTTAAGTCATCCAAATACTATTTCAAATTAAAAAAAAAAAAGGCAACTGGAAATTCAATTCAAGCCATACCCAGGATGCAGGGGGTTCAGAGTGGTGTTGAGAGTACTAGAGGAGTAACTCAGGCATTGTGACTTCAGGTGCGTGGAAGTTCAACTCAAAGTATAATGAGAAACCAAACCATTATGCTTCTATGAAGTCTCCTGAATTGCTTTGTAATTTAGAAGTTACCTTCCTAGTACTAAGAAATAGTTTCATCCACTATCCTTTCTGTTGATTTATACTCGGGATACTGCAGAGTGGAAACATAAGACCTCACAGTCAAGATCCTCAGGAATAATCTGTGCTGAAATACCTTATTTTTGGCACATTGCCAATCAGTAGGGTCCTTGGCCCTGAGTTAGGCACCTAAGGAAGCACTGCTGAGAAAATACATGACTGAGAAGCCATGTAAAATAGAGATAAAGGTAGGTGTTTGATCGTAGCTCCGTTTTCACTATTAATAGACTATGGCCCATTCCCAGAACCAAAAGTAACTTGGTTTTAATCTGGACTCCAAACTCAAAAGTACTTTAAACACAAATGTCTGTCTCCTACACCACTACTCTAACCGACGGCCTGCTGGCTGTTTTATAAAGATATGCAACCTTAGTAAACTCAGGTGCTTTTTTGTTCTAACTGCATTTGCATCAGAAAGCATGGCTACATGACAAGATTCTGCTTCCAAAAGGAGCAGGGACAAAGTAATTTGAGTCTTCTGCATTATTCAAAACTTCGACTTGACCGGCTCTCCAATCAGTATGCTGGGAAGCAGTGCAGGCCTGCACACTTCTGCCAGAGTTTCTGCGCTGTACTACAGACACCATCAGGACCAGAAAACGTTTGAGGATCCATTTGGAAAGCATCACTGACACATAAATGTTAGCTGTAACACCTACAGAGGGAGAAACATGCTTCAGCTTCATGAGTATGTGATTTGATAGTGGCAATTGAAAAAAGAGGGGATAGAACCAGCAAGCAGCAGCATTATAATTGAACGTCCTGTGTGTAGTTTGGCCTTTGGCCTTATTAATCTAATTCCCAAAGGCAGTTAATAGCTTCACTGATGCTTTAGAGCGCCTGGCAGTTGTGAAACAGGCCCCTCTCTCTGAGGGAAGGAAATTCAGGTGGCAGAGAAATAGTCGGCCCAGTCATCGGACTTTGGCTAGACACTGGAGAAGCGATACAGTGATGTTACAGAAGACCGTTGCTGATCCATTTTCAGCAAAAGGGGTACGCGCAGCGAGATGTGCCACCACACACCTGCAGAAGGTTGATCTCATAAACGTCACAGCACAGGCAAGACGTAATGATTTTCAAAAACCTCGCCGAGAAAACCCTAGAGCTTCCGAGCCGTACGGACAAATTAACAGGACTGTAAAGAGAAAAGAGCACCCTCGAGTTCCTGGGTAAGCTGGGAAGGGTCGAAAAACCAAGGACGCCCAGGTAACATTTAAGCCACAAGGAAGACTGTGGGTAGGCTCGGCCTTACGAAGACGGGGAAGCAAGCAGAGCACGCGAAGCCCCTTTCCCCGCGATGTCCAAAGAAATTCAGAGACTTACTCACGCGTGAGACGCTCCCGGAAGCCCGGCTTCGCTCCTTCGCGCTTTCCTACGAACCAGCCCCCCCTCAGCCCCCCCGGGCCGCTTGAGGCGACGCCCGCCCGAGCCGCGGCAGCCGGCGGCCTCCCCGCCCTCACGCCTGCGGGCCGCCGCCGCCGCCTCGCGAGAGAGCTCTCGCGCGGCGCCCGCCCCGCCCCGCCCCCTCCCGCCACGTGACGGACGCGGGGCTCGCGCCGGCGGGCGCCGCTCCACCTGTCACTGGCTCCCGGGGAGGGGCGCCCCGCCCCCGCCGCGCGCAGCACGCCTCGAGCCGCGCCACGCGCTCGTCCGTTGGCGGGGCGGCGGCCCGCGCGGGCGGGCCAACGGCCGCTGCCCTGCGGCTCGGCGCGTGCGCCCGCAGCGAGCAGCGGCGGGAAAGTCCCTGCCCCGCTGCCAGCGGAAGCCGCCGACCGGACACCGGCGCCTCTGCGCCTCCCCCTCCGCTCCCCGGGGTGGCGGCGGGGAGGGCGGGGGGTGTGAAGTCAACTGCCCTGCCGCGGGGCTGCCCTCGCTTCGGCCGCCGCCGCCGCCCCTCTGCACGGGCGTTACCGGCCACCCGAGGCCCCCCTCCCGCGGCCCAGGCGCGCGGAGCCCGCGGCAGCACCGTCCCCGCTCTCCGCGCGGGGCAGCCATTATAATCCAGTTGTGCCAAGAGCGCCACGCCCCGCGCCCAAGTCAGGGCAGAGCGGGCGAGCGCGGCTCTCCCCCAGCCAGGGCGGCTCGGCCCCCGCCCAGAAGGCGTCAGCGCGGCCCGCTTCCTCAGCGACGTCCGCTCCCCAGGCCCAGCGCCCCCGTTACGCAACTCCGCCCGTGAGCTGAGCGGAGCGGAGCGGAGCACAGCCCAGCCCACCCTCCTCCTCCCCCCGCCCCCCCCAAACCCGCCGCTCCCGATAACTCCCCCCTCCCCCGCCTCCCTCCTCCTCCGGTTTTTAAAGGCGCACGCCAAACATGCTGGCGCCGGGTCATCGCAAAGCTCCTCTAACTGACGGCCCGCCCGACCTCTCAGAAGCCGCCAGTCCCTGAAGGCCCGCCCCCTCCCTCCGACGCCGACCAACGGGACGAGGCCGGCGAGGGAGGCGGGCGCCGAAGGCCAACCAAGCCGAAGCGCAGCGGTGGAAGAGCGCTATGACTGACGTAAGTCAACAAAGGTCACGTGCGGCGCCGCGGAGGCGGCGATTGGCTGCGTGGGCCCGGGCGGGCGGGCGGGGAGGGGGGGTCACGGTGGCGGCGTGGGGCTCGCTGTGTGACACAATTACAACAACTTTGGGCAGCTGCTGGGGAAGTTTGTACGGGCAGCAAACACACCCCGCGCGGCAGGGCGGGCGGGGCCCCTGTCACCCCGGCTCCGCGCACCCCTCGCCGCCGGGGCGAGCGGCGCCGCGGCGATGTAAACACGGCTCCGCCGCCATCCGCCGCAGCATCAGCCTCCGCCTCCGCCTCCTCCTCCCCCCCCCCCGCCCCGAGTCTCCAGCGCTGGGGCTCCCTCCCTCCCTCCCCCCTCCCTCCTCCTCCTCCTCCTCCGAGCAGCGGGGCTTCCCCCCGCCTCCCTCCCTCTCCCCTCCCTCCCTCCCTCCCCCTCCCTGCCGGCTGTTGTTGTTGTAATAAAAGTTGTGGTGTGTGTGTGTGTCGGGCACCCCGCCCCGCCCGGCGCTGGGGGGTGTTGGGGGCGCGCAGGGGGGGGGGTTGCGATCGTGAGTTAATTACGCTGCGTTTCCATGAAATCGTGCGGAGTGTCGCTCGCCGCTGCCGCCGCCTCTGCTGCTCCTTTCGGTGATGAGGAAAAGAAAATGGCGGCGGGGAAAGCGAGCGGCCAGAGCGAGGAGGACTTCGCCAGCTTGACAGCCGAGGAGAGAGAAGCCCTATCCGGCCTCGACAGGTACCCGCTCCCCACTCCGCCCCGGCCGCCTCCGTGTCCCGGCTCGGCCCGCGCTCCCTCCGTGTCCCCCCCCTCCCCTGCCCGCGGCTCCCCGCTCGGGAGTGCGTGTGTGCCCGTGTGCGGGCTCCCGGCCGCCGCCGCCGCGCTCTGCCCCTGCCCGCCGGGAGCGAGCCTGCCTGCCTGCCCGTGCGGGGGGCTGACTCTCGCTAACGCTGGTGCCTCTCTCTCCCCTCCCTCCCGCCCGCTCCCCTTCTGCAGCCGACTCTTCGGATTTCTGAGGCTTCATGAAGATGGCGCCAGAACGAAGGCCTTGCTGTTAAAGGTAAGCGCGAGGGTGGATGTGGAGCGGGGCTGGGGGGGAAGGGGGGGGGGAGGGGAGGGAGCCGGCCCGGCCCAGCCGCCCCCTCCCTCCGGTCCCCCGGGCCCACACGGTGAGTGTGTGCGTGCGAGCGGGCGTGCACCGGGGGGCGAGGGCGTGTGCGAGCGGGGCACGGCCACATCCGCGGGCGCACGTCCCCGCGGGCGGCAGGGCGCTCCGCCTCGCCCCCCCGCCGCGCTCTCCCCACGCGTCGCTGCCGCCTTTGCCCCTTCCCCCACTTCCCCCCCCCCTCCCGCGTAGCCAGCGCGGTGCCCCCCTCCCCCCGCGGGGGGGAGCCGAGCGGGGCCGGTGCGGGGCGAAGGGAGCGCGGCAAGGCCGCGCTTCGGACACTCTGCGGGTGCGCGTCCAGCCCCGGGACGGGACGGTGCCTGCGCGCCGGGGCCGGAGGCTGGGGCCGGGAGCGAACGCCAAGCGGCGCGGCGGGGCGGGGGAGGGGGCGCGGGGGCGGGAGGGGGGGGGGAAGGAGGAGGAGGTGGCGGCGGCCGGGGGGGGGGGGGGGGTGGAGGGCGCGCGCGAGGCGCTGCTGACGTTGGCCTCTCCCCGGACCCTCCCTCGTGATTTTCGCCCCGCGCGGCGGGGGCCGGCGGCTGCGCGCGCCCTGCCCGTTGGCGGGTGCGCCTCGCGGGGCGGGGGGGGGGGGGGGGGGGGCGCTGACCCGCAACCGGGGGGAGCGGGGGCCCGGGCCGGGGCGGGCGCGGAGCGGAGCGCAGCGGCTCCCGGAGCCCGTCGCCGAGTGACTTGTTTACTGCCCGGGCCCGGCTGCCGCCAGCGTGCCAAGGTCCTCGCCGAGCGCCGCGTCCCGGCCGCCGGCCCCCCCCACCCCACCCCACCCCACCCCCTCACCCCGCCGTCCCCGGCCGCCGGGCGGCTTGACAGGGAGCGGGGCGGCCCGCAGGTTGCTGGAGCCGGCCCCGTCTTTTGAGAGAGATGTTTGTTTCTGTGAAAAGTTGTTGGCCCTGTCATTTAGTTAAGTAATGGCTGCTCCTGTCGGCCCAAGATGGCCGGACAGGGAGGAGAAAGAGAAGGGGGGGGGGGGGGGGGGGGGGAGGTAAACACGAAACAAATACCGGGAACGAATCTGCGCCTCGCCTGGAGCGTGAAGCCCCCGGTGAACGTTGCGGGAAACTCTCCTGCGCATTGCAAGTTCTTTCTGGGTGCTTTCCTGCTGCAGGCAGGGCGTTTGCAGCGCCGGTGTCGTCCTTATCAACCTGTAGCACATTCTGGTGCCCATCCGTAAGCTATTGACAAAGGCGGTGCAGGCCGAGTGCCTGCCAGTTGTATTTAAAGACCGAACGCGAAGAGCACGTTTGGGTAACAGAAGAAGTCGAACTGTTTTTAAAATACCACACGGTTGAAGCAGGGGACCGTGTTGTTCTGGTTCCTGCTTCCTGACTTGTTCCTGTCAGTAGCGTTGCATTTGACACTTTGTTCATCCTATTGTTGTGCCCGTGCTCCATGCTGCTATTTTCACGTGAAGAATTTTTTTTTTCTGTTGCTGGTCTTGGTTGATCTGAAGACCTAACTCTAAAGCGTGTTGAATTCGGTAGCCTAGGCCCTTACGTGTGTTTGGATGTTTATTTCTGGCACGATTGGAAAAGCTGAATGTCAGGACGTGGGGGGAGGGGGGAGGGATGGAAGGAAAAGCAAGTACACTTTTCTTTGTGATTATATTTTAAAAAATCTCGCCGTTTCCTTTTGATTTTCAGAGTTATTTATAAAAGTGCTTCTTCCGATTAATCAAAAAGGTAGGGGAGTGGCATGTCGGACCAGTTAAATAATGTACGCTAACTGTTAGTGGGCCAGAATTAATGTCTGCTCTGTGAATGCTGTCGAGGCTATCGGAAATATTAGAAGGAATCATATATGGGATAGAGCTTAAGGATGCCAGATAGCAAATAAAAGCATCACATGTAACTAGATGTCGCATAACATCACTAGGTTAAGTTTTATTTTGCGTACTGTAAAATTAAGTAATGCGGGCAGCAGTTGAGTTTTGAGTCCTTTCTTGCATATAATGCATTTTCTTTTTTTATGCCAGCCAATTAAAGTTTTAGTATATACAGTCAGCCTGTTCGAGATGACTGAAGTTGTGCGGCATTTTGATAGTTTTGAAGTATATTTCTAGAAATATCATTGTATGCTCTCCTGCTGTATCAATGTATGAATCCATGCAGTGAATACTAAAAAAAACCCCACAACCAAATATTTTGCTATTTCACCTCAGTTTTTCTGACAGTGTTTTGGACATTTATGAATTGCACAGTAACTCATGAAACATGGTCTTCATAAAACTTGTGTCTGAGAAAAGCAGATTGTTAAGGAAGTGGAAAGATTAAAATGTTCAGTGCAAAGATGTTAGAGAGGAATTTCTTTGCTTGAACCAGCTTCGGTTTTGTTTGTGCTTTTTACTTTCGGGGAATGTGCACATGTTTCAATTACAGTTATCGATAAATAAGTTGTTATTTTTAAGATTTTTTTACTTAAATCATTTTCTGTGTGTGTGAAGCTTCGTACAATCTACACTGTACGGAAAGGCTTAGAGGAATTAATCTAGCAGATCACTTTTAATTCCATATAAGGATTATTTTTATTGTAGAAAGTGGGGCCATATATATGTGCATTTAATTAATAGGTTTTACAGCGATAGTAACAAAATCTTTCCTTTTGTGCATGGAGCGACAACAGCTAACAAAGACCCTAGAGTTCCATAGTTATGAAATCCTAACTGACTGATTTAAGAATCTACAAGCCACTGCATTATAAAGTAACGTGAGATTTGTGTGGAAGTATAGCAGGTAAGGAAAACCATTGAGTCATGTTTCCGGAGGAATCCTTCACAAAGGCAAAAATTTATCGGTACTCCCCTTGATGCGAGACTAGTACACCCGCTACGGAACCTTCTAAAAAGGCAGGCTGTAGCAGCCACTCTTCTGTGGGCGCCTGACAGTGTTCCCTGGTTACCTGTGGTTAAGGTGGTAGGAGCAGCGTACGTGTCTGCTGTCCGAGGAGACTGCGGCGGGGGGGAGGTGAGGTCCTGGGTTGCAAGTGTTGAGGGAACTGCTCCGTTATCCGCACAGGTACTTGTGCAGCAGCAGGATTCTCTTGTGGGCTTAAATTCGGTGCCTCGGTACAGGGAGGTACTACACTCTTTTTTTTTTTTTACTGGGATTAAAACTCGGCAGGAGGCAATGCATTGGCTCAAGGCACTTGCAGGCTGACCAGGAGATCTCGTGAAGCCTTTGCAGTGGGAACTCTGGTTTAATGAAGCCACACCCTGACGGAGTTCAATGAGAAGAAATGTGGGATCTCTTTCAGGGATGGAGGAAGCTTCATGTCTGGAGCTTTAATGTAGTTGTGGATTTCATTCGTGCTCCGGGTCTGGACTGCAGTCCCCCTTTTTTGGTAGTTCCGCTTTGTAGGACGTATGGCTGTAGTATCGTGAGCTAAACTGAGTCCTGCTTCTGGGTGTAGCAAATCAAAAGAGCAGATAAGACATCAGATCTATACAGTTTGATGAATTATTGACAATATAGACTAAAGGTCAGCAATATTGTATTGTTGCTCCATGTATTGGATATGCGATAAGCCAGAAGAAATCAAACTTTCCTGTAGTGGTGAACACGCTGTTAGTATGTGTGACGGAGGAATAGAATTTTCTGTTGCCAAAAATTTTGTATTTATTTTGCAGAAAAGGAGCTTGAAAATCATAGTTTGCAGCTAGCGTGGTTTTGGGGGAGAGGAGAGGGAATTTGAAAGAGAGGTCACCTTTCAAACTGGTTGAAATGCTGAAAATCCAATGTAGCCAGTCTTCTATAGGAGAAAGTGCTCACTGTTATGCTTCTGTAGTTGACAAGAACATTAATGTGAAGGAGCAAAAAACCCCAAAGTAAAAACAAAACCCCTGCTGTTATCTTGATGTCTCTTTCTCCCAGGAAGACATTCTCTCAGGAGGTGAAGCTTAAAGATTACTTGGGGGTGGGGGGGAGGGGGGGGGAGGACAGCCATTGTATTGGAAGTGAATTGCAAAGCATTTCCTTTTTCTTTCTTTCTTCCTTCCTTGTTATTTTTTTAATGGTACTTCCAGTATTTAGCCAAAGTTGACTTTCTTTCAGTGACAAACGTTCATTTCATAAGCTATAATTATTTGGCTTCTCTACAGATTTAGGTTGGTGTAGCTGGTTTAATGTATTGGGTATAAGATGCTTGTTACTTGCTATTCATCGAGTTTAATCAGTTTGTCACATCCTGTAGACAAAATTTGAAGCATGTTTCCATTTAAAAGTATTGATGTTGAAGTCGATTTAAAGAGAGATGAAGTAGTTCCATGCAATATGCCAGGTTTTGGTCTCTGTGTCACCTCTTGTGGTTTTGCAGCCCTTTTGTTTTCCATCTGATTTTTAAAATGGTATTTCTTTTGTGTAAAGGCTACACGTGTTGACAAAATTAACAAAGTGATTATGTGTGCTTTTATTAAACATACAAAATAAGTGCACAGTGACAATATTCTTTCATCTTTCTTCTAATTGTAGGTGTTGCTTGTTTAAAAATAGTTCTGGACAGTGTGAGTTAGTATATATTGACTTTGTCCCTTTAGTGTTGACATTAATGTTAATTTTCTACTAATCTATAATTAAATATCCTCAGTTTTTAATTATAACAGACTGCTTGAAAAATAATTATGCAGGAAAACATTTTAGCAGATTAGTCTAGGTGTAGTAAAGTTTTTTTTTTAATAACTTTGGAAACGTTTTGGCTTAATTTATTTTCATCAAAACAAAGAAATATTGCTCTAAAAAGAATTACATTGTTTGCCTTACATAATGGCAGTGCTGGGAATTGAGAGACTGGGAATCGGTACCATGAGACATTTGTAAAGCATTCCAGGAACTGGGCAGCCTCTCCAGTTTCTGTAAATTTATATCTGAGCTGTTCCTTTTATGTTTTTTTTAAATTCATTCTGTATTTCTAATTATTTGTTATCTAGCATACTGTCTGTTAATGTGGAACAAGTCGAAGTTGGTTAAAACTTTGTAAATTTTGTTATGGGTGGAACTGGTTTTCTAGCCTTTTTTGAAGGTGTCTGGAAGTGGAAAGATTTGAAATAAAAATGTTAAATGTGTTTATTGGATGACTGGGACTGACATAAATTTTTGAAGATAGTATTTTTCTGTATGCCGTTTGGGCTTTATGTTAATAGGGTAGGGTTTTTTAGGATCCAATTAAGGTGTAATGGATGACGCATACCATAGTTCATGATTGTACCATGTTTGTTATGTGATATTTATGTATCCTGCTACTTAAAGACTTAGTTACAGGTTTGCAATATTTGTACTTCATCTGGTATTAAAAACAACTTTTTTTTTTTTTTTTAAATGGACAGTACACAGTGCTTTTTGTTGACGCTTGAGATACTTGGCATGTTTTGATACTTTCAAAAGTAGTGTTCAAGGCACGGTTCTTTAAAATAGTGGGTTTTTTATTGCTCAAAACATCTATTCTTGAATGTTTTGGATGTTTCTTAAGTTTAAACTGTGGTGTTATTACTTCCTGAAGGCAAGGAAATGGATGAAGTTACAAATGTTAGAGTTGTCATTTTAATATGTTAATGAAAAGACAATGGTAGACCTCATCTTTACAAACAACGTGCTTTTCTAGAAGTGTCAAACAACGTGCTTTTCTAGAAGTGTAGTTAAGATTGCAGGACAGCTAGCATATTGGTATTTGCATTTCAGTAAGCTTTATGTTCACTATCAGGAGACCATTAATAGGGAATACAGTACAAGCTTTTTCTTTGTTATAGTAGCTTTTCATGTTTCTTAACGGAATAAATGTTACATATTGTAGCTTCTAAGTAATGGTCTGCTGAGTCTGGAGGCTGAAGTGGTCCATTTCTTTAAGTGATACGTATGCATAGACTTAAGATAATTCATGCCCTACTGACTTAATAATCAAACAGACAAGGCAGGCAGCGATTTGGGGTGAAGAAGAGAGAAATATTAGTGTATTTTAGCAGCTGAGGAATAGAGGATCTGATAAATTATTTATTTTTTGAAAGTATGAAGAAAACCTGTGGCAAGGATGGGACACAACTCTTTTCCTTCAGTTCCATTCCAATAATTTAACCACTGAAATCCTTCCATTGATTCATTTGTGCATCACGAGACTCATGAACTCTAGCTTTGAAATTGCTATACAGGTAATCTTAGGTAGCATATGTGAAGAAGAAATAGACAATCTAAAGCTTTTGGCTATACGTAGTAGTCAGGTGTGCTTTCTGCTCATGAAAAGCCTGGCGCTCTGCCTCTTGCCAGACTTCATAGCTGTTTGTTCACTGCAGTGGGTTGAGTGGACTTGATAATTATGGAGGTAAGACTATCTGCAAATGTTGCTACCATCTGAAGTAAGGGTTGAAAGCATCATCTAGAAGTTATACCATATGTTTGTTATACCATTTTAGAAAAAAGTAGATGTTTCATACTTGGATAACTCTGTGCGTGCAGAACCATTTGTTTTCATTACATAGTAAGATGATAAAAAATTAAGGAGAGTTACGGAAAATGTCTATGGCTATAAAGTGATTTTATACTAACTAACATTTGTCACAGGACTTTCCAGTACCAGAATTATATGCCCTAGCCCACTGTTGTTCTTTATCCTACTGAGTATTAGGCAAACTTACATTCTCTGGAGAAATTAAACTTTGGTTTCCAGCCATACAGATTAATGAGTTAAACTTCAGGTTGATCTCTGGTTAGTGAACAAATACTGTTCTTCTTGGTCCTGAACTGCTAAGATTTTTGGGTAATGGGAGGGATTGTGCAGTATTTTCAACAGACTGCAAGGGAAAAAAGTGTGTGTATTTGTAGTTTGAGAATACTAAAATAGTTGTGTAAAAAACAGTTACTGCTGTAAAGGTCTTAGATCAGCTTTTGCAGAAATGAATTAAGCAGATGGGCTGTGAGTCTGAGGTGAATACATATCTGAGCTAGGTGGCAGGTTTTAGTACTGGTTCAGATAATTCCAGAAGCTGAGCCCTTGTCATGCTCAGTGTGAATGCATATAGGTATACAACTTCCAGTCCTTTAGTTTCACACCTATCTCGTATTTTGCATGTACAACTCATATAAGTTTCTTTTTGTTTTAACCTCCCTTCTTGGTGAGGTTCTGCAGCTATGGTGTTTGAAGTGTAACATTTGATTAATGTATCTTCACAGTTAAGAATTGAAGTGATGTTCACTAAACTTCAGGTGTCATTATGGAGACTGGTTGACTGTCCTTCTTACAGATGTTAACAATGTTAATCTTGTTCACTAGCAGAATAGTTCTTTGTAGTTAAAACCAGACAAAATTGAACTAAGTGGTCCTGTATGGAGCCCTGCAGAAGGCTGCTGGGATTTGTATAGGTTGTACCTGAGAGGATAATCTTGGTACCTTAGAGAACACTTGTTGTTATGAGGAAAGAGAGGAACTGTGTTTGATATAGTCTAATCTGAGTTTGTTGGACCAGGGAAGTTCTGTAAAGCAAAAGAAAATAATTAAATAATTTGCTATATGTTTCTGATTTACAGATAGGTACATTTAGATAAATAGCCGTAGTAGTTGTAGTTCCTCTTGTGGAAAGGCTGCTTTCAAGACTGGCCTGTTTCAAGAGTAGTCTGTTCAAAGCTTGTTTTCAAGACTAGTTCTATTGATACTGTCAAAAGTAGTATGGGCCATTTGATAGTTTGCTTGTGGACCTAATAAAGTTTGTTGAATGGTACATTGTTACAATGAGCCTCTGTTTGTCAACATTTTGCAGTGGATCAGGTATTATTCTTGATACTGAATACTATTCTTTGTATCTAAAGAATGATAGGAAAGTACTCCCTATGTAAATAAAATACTGTGTTAACGAACAAAAAGCCCCTTAAGCGTGTTTGGGAGTTGAATATTCTTTCTCAGATTCTTTCACTTTGGAGTATGAGAGGACACATGGATTACCATCAGAGCTGTTTTGACAAAATAGCTTCCTGTATGGTTCTTGCATTTGCTACGTAGCGTTCACAGAAGAAGCTTGTTTAATTAAGATGTAGAATTAAGAGCTCATTTATAGTTTTGTAAAGGGAGTGACTAAAAGCGTGTTATGAATTACAACCAGAACACTATATGTCTACATATGAACTTCCTTTGTGGTAAGTTGTTAAATTAATTGTTGTTTGTTAAAATGGCTTTAAGTCATTTCCTTTTCTCACAGTGGCGTTTTGAGGATTATGATTCACTTCTCAATATAGATCAGTTATTAAAGTCTAAAGCAGATTGAATTGTGAGTGTGCTTTTCATTAAAATTCTGCTTGCATTTTGAGAATTTAAAAATTCTGAACAATTTCAGGATATCATTTTCAGCATTAGTCCAAAGATCCAGTGCAATGGCTTTAAAAGTAGAGCCAATACGTCTACTTTTTTTGGTAGTTTTATGTTACTTCCATTGCAGTTACCATTTTAACTTCTTATTTGAGCACTGTTTTCATTATCTTATGATTTGAAAACTTAGTTGCACGAGAATCCATAGTAGAATAATGAATTGAAGTGAAGGTTTTAGTTTTATGTATTTTTCCTTTAGGTAACAGAATTTTAAGTACTCTCTCTGTTGCTTCTCATATGTGCTAGTGAAACCATTTTTTGGCCTGTGTGATGAATCAGGCTGGAGAACTGATTCAGATCAAAAATAACCTAGTAAAAATGTAAAAATCATTAGTTTTAAATAACCAATACTGAAGATTAGTACTAAGACAAAGGTTTTCGATTTTAGAAGAGCAAACTTCAGCTTGCTCAGAGCTCAGTTGGGAGGGATTCTGTGGGAAGCTTCCACAGAGGATAGAGGAGCTAGCGAGTGCTGGGAGTTTTTCAAGAACGCTATCCTGGAAGCACAAAAAACGTTCACCCCCTTTAAAGGTAAGGGAAGTAGGCGGAGCAAAAGACCCCTTTGGCTTAACTGTTAGCTTCTGAGTCTGCTCAAAACCAAAAGAGAAGCGTACCAGAGATGGAAAAGCAGACGAATACCCGTTGAGAACTGTCAGGGCATTGCCAGGGCCTGCAGAGATGCAGTTAGAAAAGCAAAAGCTCAGCTCGAATTGAAATTGGCCAGAGATGTTAAAAACTGCAAGAAAGGGTTCTTGAGATACGTAAATAACATGCAGAAACAGAAGGAAAATATTGGCCCGCTGTTAAACAGCAGAGGTGAATTAGTCACCAACAATGCTGAAAAGGCAGAGGTTCTCAACACTTTCTTGACCTCTGTCTTTACCAGCACTGCTGGGCCTCAGGCCTCGGGAACAAAAATCCGGGTTGATGCAAACACAGACCCACCATCTGTGAAGGACGAGTTGGTGTGTGAACTATTACAGGAGCTTGACCTCTACAAATCGATGGGCCCTGACAAAATCCACCCGAGGGTGTTAAGAGAGCTGGCTGATGTCGTTGCGAGGCTGCTCTCCATAATCTTTGAGAAGTTGTGGAGATTGGGGGACATCCCAGAAGACTGGAAGGAGGCTCATGTCACCCCCATCTACAAGATGTGCTTAAGGGAGGATCCAGGGAATTACAGGCCCATCAGTCTTACTTCATTCCCTGGGAAAGTTGTGGAATGAATCCTCCTGGGGGCTATCACAAGTCAAATGAAGCACGTGACTGGGAAAAGCCAGCACAGATTCACCAAGGGCAAATTGTTCTTGACAAACGTGATTGCTTTCTATGACAAAGTAACCTGCTCGTTTCACGTGGGGTGAGATGTGGACGGACATTGTCTACCTGGATTTCTCCAAGGCTTTTGATACAGTTTCCCAGAGCCTCCTCCTAGAGAAACTGATGCGTTACGGTCTAGACAAGTGATCCATGCGATGGGTGGGGATCTGGCTGACAGCTGTACCCAGAGAGTGGTGGTAAATAGCTCCTTTTCAAACTGGCAACCTGTCACAAGTGGGGTGCCCCAGGGATCGATATTGGTCGCAATGCTGTTTAGTATCTTCATAAGTGATTCTGGATGACAGGATCAAGTGTACCCTGATGAAGTTTGCCGATGATATCAAACTGAGTGGGGAAGTGGACACTTCAGAAGGGAGAGCCACCCTGCAGGAAGACCTGGGTAGGCCGGAAGAGTGGGCTAACAAGAAATTATGAAGTTCAGGAAAGACACATGTAAGGTCTTGCACCTGGCAAAATGTAATCCATGAGTGCAGCACAGGCTGGGATCTTCCTGGCTGGGGAGCAGCTCTGTGGAAAGGGCCCTGGGGGTCCTGGTGGACAACAAGCTCAATATGAGTGAGCAGCGTGCTGCTGCGGCAAAGGCGGCCAACAGGATGCTGGGTTGCATCAAGAAGGGCAGCACCAGCAGAGAGAAAGAAGTCATTATCCCAGTCTACTCAGCACTTGTCAGGCCACACATGGAACACTGTGTTCAGTTTTGGTCCCCGCTATACAAAAAAGATGTGGACACGCTGGGGAGGGTCTAGAGAAGGGCCACAAAGATGATCAAAGGACTGGGAGGCCTGCCATATGAAGAAAGGCTGAGGGAACTGGGTTTGTTCAGCCTTGAGAAAAGAAGGCCTAGGGGAGACCTTATCACCATGTTCCAGTATTTAAAGGGTGGCTACAAAGAAGATGGAGACTCCCTGTTTACGAGGAGTCATGTGGAAAAGACAAGGGGTAATGGGTACAGGTTACTTCTGGGGAGATTCCGATTGGACACAAGAGGACACTTTTTCACAATGAGAACAATCAGCCATTGGAATAATGTCCCCAGGGAAGTGGTGGATACCCCAACACTGGACACTTTCAAGATTCGGCTGGGCAGGGTCCTGGGCCATCTTGTCTAGACTGTGCTTTTGCCAAGAAAGGTTGGACCGAATGATCCTTGACGTCCCTTCCAGTCTGGTATTCTGTGGTTCTGTGAATATGGTTCATTGTGCACATTCAAAAAGTGCTCTACAGGTACTTAGAGAGATTTGGGAGACTAGGGTGGGTCCAGCTTAGTGTGGTGCTGTTTCTGCAAGGAATATTTATAAAACTGTTGCTGAAGCAGAAAGGTTTGCTCCCTTGTTTTCTTATGGGGGATGGAATTATATATATTTTGGAAACACAGGTTGCCAGGATTATATTTCTTTTTGGAGAGGCGGGACAGAATGAGCACAGTGGCCCAGCTTCATTACTCTCTCTGAAGGAAGACCTAGTATTTTGTGAAGTTAGTCTGCCAGTAGGAGACTTAGGACACGTTCAGATCTGAATATACGTGTAGCAGCAGAGAATGCCAGAATATATGTAGCAAGGACTGTAGAAGAAAACTAAGTCTTCGTCATTGTGGGCATGGCTGAATGAAGGGAAGATGCTGAGGCATTTAGGTTGAGTACTTAATTAATTATGTTTGAACCTATGCCTACTGAAAATCAGGCCTCCGTTTGATTTTGGGGAAGAGGAGAAATGGAAGTCTTCTGGGAAGTTTTTTCAGAATATAGTGTTACAGTAAAAGGAAGAGGTTTGCAGTTAAAGGAAGTGGAGGAAAGGTTAAAAAAGGCTACTTATAAGATTAGATGTGAGGAAGAGTGGGAAACCAAGGAATTAAATGGGTGACATAGTGATGCAGACAAAAGGGGGGTAGGGGTGGCAGTGGAAGTCATAGTATATTTATTCTTTCCAGCAGCTACCTGAATCTTGTCCCTGGACACTATCTAACTGTTACTGCTAACTTAAAGTAGTAATTAAGCTCTTGATGTTGCTGGTCCCTGCCTCAAAAGATTTTAAAAACAAAGTAAACAGGAACAAAATAGAACAAAATTGAGGAGGGTTTGTGGAGGGTGTGAAAAAGCTTAGTAAGAGTTATATTCTGTAAGTTCTGAATCTGACAGTGCCTCTGCTCTCCCATTTTTGAAAAATAAACAAAAAAAAAGGCATGGCAGAGGAAGCTGCTCCTTTAACAGAAGCATCAGCTGCATTGTCTATGTCTATCTTCTACTGCTGCTTCCCTTTTCCCTCCTTCCCCGCCAAGGAGGAGAAGAGTAAAGAAACGTACTGCTTCTGCTCTTTCCTCAGGGTGAAAATGAAGGCTAAGAACTGTCATGTGTCTGTTCTCCTGTTACGTTTTGCTGCCTTTAGATTTGAAGGATAAAGCAAGCTGAGCAAGTATGGAAGATGTAGGTGGATATGTTAAAAGGGCAAGAAATAGTTTAAAGTATGGAATTGAAAGCGTGTAAGGGAGAATGATGCTGATCTAAGGAATGTACTGGTATAGTTTAATGCAACAAAGTGTAGAACGAGCGTAAGACAAAGTGGAAGGATAAGAAAAATTGAGAACATCCATTATATACCATCATAAAGCATGTCATAAGCAATCTGTGGTAGGAAAGAAAAAGTGGAATGATATTGGGAAGAATAAAGTAGTACAAAAATTGAGTACATTGGGTGGTAAACTTTAATGGAGCTTCTGGGCATGTTACAAATATAGTCACTAAAGGTAAATTATATACACCATGGTTCTTAAAACTGTATGCGTTCTTAGTCTTTGGTGTGGTGCACAGAAATGTGTTGTTTTCTGAATATTTTTAATCTCTCCTGGGTTTTAATGGTTTTAAGGGCAGAGCCTTTGAATTTGTGATTTCATTAACACTTGAACGTTATAAATTTTCAAAGATGGGAGACTACAAAACTCATTGAAGGACTATCTGATTTCAAGTGTTACCTATTGAAAAGGTCAACAAATTAGGCTTAAAGGTCTTTTTTGCCTCTTAACCAAATTTCTTTTCTTTTTTTCTTCCTTTTAAGAAGAAATGAGTGTTTATTTGTTCCTTTCTTAATTCAAAGAAAAACGTGAGTATAGCTTTTACTTTTTGCAATTTCTGAAAACAAAATTAGCTGAACAGTTTCTAACTAGGGATTCTTTTTCAGAAATTGCAAAAAACTGTTCAGCTAATTTTGAATCAGAACAGTACATACTCCTCTATTTCTTGCTTAAGAGGTGGGGAAATTAAAAACAAAAAAAGTTGTGCACGAAAACAAAACTCTAAGCATTAGATGATATGAGAGAGATGCACGTCTGAGCCAGCCTCTTCTGGTGTCTTTATGAAAATCCTCAAGTATACGTTTAGCATAGGAGCACACATAATTTAATTAGCAAGTTACGTTTTTGTAGTGGAGGGCTTTTTTAACTGTAGTTATTATGTGGAGGAAATTAATAGTTGAAACGGCTTTAATGCCTCTTTTGGTTATAGGTGGGGAGGATTTAGAGGTGTTTATAGCAGAGTTTATTTTTGTTGCCTAAGTAAGATGAGATCACAGAGACCATCAGAGTCCATGTTAACTAATGAGCAGAGTAAGGTCTCATTTTCAACCTTAAAAGGCCTCTGTTACTTACAAGTTCATGTGTTAAAAGTTTTATTAGTTTTGACGGTTTTCTGGGATTAGTTAAACACTGTCCATCTTTGCTGTCTTGGTGGGAATTTTTTATATGAGTAGTCTCAATACAAGAGATTTTTAGACGTTTATTCGATATGAATACTTTGAAAAAAGTACTAATGGTTGAATGGAACCTGGAAAGGAGACATTTGTTATGTTAAAAAATGGAAAGCACAGCAAAAGCTGTGTTGTAGTATGGGATCTGTTGTAGGGGAGGCAGATGTATTTGGGACAGTTGGAAGAATTGTGGAAGGTTGTGTAAGAATTCCTTAGATGATTGTGTGTGGTAGGGATATGATTGTTGTGTAGGACTGTGATGCCTAATCTTGAAGATTGTCTTCAGTTAGTCTGGGAATGTAGATGTGTTTCAAACTCTATGAGGAAGAAGCTGGAATTGGAATATTGCAATCTATTTATTCCCTGCCAGAAAAATGCTGTCATCTTAAGTTGTGTTTTTCTTTATTAGTTGATTTTCTTCCCCCGTGGCAGCTTGTTTTTTGCTTTTGAATGGTAGGATGTTTTCCTGTATTGCCAGTTGCAAACTTCGAGCTTGCTTGCGTTGTGGCCAGAAATCGCTGAGAACAATGGCGACTCCATTATATCCAGTGAAAAAGGAATCTTTTGTACTACTTACTTTTAATTGCTAATTAAGCAAAGTCCTTGGTAGTTTGGAAGAATGGAATAGTTTATGCCCTCCACTTTAGACCAGTATTTGCCGCTCAGTTGCAGAGAATGATGGAAGGGGTGATTTTTATTAAGATTTCTAGATGAAAGTGACCTTCCTGAGACAGTGAAAATGGGTAAGAGCACTCACTTTGCACAAGAAGCTCTCAGGATTCAGGGAACATGTGGCGCCTGTGGAACTGAGGAGCAGTTTAGGACTTCTGTGCTGTCTGAGAAGGCCTAGCAACGCTGCCTGCCCCCTCCCAAACTCTCTATGGGTTTTGTCTGATTGCTCTGCTTCAGTTTCTGTATTTAGTGATGAAAGGTATTTTAGATTGTCCAGACAAGCAGCGGGGATCTTCCAGAGAAAGCTTGTTGATTTTTGGAGATTATTTTAATTTGTTCTTGATTTTTATTTTTTTAAGCAATGAGATTAGAGTGAAGCTTCCTTAATAGTGCAGCACTGGTTCCAATGCATTAGAATTCACTTATTTTACAGATTCTTTGGCACAGGTAGGTAGGGATTTTCTAACACCAGGAAACTGTGCCTCAAGAGGAGTGGGTAAGCAGATACGCAGATTTACCAAATGAAACAGGAAAACAAGTTCCAACTACAGGTCATTTCACAACTTTTTCCTCAGGGCTTTCTCACAGTCAGAATTCAAAAATGGAACAAACTGATTCAAAGCAATTCATTAATGACTGGCTTAAGGTCTGTCAGGCTTCAGACAGCTGGAAAGGAGAAGGAACACATTTCTGCTCCGCTGACTTAATTTTCATCGTTTTTCTATAGTAGTTGAGAACCTTTCTAGATTTTTGTCATACCATTTCTGCAATTGATTAACTCATACATTCTCATAAGCATACTACCTATTTCACTTAGCACCTTGTTTGCCAGTGATTCCCTTTTCTAAATAAAAAAAAATTGCGGAAGAGTAGTAGTTATCACTACCTGTAAGTATTGGTACCTGGGCTTAAGAACAAGTGTACTGTCAAATTCAGATACCCTCTTTGTGTTTATGTTCATACTTGGATCTCAGTTGGACAGTAGTCTGCTGCTATAGCTGTGCTGGCATTTTTTCTACCTTGGCAATCCCTACACAGCATATGCTGACAGAAGTTACTCTGTTAGCATCGTTGCACTGTTACGTGCAGTGTCAGAATCAAAACCCGTTAGAGCTCTCTACTGTTACCCTAGTTGGAGGGTTGAACCAAGGTGTATGATTTTTTTTCTTACCCTAGTGTACGAGCAGACAGAACGTGGTAGAGCTGATTTTTGTGGAACAGCAACACTGTCTGTAGCTTGGGCCTTCATGTGCTGTTGTGATACTACTTGTATTAACTTCAGCTTTCAGTGTCTTCCATGCTTTCTAAAGAATGAAAAATTCCGATCAGCCTTAAATCTTGTTGCAAGTAATGTAATTTAGAGCCCAGGTCAATGTGATCTTGCTATTTGTTATCTCAAATGACCAGAAAAAAACATGCAGTGTTGTACTGTACCATGATTGCACAGGATTATGCTCTGCTAAGGATGGAATATTCTGTAGGTGAAAACCATTCTGAAGTGGTAGCTTTTAAGGAAAGACACATTTTTCAGAGCCATTGCTTTTTGTCCTTAATAAAAGGTGTATCACAAGTTATGTAAGTTCTTTACTCTGTTGCAACTGCTGTATCAACTTACCTTTTAATTATAAGCTACTATGTTTTTCCTTGTTTTTTAACTTGGTTTGGACAAAACACTGGAAAATACACTTTGTGGATTAAATCTGCAATGCAGGAGGAATTACTAGTGTTACTTAGATGGCAGGAGGAAGAACATTTTTAAACAACAGATACATTCTTAAGATGATGCAACATTTATGTAATTTCATATTGCTCGTTAAATTGGTAATTCACTTAAGTAGAACAAATTCACATTTTGTTTAGAAATTAAAGAACAGACACTAAATGAGTAGGGCAGGTACCATGGTACTGTCTCTCCTTCCACAGTCAGATAAGGGAGTTAAATAGCTGCTTCTGAATAATTTTGGCTCTTAGTGTGAAGGTGAGTTGTACTACCCCTTGAAATGCACATTGCAAATTAAATGTGGGGTTTTCTTCCTTCACATATATCAGAATCTTGGCATTTGATTATCCCTTTGGTTGGACCTCTTGCGTTGCATGTAGAGCGTAAAGGAAAATTCTCTTAGCTTTGGAGAAGGGATACCTTTTGGGAGACACTATTGCACAGCACTTGCTTAGGGTTTTGACCTGAAGTGAGAGGTGAAGTTTCCATTGCCAAGTGGTATTTACTGCAGAAAAGTGCCCATGAAGTTGCACTTGCATTTCTATATGAAGCTGTAGGTATGTAGAAGTTGTCTTTTCTTTGGCTGGTTAGAAACAGTTAAAGCTCCATTGCTTGTGTAATGTTGGCCTCCTAACCTCTCCAGCAAGTTAACCAATCCATTTTTTTCTTATGTGTGTGTCCCTGTCATTCCCCTCCCCCGCAGCAGTTCTAGCTCTGCTTATCTTAAATTCTGCATGCACCTAGCCCCCTGCCACGTAAGTGTCGTGATGTGTGAGATGTTGGTTGTAAGTTTGCGTGTAGTGATAGGAAAGGATGTGGGCGAAGGGAACGCACATACTCACTAATTTTAGAAAAATTAGTTTCAAACAATGTTTATTTTCAGTATTACTAATTAAATTCTCCACCTTTCCTTAAGTCTACTAGTATGCTTTTCAACTAATATATGAATAAATATGCAAAAAGAACCTAATTAATTGTGGTAATAGAACTTTTTAATATACACGTATATTTTAGAATGGTCCTCAGTAGTTTTCTCTTAGATGCTATCATGCAGGTATTCAGTGTTTTATTTCTATGCATGTAGCCTGCATTATCTGTGGGAAAATATCTTTAATTTAGTGTCAGCTACTTCTGTGCAGGCAGTACGTAAAAGCCTTCAGGTTTTGAGTAGTGTTATGTCTGAGCTCTTAGAGGTCTGAGTTGTGTTCTGTGTTCCCAGTGAATGAAATGTTGAGACCTCATACTCTATGAGCATATCTGAACCACTTACAGAAGCTTTGTAGATACAATTAACCCAGAACTTTCTCCAGTGAGCTGAATTGCATTGTCCTGTGAGACTTTTGCCACATGTAACAGGTGTAGGCCTTGCAAGTAGTTTTACATTTACTTTCTGGAAGGAAAGATAACAAAAAGTGTGTGATTGGAATGGGAGGAGGGAAGAAAGGGCAGATGGATGACAGCAGACAGTGAGTAGTGGGAAGATTTCTAACACAGGAAAGAGGAAGAAGCCAGATAGTGTTTCTGGAGGTGTCTCAACAAGGTAGAGAAGACAGACCAGGTATGCAGTGGAGTCAGAGGTAGCATATAGCTTGGGCCACATAATTAAATCAGGAAGTTACATGCTTATCTTCCCTCACATGTTTAAAACTACTGTAACCAGTGGAAGGAGGATCTCCCAGGATTTGGGGAAGTAGCCCACATTTGGGACGTAAATGTCCCCATTAATTGTGCACTCTAAATATAGACCTCTGAAATACAAAAGGTTTTGCTTCCATCGGGCTATATGGCAGGTGAGGGAAAGGAGATCGCAGGACAGAGAAGGCTTGCAATGCTAAACTTGGGTTAAGAAGTACACCTTGTAGTGGCATTTCTTTTTGGTCTTGAGGCAGCACTAAATTGCAAACCTGCTATTGTAGCAGAGCGGTATGTGATATTTGCCTCACCTGCAAACTTGTATGTCAGCTACAAACTGACCAGTTAGTTGCATCTGACACATGAGGTCATGGAGTAGGTGAGTGCTGGTGGTTGTAAATGAGTCCTGGAAATGAATGAGACACAAGCCCAGCTTTTTGGGGGGAGTTTTGAATGCACAACCCGTAAATCCTTTTAAACTATAGCAGAGTTTTTAGGAGGGGAGAGGGATATTTTAGAATCACACAGTATCCTTCAGCTAGTGATGGCTTTGCCATATGCAGCCCCCCCCAGAATACAGCTACTCAGATGGTCATTGTAAGAGAAAGGATTATTTCTTTCGTCCTTCCCTTTTCTGCAAATTGAATGCTAACAGCACAAAATTTTGGTTTATGTAGTGAACTTTGTTCTGTGGTATCTGTGTCCTTCCAGACTGGTCTAGTGACACTTTTAAAACCAGGGAATGAAATTGTTGTGCCTTTGGACATAACTTTAACTCTGACTTCCATGAGTGACACTGCCTCTTTTCAGGTCTGTAATGTGCATGTGCTCATTTGCCACTGTCTACAACTGAAGAGGAGCTGCCCATGGCATTCCTATGGCTCAGTTCTTAGGCTGATTTCCAGGAAGACTCAGCTCTGCTTTTTTCTGAACTTGTTTTTTTCCCATACCCAATCATCTGCCTCTCTACGCCAACTTTGAGATTTGCCTGTCATCCTTGTCTTACGCAACTGCTGATGGTCGTAGTGGCTTAGGTGTGCCTGAGCCTTCCTCCTGCCTGTACAAGGCAGTGCTGAATAAATAGTAGTAGTTTTCTTGAGGCCCAGAAGTGTTCTTTCATTTGATCATGTTAGCAGTCAGGCTCACGACATTTCTCAAGGGAAAGTCTTCTGCATCGCATCACTACTAACATAACAATTCATGCTTTTTTGCTTAATACCTTGACTATAGAGTACAGCTATGCCTTATGCAGCTAGAGTACTAACAGCTGCTTTCCAGTGACTGTTGTCAGATCTTTGTGGACAGAACTGTGGTTACATATATTTCCTGTTTTCAGGATGTTATTTAGTTGCTCTAAGCCTTCTGGAACACCTCACACAAGATTCCACTTGCTAACAAACTATGTGTTAAATTTTCTTGACAAAGGTTTTTTCACTGCGTATTTTTATACTTAGCATGTCACTCTGAAAACCTGTTCACCAATCTAGAGCTACAGTTTCTGTTTAAAAGGTATATTGCATTTTCAGATAAACTTTACAAAAATAGTTGTAGTGATACCACTATCTGCAGCTTTCACTATAGTCCTACAGCTATAGCTTTAGACAGTGCTAGCTTTTTGATAGTGAAAGCAAGTAGTAGCATTAGGACATCAATACTGAAAATAGCACTTTTCAAATTTTAAAATACCATGCCAGATTTAGACTTGGGTTGATGAAAATGGGTCATAAGTTAGTTATTTCATTCCTGAGTCCTGAACAAAAATGACAGCAGAATTCAATGGTAATGCTGCATTTTGCTGGATCTGTTTCTTTTGTCATTTGCTTCTGATCTTGTTGATAACATTTCTGTTCCAGAGAGAAAAATTGGCATTCATGGGCTTTATGAGAACTAAGAACATTTCAAAATAATAGGTGACAGTGGTTATTCATAGTATTTTGGAAAAAAGAGTAAGCCTGAGTTACAAGCCTACCAACTAGATAAATGACACAGCAGAAAGCAAATTGCATGCTTCTACCCATTTGAATGTGAGTGGGGGGAACATCTTTGGAAAAAAAATGCTGTGAACATTTACTTGGAACACACTGCTCTTAGAGAACTTGAGATGGTAGCTTAGCATTAGAAAACTTTTTAAAATACCCTTTCTAATGTAACCACTATGATTCCTGAGCGCCTGTTTTTCTTGTAGAATATTACTGATAGTTCTTGAGTCAGAAAACTATTCATTCTTTTGGAACTATGCTATGGGTGGCAATGAATGTTGGGCATGAGGCATCAACAGTTATTTAAAAAGTGATACCCACTGTCACTTCTGTTGATGTTTGGGTTAGGTGTGGGAGGGTGGGGTTTTTTTGTTGTTTGTTTGTTTGTTGCTTCTTTAAATGGTTTGTTAACAGAAAGTTCCAAATAACCATTTATTTTTTTGCTTCAAAGCCATTTTAATTTTCCACATAAAGTTTTGGATGCATATCACAGAACATGTAATGCTTCTGACTTTTTGTGAATATTCTTACTCTTTTACTCTTTCATTTTTTTTTTCTTTTCTGGGGAGTTGCTAAAATAAAACTTTTCTTCAAATTTAGGAGAAAATTATTTCACAAGTGAGTTTTGAAAAGCAGTTACCTTTGTGTAAATGAAAGCTAGTTTGCATGAGGACAGGAAGCTTCAGTTGTAATGTTAAGTGATACTGACATACCTGCAGTGTTAGTACTTGTCTTGTTAGAGTAATGCTGAAATTAAAGCCAAAATATAATCTGAAAGACCATAATAGGTGGGTTTGGTTCTTAATAAATATATCTGCTAAAAAATTGCATTCCTTTATTAATTAAAAATTTAAAATTGAGATTCTCTAGAGAGAATCCAGGCACTGAATCCCACATGTGTTTATGTTGTTGAAGCTGGCCAGATTTCAAATACTGTCTGTGGGTTTTGGGTCTGTAGTTACGCTTTCCACTTACAGACAGTGTGTTTGCCTCCTGTCTGGACAGTAGGGATGCCGTAGTTCAAAACCTTAAGAAGTTAGTTCAATCTTTTACTCAAGCTTTCCCAAATACTTTTATCCCAAAGCGCCTCAAGGGCATAAGCCCTTTGTTTCACAATTTAGCTCTTTATAGTAAGTAATTGGTATTGGTCTGTCACACTCAGATAGAAATTGCTTTCAGAAATCCTGTGCAGAGTTTTTTAGAGAGAACACAAAAGAATACATAGGTTTATGTGATAGTTTCCAGCTGTTTTTGAAGCCTAACCCTATGTTGCAGGTGATTATGCGACAGATATGTCATTACATTTATGAAAATCACTGTCTTAAAAGTGAGAAAAAAAGAGTGTTTAAAAGTGCTCTTTTCCCTCTACTGTTCCCATTTAAATACTATGCAAGATCCTAATTTTCTGATTCTTCAAACCCCTTTTTTAATTTTCAGTCTAAATTTATACACCTTTTTTTGTCTGTCAATGTTGTTGTTAGGCTGAAATAGTTCTTCTCTTTCTCTGGTGTTTGTCCTGTTGGTACTTGTAGAAAATAGTCATACTAGCTCTTGATTTGCTAAGCTAAATAATTTGAGCTGTTTTGACTGCCTTTTGCAAGAGAGACTCTTCTTTCCTCTTATCCCTGCAGTTCTCTTCAGAATTTATTTATCTTTCCTGAACACAGGGAAATTTTATAGAATGCTGTAGATCAGATCTGCTGAGATGGTATTAGTATTTCTGCTTTTAGAACAGGTTGCTCCCTGTCTCTTCTCCGGCACGAGCTTGGGAGCATCAACTGAAACTACCAGGAAGCAAATTCAGAACAAACGGAAGATGATTCCTTGCAGTTAATCTGTGGATGCTGTAATAGACTGTCTGTTGGTCTGACTGACCACAGTCATCTTGTTTTATCTTTGCTGGAAATTTATCCTCTGTTGAACTCCAGAATCATGTATGCTTTTTTTATCTGCTTTATGTTGGCAGCATATATGCATCTTGGTTTGTTGTCTCATAATCCAATAATTAATGTACTTGAGGTTTTTTTGAGTAGTTTTAATAAGCCTGTTGCAGAGTTCAGGATCTTACATGGTTGTATAATGTTTTACTGCTACACGCCTCCTAGATTTAGCTTTGAAAAAGCCATCTGTGGCATGCTGATGGGTGTGTTTTCAAGTTGTAATGTCCTCACCTCATTTATGGTTGGTAGACCTAAAATAATATTTCAAATTCAGTCCAAAGGCCAGTATTGTATCACTGCAAGTTATGGACATGATAGGCTACCACCAATAAGTGTAATTACAAGGTGAACTACTGTAATATTATGTTCAATTTTGTGTTGCTTGGACACTATTAAATACCTGTGAAAATGGATTTTAGGTAGAGCTTGGTTTGACTCTCAGGAAAAATGAAAGCATGTTGAACTGTACGTGAAACAAGTGCAGGAGACTCGTCCAGAGTCTCGAATCTCATTCCATTGCTACACAGAAGGAATAAATTTTGACAAATCTATTTAGATGTGCTGCACGTTGTGCAGTGTAACTGTACTGTTAAGCATTACAGCGATAAGGAGAATGGAGTTGGGGTTCTGCTACTTTAAGTCTGCCTGGGTGTGAGAGGGACTAGCATGAAGTTAGCAGCCAAGTCTTTACATCTGGAGAGGCAGGGAAATAAAGTTAACAAGAGCTGCAAGCTTGATTTTAATATTCCACAAAGACTTTCAGTTTTTCAGGCTATCTCACAGCAAAAAAAGTTTCGAACATATTTTCAGTACACTGTGTTTTTTTCTTCTTAGCAGAAATTAAGAGTCAGGTCTCTGTGGTTTGTCCGACTAGCCTGCAAATAGACGAACAAAAAATTTAAATCGTATGCCTACAACTTGTAACACTTACTTCAAATATGCTTTCTGCTGTCTCTGCTCTGATTCTAGGACTCTTTGTCATCTCCTTGGCTTACTTGCATGCCTCCTGGTTCTACTTTTTCTGCAGGGATTGGGCCTTCCTGTCTTCAGCTGTCAAAAACTCCTCTTAAGGAGCTCTTCCACCTGCTCAGCATGTGGAGAGGAAGGAACTACAGATAAGAGAGGAAGCCCCCCTCTTGTCTGCTGCGTGCACACACACACACGCACCCTGGTCAGCGCTGCCTGGCCCTGACTGTGCTGGCACGGGGAGCTTGTTCTCCCATAGCTATTTGGTGCTAATTGGCCAAGAAGTTGAAAGCAGTTGCAGCCTTGCCATGCGCTGAACAGCAGCGCAGACCTCGCTAGTTAGGAGTTTTTTCTGTAAGCCACATGCACCTCATGAGATGCCAGTTCTCCATCTGTGGCCTAAAGACAATATAAATAATCTCTCTTGCACGTGCAAGTGTTACTCATGTTTCCAAGCTTAAGCATAAAGCTTGTACACCTCCTGTTGCTTGCACAGGACAGGCCACAGGTGGTCCAGAACGATGCATTTTGCTTTTTTTTTGGGTATAAATAAATCTGTTACTGCCGAAAGCTATGAAAAAGGGACCTTTTGTACTACAGTTGACACTTTAAAATAAAGGGATTAAAAAGATTGACATTTGGGACTGACTTGCATGCTACCCTTTGCCTTTTATGATTACTTGAAAATGTCTTTAATGTAAATTCAATGCATTTTAAAATGTTCTTAAACTCTTTCACCTTTGTGTTTTTTCATCCTCCCCAAATATTCTCTACAGAGGGCTAATCACTTGTCCTCTGAGTGACTGGCATGATTGAAGTGATTATAATGTGGACATGCTATGTATCGCGTGAGTAATAATGGAGAGGCTGTTTTGCTGCCAGATGGAGAAGGGATGGAATGATAATGCAGTGAAGAGGGTGCAGTCATTCAGGGCTCGAGTAAATTGTGATCCGTCTACGTTCCTCCTCTGCCGTTCCGCCCGATGAAGGTTTCATCTCTCACTTCCGCATTCCCTCTCGCTCGCTCCTTTATTCTGTCTGAGCTTTTATTTGCTGCTTCTGTGGTTGTGCCCAATGTGCTCTTTAGAACTTTATTCAGTGTCTGACTCTGTTGTGCTTGGTTCATAGATTTTTGTTCTGTTTTGCTGTTTTACTTGTTTCCTGTCTAGGGGAATTGCTTGTTCATTGTGACATACTGTTTTGACAGGGATTTCTCTACAGTGTACGGTGGGATGTTTATGTATATTAATGAAGGTGAATATAAAACTGTGCGCACCTTTCCACATACCCTGTGTTGATGACATACTTTTTCTAATAATACTCTTTGGGACCAGTGCTTGAAAAAATCCAGTCTTCTGTGGAAATAAGAGTTTCTTGCATTGCGAAGTGTTCTTGTTGACTGCAGTTCTCACACAGGTGAATTCTGGCAATTTAAAAGATCTTCTGTGATCAGGCCATTGAGTGCTTTGAAGGTGAATTTAACCTTTAAACAAAGATAGATTACATTAATGACAGTGAAATGGGAGACATGGGTATGTCCCATTCATCCAAAACCTTAAAAAGGAAGATGGTCAACTTTTTAGTGTTAAGGAACTGTCTTTTTAATGAAAAACTCTTGACTGACTTTATGCCCTGGGTCACTATGTATGTGCATTTTTGCAGCCTCAAATTGGTTGCATTTTGGAAACTATGCTACCTGTAAAACCGCTGAAGTTCCTTCTAATGTTTTGCATTAATGTATACTTGAAATTGATAATGTCTGCCACTGTAAACAATATAGGAATTGATCTTTTACCTAAAGGCCTGAGTCATTACAGCTTCAGTTGAAGAAGTCAGATACTTAACTTTCCAAAACACCTCATCTTCTGTGGAGTGAATCCTGTGGAGTACAGCATGTTCGTCAAAAATAAAAGCTTCTCAACAAATGTCTGAAATGTATATAATTCAGTTATTTCTATCATTATTTCATTTTAAATGCAAACCCTACAGTAATCTATCCTAAGGAGATCTTCAAAGGTATTTGGTGTATGAATCACATACGCATGCTAGTTTATGAATGGTGCCAGTAGCCTTTGAACTTCCTGATTTTAAATGCTGTATTGCACATCTGTTCTTTTGGAATACTTTGTCCCATTTAAAATCTCTTGTAATGGAGTTCGCACCTCAGCGGGTTTATAAAATGCTTCCTAACAGTTTGATTGTTTAAAGATTTTTGAATTTTCTCTCTGGTTCTGAGAAACAAGCAGTGTTTTTAGTGCTTAGAGATACTGATGTAGTCACTCTGAAAGGTAGTATGGGTGCAAATACAAGATGAGTGCCAGGTTAAAGGTCTGGGTTCCACTTACACTGCACAATTTTTAATTTTTAGTCTACAAATAGACAATTTTTAAGAAATGAGATGGCCATTAGCTATTTTCTGTGATGTTTGGGACTGGCAACTGTAATCAACAGTGTAAGGGTAGTAAATTGTGTGTAAGCTTTTTTTTTCCCTTTATTTTTTTTTTTCTTTTTTTTTTTTTTCCCCTAAATCTGAGAGGTTTAGCTGGTTTAGAGGATTGGCCTTTGGACATATGTATGATGGGGATGTGTGTTGCTTTTTCTAAAGTGTAGTGACGAATTTTTGAGGCAGTTTTGTGATAAACTCATAACATTCTATAGTTAATCATGGTTTGAAGATGAGGATGCTATTTTTGGATTTTCAATTATTTCATAATTTTAACCTATGCTGTTAAAATTGAAATCTAATACAAGTTTAACCATTATTATTTGTTTAAAATTAGAGTTACATATTAAGGAGTTAAGTGTGACTGGTTGTAGAAGGCGACGTTATTGAGCACTGTCCTATGAGCGGGTTGAATTGGTGGCTTTCTTGTCTGCAAGTATCAGAGTATTGTTCATTAAGTAGTCAGACTATGTGGTAACTGAAAGTTAGGTCCAACAGAAGGGGATGATGTACCCTTTCCAGCTGGGCATGGTAGAAAAGAGTATTTCAAAATCCTTCTGTTGGAAGGAATAGCAGCATGTCCTTATTAGATGGGTTTAATGTTTTTTGGTGCATTTTCCACGGCCTGCCCCCCCCCCCCAGTAACAGAATTGGACTCTGACCTGCTGTACTTACCAGGAGCTGTGTCCTTTGAAGCAGGCTCTGTTTTCTAGTTCAGCAGTATCCCTGAAAATACATAGAGATGCATGGAGAATTGGTGTTAAGCTTGATACATGCATGTTTTTCCACTTGGTATTTGTTAATGACCATCTCTATATTGGATATCAAATTTGATAGGGCTTGAGAAGCGTTATTCAAGAAGGAGGTCTTCCATCCAGCTCCAGGGGAATGTTAATGAAACCAGTCTGTGTTGACAACCAGCACGGCTGTTTACCCCGCAGCTACGGGATTCTTCAGGATGTGTTGCCTGTGAAAATTCAATACGAAGTTTTACTTACCAGAAGACTCTGTTGGCAAGTTCCCGAGCAATGTTTGAGTATATTGTCATTTTACTTGGTGTTTAGTGCATCTTATAATGCAAATGTACGCTAGTAGCTAAAATAATTTGGACTTGCACTTTGTAGTGCATAAATACCAATTCTGAAATCTATATGAATGTGCCCCCCACGCCTGTTACTGCTACATAGTACAAGTAGACCTTGTTTCTTTCCTGGAATGAGGTACACCAGTTCTTCTATTCAGAAGTGGTACTGATCATTAGTTGTGTGACTATATCCAGAGGACTGTATTCCTCTTACTTCCTCATTGCAGTTTCTTTTCGTTCAGACTGCCACATGAGGTGGGAAAGGTGAGGGGTAAGGCTGGGTGTTTGCAAGCAGAGAAGAGCTACAGCTCTTGATGGGAATTATTGTGGAGCTTTTCAGGGTATTTACTGGGCATAAAGTTCTTCTCCAAAACATTTTTCTATGCAAGCTGGTTTTAATGCACATTTAGTTATGTTCTAGCGCTGCTTGCTTTTATATGTGAACAGCATCCCCATTGTCTAAGCATAATTAAGCAGCCACAAGAGGAGTATATATGAATGACAGTGGAAAAAGGAACCTGATACGTGAAGTGGTACCTGTATGTGAGATTTCGGTGAGGTGATGGAAAATCTTGTGGGGCACTCTTCCTGGTATACTGGCTATGCTAACTTTAGAAGTACCAGCATTCTGAGACTCTTTGAAATAATGGTATTTCAGTACTTGAAACCAGGTTCATTCCATTTAGATGTGTTTTTTTCTTATCCTTTGTGTCTTAACGTACCTTTACCAATTTTATGTCTCCTGTGGTACTGAAAACTCCATACTTCCCACCCTATTAGCGTTAATTTTTACACTTTCTTCATAAACAGCTCCTGACCCATTTTCATCTCCATCTTCTAAAATTAAATCTTCTTTTCTTTATATTTTCAGACTAAGCTACCAACAATATTTATTTCTGAAAACTGGGCCACCTCTGGTGCTTGAACCCTTTTGGAACTGAATTTTATGTTGTGCAGGTTTAGCAGAGCACTTGGTGGTAGTTTTTTAATATTTTATAATAGTTGCTCTTCTATATCACCTTGTATTCAAACAACAGCACAGAAAATAATTCTGTTTTTCACAAATGTATTTGTTGTGTCAGTCTTCATAGACATTTTCTTATGCATATGTATGTACCTTGTTCTCTGTTTAATATGTTTTCCCAAGCTTCTTTATTTATTGCTTCATTGTTGTCTTTATGCTTGGTAGCTGATAGTCAGTGTTACATTTCCAAAGACTTGTGTCCGGATCAGGAGAACTTTGCATAAATAACAGTCAGATTTAAACTTTGGGTTTTTTCTTGGGTAAAACAGACAGCTATTAATGCAGACTGTGGCTTTAATTGTTTTGTTTTGTTTTTGTTTTTTTTCTTCTTTCTGTGTTGATTTTAATTGTATTTCCAAAGTTATTTACCCAATGAAATCGAAAACAGCTATTCGTTTGATGTATGATATCTTACAAAATCTATATGAAAATCGGTAGCCTCCTAGATACAACTGGTTTAACATATTCAAAAAAGATAAGTTTATCTATCAAAGTTAACAGTCTAAATGTTCTGAGGTATGACATGCTTGCACCTCAGTTGTGATGTTCTATGTTGGTATAGTTAAGAATTGCTAGAATAAAAAGAGATTTATTAGTCTTAAATTTTAGTGTGTGGTGAACTCTTCATTAGCTCTAGAACAATTGCTAAATTAAAGTGCTGCAATTCTACTTGAAATAGAATTATTATGGTAAAAATAAAAAAAAAAAAGTTCCTATATTGTCAGATAAAATTCAGCCATTTCAATTGCCTGTGAAAAATCTACTGCTACTTAGAAAAGAAAACAGATGTGGGTTGTTTTTTTTTTTTTTAAAGAATAACTGCAGGATTTCGAGTGAGAAATTCCATACAAAATTTGGCATAATCTCCTGAGTCTTCAGATTATGAAATGGACAGGGACAGAATAGAGAACATTCTGTTTGCTGATAGTTCAGAATATGTTTTAATTTCCTGTGAAACACAGGTGTGTGTGTGTACATATGTATACATCTGTATTTGTAATTATATCTTACTGTACGTAAAAGAAGTAAAAGGGGCGGGGCATCCTAAAGGTGATCTCAGAATTAATGCAGAGTGATCCACTACATTAATTCCAGTGCACAAATTTTTCATCAAAATCCAATTGGTTATGGACACTGTCAGCTGAAAATGACTAAGCTTCCAGTATTTTTCTTTAAGAAGCCTACACTGTTGAGTTTACATCTGTCTGACAGAAAACACTTGTAAAGAATGTCTTACAGTTGATAATAAGTGTTCTTTATTCAGTGGTGGCAAGTTGTTTTTTTTTCCCCTCCGCTAAAATGGCACTTTTCTCCATTTATCATTGATTTGCATGTATTCTATTTTGTATTCTGTTCTGCAGTTCTGTGCTTTTTATGAAGCAGTATCCCTCATTTTTCAGTGATAATTGGCTTCAGAATTATTTTTAAGTTACTAGTGTCTCCTATTCTCCATCTGATTGTAGCATTTGTTTTGGTGATACTAATTCTCCACAGTAGGTTTCTAAATTGTAGAATTTTTTTATTTTACTGTTTGTTTCTTAGGGTGATAGTGCGCTTCTTTCACTCCAGTCTCTAGAACATTTTTGGTTTGTGGTGTTTACTTTTCAGTTAGTTTTTGTGTTAATTTTCCCTTGTAAACTTGCAGCCTTGACCTTCTGCTGTTTGCTGGTTCATCTCCTCTCTTCTACTTCAGATTATACTGAAGATGTAACATATTTTTTTCAAATGATGCCTAAGGTAGATAAGTCCTAGACCACTGTAGTGGCTTTTAAAAAAATTCATCTTAATTGTTATCATCAAGCTATGCATGTAGCTAATATGCACAACTGCTTTTCTTTATTGCTTGCAGTGTTTATTCTTGTGTCCCATTTCATGAAGCAGTAATCATAGGAAAATAAATTGGCCAAAATTGGCCAAAATTGATGGTATGTTTCTTGAGAAATGCATGAGGAGAATCAGTTTCCACTGTTCTTTACTACTTATTGTCCCTGAAATGATAAGAATTTTGATCTTAAATATTATTGGCAGATTAGAGTAACTTCCTGACATTCCAGTATACCATAGAATTTTTGCAAGAACAAAGTTACTGAAGAGCCCAGTTCATGTTTTTCCTTCTTGAGGCCTAAGTCTTTGGGGCATGGGCATGTTTGTGACCAGCGTGCTGTACTGATAACATTCTTATTGAGGCTTTTATACAGTATAGTCCATATATGAAATAAAAGGAGAGTAGAGTTGTGCTAAGTTGAGTGAGAAATTTTATAACGCAGTATGAGCTTCACAAAGAGAGAAAGCATATAAAAAAGAAGCTTTGAAAGCTGTAGTGCAATTGACATTGAGTAAGAAGGTAAGGGAAGTTAAGAGTCTTGTGCCATCCATACATAATATGAGAGCCTTCAGTGGAGCATCTGCTGAATTAATATAGGTTATCTTCAACCAAATATGAATTGTGTGCTTTTCTCTGCAGAAGTAAATGAGATGTTCTTTAAGTCATCTACAGCCCAGGAGGTGGTGTTTATCCAGCCAGTCACTGATTGGGGGAAAAAGACAGTTTAACTTCTGAAGAATTCAGGCTAGTAGTTTGTTTGGTTTTTTTTTTTTTTTTCTCCTTCCTTAGCTGAAGTGAGCTTTATTCACACTTCTGTTGTTGCAGAGCAGGAGCTAGAACTGAATCAGGAGGTTCTCAGGATGGTAGCTGTTGTCACTGTTACTAGAAAATCACATGTGTGTTTTGGTGAATTGTGGCATAGAGAACGGAATGGAAGAGAAGCCTTTCAGAACGTCCTCTTTTGATACTGAGGTGGGGAGCATAAGCCCAGCAGAGACATAAACTTCTGCTTTTCTGGTCTGTAGATATCCCTCAGACTGTCTGATAGTAGATAGCACGATCATCACTTCAGTGTCCAGCACCATCTACGTAATTACTTTCTTTTCCAGAAGGGTAGAATATCCCTTAAGAGCAAATTAACATTTCATTTCTAAGCATTAGTGTAGTATGTATTTCATTTGTGAAGAGTCCACTGATGTCTCTTTCTTCAGATTTTTTCACATGGAATTTTTTTTCATGCTTCCAGTTCTCATTACCTGCTCGCAAAGCCCATTCATTGAGGTTATTGGTTTCTAGAGAAACAAGAAAAAAGCAGGAGCTGTTTGTCTCCCCCGCGCCCAATGGAAGGCTTATCTACATAAATAAGTGTTTTCTATTGTGAACGTCAGGGTTCTAGGAACATCTTGAGGCTTTGAATTTGTCCTTTTATACTATGTTGTCTGCATTCGAACGCTATCCTTTTCTTGAACAGTTAATTTATTACCCAGTAAAATTAAAATAATTTCTTTTATTGTACATTACTGCCCAGCTGTTGCCATGCTAACAATTTATATTGCTAGTTTTTTTGTTTTCTGTAGTTGTCAGTGTTTTTTCTATATTTTGAGTAAAAATTTGCTGCCTCTGTGCACTCCTCCATTTTCATATCATTAATAAGTTAAAGAATTAGTAATTAACATTTTGTCAGGTTTGGCCATTTAGTCCCACTACTTTCATCAGTCAATCATGCTTGTCACGAGTAAGAAAGGACATCATTACATCATCATCTTTAGAAACTACTCAAAAAACTATTGATTTTTTCTTTTTTCTTTTTAGTAGAGTTGTTCAACAGTAATTTGAATTTCTGCTGTGAAATGCAAATAATCGCAGCCAGTGATGATGGTAAAGGTTTTTTCTTCATATTAGCTGAAATAAAATAACATCGTCTTTCTCCTTTATGAAGTAGAGCTGTAATAAGTATCAGTGACTTCTGTATACAGTATTTAGAATTCTGGTTTTATCTGTTGGATTGGTTTGTGGGTTTTTTTTGTTTTGTTTTTGTTATAGTATATTCCCAACTCTAGGGTCTTTTCTTTGTGAAAAGGCATCATGTTAATAATAGCCAAAACTGACTTTTGCTTCATGGGGAATGCTCTTCTCACAACAGAGGGAAAAAAATATTCCAGTTCCTTTCCCTTTGGAATAGTAAGTAGTGAACATACAGGTATCTGGGAGTACATTTTAAAAATAATGGAATTATTTTTTCCTTTTGTGAACACATATGAATTTTGCTAGCTTTTTTCAGGTTGGCAAATACACTAAGCCTTTTTCTTCCTCACTATACTGTATTTAAACGTGTCCTAAGAATTGGTCGTTGAATTTGTGAAATCAGAGTGTCCCCAGTCGTAAACTATGATGTCATAAGAAGGGGTTTGCAACTGTCATGTCAGAAGCGTTGACAATAGTGTATTACCGTAATTTGCTTTTAATCAAGCAGGTGGCAAACAACATGAATATTGTTATTTTTTGTGTGTCATATAAACCAGCTTTTTTTCCTGCAGCCATTCCTGTATGTGTTTCCTGCTTCTGCTCTGGTTGCCACACTGCGAAGCAGCTGCGGGTGATTATTTTGCCAAGTTCCTAAATTCTTCAGGTTTCCCTTTTATCTTCATGCAGCCTTGAACAAAGGGAAGGAAGTGTACGACGTTGTGTAGCAATCTTCCTTTTCATTTCAGGGTCTTTCTCTTTCTTGCTAATTTGTCAATACTAGCAATTCTCAAGGCTGGCTCCATTGAGTGCACTTACAAATCCATACAGCGTGGAGAAATAACAATAGTTAAAAACCTGAGGGTTTTTTAACTTCCTTAGAATTCTTAGTGTCTCAGGTTGATTTAAATTGGTTGCACAAGTGGTACCGTAGATGGCCTTTGCGGTTACAGATCCACTGCAATGAGATCTTTTGATTATTCCTTTAAAGAAACTGTATACAGATATATGTAGTTGTGACCTCCCTCTTCAAAATGCTTTGCATCTGTTCATTCAACTAAGAGACAAATTCTTATCCATACAGAAAAATACTTGTTCCTTTCTAAAGCCTGTGGAGGGGTTTGATGGGGAAGAAAGTTTCTTGACCAAAACCAAAATCAGATAAATCAGTTTGTCTAGATGAATCTCCTCTGGCTGCTAGAACAAGAGCCACGCACTGACCAGTCTGCTCATCCTCCAGAGACTCTGAGGTTGACTTTGGTGTTCCCGCCGAGGAAGTAAAGCTTGCTCTTAGTTTTTGTTTCATTTTGTTACAACGTGCTGGAAGAATTTTAAAAGTTCATATGAAACACCCTTCACAGTTTGAGTTTGCATAAATACAAGCATTTTCCAGATAATGTTGCAAATAAGCTACAGATCAGCTGAGAGGGTGTACTTAATGGTGTAGTTGAATTGCTCTTACAGTAACAGTTAACTGTAAGTTAACTGTCACTTAAAGGGGAAGTTCTGTTTTGCAGCTCGGGTGGCCTCTGCCTTGCCTTGTGCTGGGGTTAGTAAAATGGCTTAGTGGTATCTTTAAAGCGTATTCTAAGGCAAAGGGAAAATCTGCCTTCTTGAGAATTGATCCGAGTTGTGTGAAAGACTTGGGCACAGCTTTTTGTATCCCTGCTATATATAGTGCTTCAGATACTTGTGATACATCTTTTAGTGAGGATTTACTTAAAAGGGGGCTGGGGAAATGTTAAGAGTCCCCAGATGCTTAGCTGTGTATGTGCATGTGGTTTATAATTTCCTTGAACATCCTGTGTAGAAAAATCCTGTTATATTTGTTCATAAAGTCAAGTTCCCTTTAAATACCTGTAGCCATCTAATTGAGGAAATAAACTACCCTGACTTCCTCTCCAACAGTTTTTGTAAGCTAACTGTTGTGGTAGCAGTTTCTATGTGCTCTGAACAGTGACTGTATTATAGAAGACAAAATACTGATTTAAGAAAATGTTGTAGTGTAAGTATTCTCTTCAGCAGCTGCAGCAGGTATTGCATATCATCAGAAAATGGAAGGCCTATCTGCAAGTCAATCTGTGACCGTAACATTAGAGGGCACCAGCAAGAATTGTGTTACAATTTGTACAAATCCGGAGATGAGACCAAAAGTGGGGAGAGGAAGCAAGGCACAGACCCCAAGATTATGCATTAGAATGTTTGCAGATTGGAATAGGTTCAGCGGATGAGCCTGAAATGTTGAGAATCGGTTCACACACAGGTAGTAATTTTAAGAAACTCGCTTTGGACTTGTGTGCTTTGCTTCTGATTCTAGGGATCATGTTCTTTAGATTGAGAGTTGGCTGACTCCAAGAGGTATTCGTAGTGGTGGGAATAAAATTAAAGGAATAAATTTAAAGGAGTAGTAGCTTTGATTAATTGTCAAGAGAATTCCAGTCCTTCCAATGGAGTTTTGCTAAGGCAAAACTTGCAGCATGAACGAACAATTCTGCAGCAGTTCTTTGATGTAGAGGCAAATACACATCTCAATTTAACGTCTTCCAAATGTGGCCAAATGGCTACAGTTTGAAATACGTAGTTTAAATGGTTTTATTAAATCATTTTAATACCACACATACACCTAATAGATTTAGTGTACATGTTACCCATTTTGCTGCAGTTTTGCAGCAGCATAGCTTTGGTTTTATTAATTTGAACTTTATTTCTGAAAATAACCATAAAATAAGGCTGTTCTGAACTTGGAAGTAGGTGAAAGTGTATGTAATACATCTCAAGCTTGGGCTACAAACTGAGACCCACTCATCTGGTCACGTATATGGCTTTGTGTCCATTGAGTACAGCAAGGCCTATCTTATGGCTTACCATTTAAGAAAATAATTTTAAAACTAGCATAGCAAGATAAAAATGGCAAATTAAAATACAGATTAGATCAGTAATTTGGATTCTTCACAGGTGTTTTTTAACTGTTTCTTAACATTTCCTCATTTTATTGTTGGCATTTCTCATTTTGATGGTTAATACAAGTGTACACAAAGTAAATCACAAAAATGGGCAAGACTACTAATTTAGTATTCAGACTTAAGTATTACAGGATAGATTGATCTTTTTTCCACTTCTGAATTTCCAGTTTTAATAAAATGACTTAATGAAGCTCGTCATTTCAGATTAAGTATTAAGGTCTTTGATTACTGTAATATATTAAAATCAAGCAGTTCATAATTGCAACAAAACTTGAAACGTAGCCAAACCGTGAGTTGGTTGAAAGTCATGGATTAACCAGCTGGAATTAGAATTCATTGTAAGTCTGTCAAGCTTTTGAGAACTGTCTCAAAGTCTACTGCTGGTGTAAAGGACCTTCTCTCCCGTTTAAGCATATTCAGCGACTTCATTTTAATGGCTAGTATGTTCAAAATGAAGAAGCTGGATGTTCAAAACGTTGGGAAACCTATTTATTCATTCATTCATTCATTCCCAAAGTGTAAATAGGGTCATGAGGTTAGAATATAACAGGTTAAAGATCATGGCCATTATGGTGAATAGAAGGTATCAGTTCAGTTTATTAAAAATGTGTTTGCAGCACAGAACATTGATCGTGTGTGCTGCTTAGAAACTTCTAGGGCAACTTTTCTCAAAGTAAAAGTCTTTTCTGATTGGATTCACTTTAGCTTTACTTAGTCTACAGTAACTGTGTAGTAAGTAGAAGGTAGTAAACTGCATTTCATGACATGACAGAGGTATGTGAAAAGAATCAGATCTTGGGAAATATGTGCTAAGGTATATAAATTGCCTAAGCAAGCATGCTGAGGTAGCGTATTCTTCTGTTTAGCAAAAACTAATGAAACAACTGCTAGAATGAAATGTGAATCCTTCAGAAAAAACAGACACAGAATGAGAATAAAATCAGAGTTTCTTTCTTGCAGATTGGAAAGAATAAATAAAAACCATCTTTTTGTATTTCATGGATTTTTTTTTTTTAAGTTAAAAATTGTTATGTATGTTAGAGGTTTCTTTTGTGTTTGGGAAATCAAATGTTTCTGGAGTCCACAAATAAACCAGAGAAAACTTCTATTGTTCATTTGCTGTCAGTTTGCATTAGAATCAGTGAACTTCCCAACCTGTTCCATCTTAACTATTACATTTCTTCTTTGAAAAGTAATGCTAACTACAAGTTATTGAAAGTGTTTGTAGACTCTTGCCTTGCAGAGTAACAATAAACTTTGTTATTTCTCAGAAAGTGTACAGAAAATGTGTTATTTGCTTTAGTTAAATACAGAATTTTGAAAACCTTGTATTTCTTTTTCCCAGGCTGTTCGCTGCTATGAATCGCTAATTTTGAAAGCTGAAGGAAAGGTCGAGTCTGATTTCTTTTGTCAGTTAGGTCACTTCAACCTCTTATTGGAAGATTATCCAAAAGGTAAGGTTTTTTAGTACTTCTGATAAATGTCATTGGGGGATTGTCATTTCATGGAGGTGACACAATAGAATGGAAAACATTTGGATAACTTGCTGTTTTCTCGGTTTATACTATATTTCAAAGCCCATAACGGAATAAGACTGATGATGTCTTTATGAAAACATTCTAATGTCTCGTTCTTTGTTTGTTTGTTTGTTTTTAAATTGAAAATAAACAAACTAAAACACTACTGGTTCAGGTACGAATGTAAAGTTTATTTAGTTTATGCAGTAGTACCACACTGCCTGCTTCATTTTTCTGGTTCATTACTATACAAGCAGGTGAACCCATGTGTCTGAAGGTTTCCTATGGTGGGTGGGAGACACAGGTGCATAGGGTGAGAGCCTTGGTGCTTTCATGGGTGTCCACAATCTCAACAGGTAAGGCTGGGCTTGAAAGTGTTAATTCAAAAGCAAAAATCTGCAGTTAAATTGTGTTTCCAGTTCTGTTTTAAATACTGAGCGGAAGAATGGGTGTAGGGGTTTGGGGGTGGGGCTGTGTGTGTGGGTGTTAGGTCTCTGCCTCATCAATCTTTGAAATTAAATATTTTTTCCCATCATTGCAGCCAGTGAACACAGAACCTTACGTACACTTGTGATTTGTTGCTTGTGGGTCCGCAGGGTGCTTTTTTGGTAGTGGTGTGGATTCCCAAAGATACTCTGCTGTGTTGCTGACCGAGACATAGGGCTAGATCTTCAGCTTGTCCTGTTTCCACTTCACGTCATGATGGGTGTCAGGCCCCATGTCTGATAGCTGCCTCCCTTCCAGGGATTGTGGGAGGTATGGACGAGTAGAAAGCCTTTTTGGATCTTACTCTACCTAGCTGATTAGAACAGGTCTGAATATTTAATGTTTTTCATGGGATGTCTTTTGCATTGTTGTTGCTTTTTAGTTTTAATATGAATGCAGTTCTGTTTGACTTTGTGTAAAGGAAACAAACAACACCCCCACCCTGAAAATGTCTACTCCCACCCCACCCCTTTTTCCAAACACACAAAAATACTGGTTAACAATTACCTTGGGATGTAGAAATAGGGAAATGAATTATAGCTGATAGTAGTTCAAAAGCACTGCGTAGTGATTCAGGCTAGCTGTGGACCGTTTCATAACAGTGTGTCTATGTGTCTACTTGTTCACTATGTCTAACATAAACCAGTGTGAGTGAGAGTTCCTAGAAACCTACCTTGCCTTCATTTTTTAGGTGACAAATGTTTAGATTTGATATTACTAGGGAGGAAGTAGCAGTTACCTAAATTCAGTATGTAAATTCAGAAGGCTTTGAGTAATCAAGACATCTGTCTCTTTCTGTTGAGTATATGGGGAGCTTAGGGACTTTAGTACCCATAACTTATACCAACATACTCAGAACCCACAACTTGCACCTACATCCCATCCAACTGGTGTAAAACAACCACTGGTGTTTCCAGTTCCAGAGACATGGGAAAACCAGAAGGGAACATGGCAATATGCTGGTTACAGAATTTCCTGAAGAATAGTCTGATTGCATGTTTTTGTTTTGTTTTATTTTTAAAGAAAATTCAACCACCCTCTCTGCAAACAACTTACACTGTTGTTTCTGATTAGCCTAATACAGCTTGTTATGCTGTGAGTGCAGTATGGCTTATTGGCTGTATTTTACTTAGCAAAGACAGTGCAGGATTGTGGGCTGAACTGTATTAACTCTGCTGCTGAGTTGATAACAGTTAAGAGTGAAAAGGCTGGATGTTGCTATGGATCAGAGGGTGAGGTTTACTGATGGAGAGTCTGCTTTTGTGTAGATAGTTTTAAGAACAAGCATAAAAAATACAAATTATGGTTGAAAATACCAGTTCTCCAGAACTGCAAACAAGTATGAGCCAGAACTGTGTGGGAAAGCATTAACAACCTGAATTAAAATACTTAGTATTTTCTTGGATGCCTGCTTAAAGTCACATCTCAATCATGAAAGAAGTCTTAAGAAGTGAAAAAACTTTGTTAGTAATGAAGTATTAAAAAAAAAAAAAAAGTGTATCTGTGTTTTCAAAGAAATGGGGTACTAGTGAAAATAATAATGGAGGAATTTTAATTGATTGGAAAAGGGAAGTTAAAGGGTTTTTTTATTAAGTGAGGGACACATGTTCTTGTTCACAACAGTTGTTGAACTCCAGTACCAAAGACCGTAAAAGTACTACGCACAATGCAAAAAGGCATAAGTGTTCTATAATTAATATACTACTGTTACTTGAAAGAAGTAGAATGCTGGTGTGTTAACATTATGAATTTAAAGTAAAAAAAATTTTTATTCCATTCTATAAATTCTGTTACTTTTAATTATCATACATTCTAATTGTAGTTATACTTAAGTTTTAAAAGCTTGGGAACTGAAAAGTAAAGGGAATTCAGAAACGTTTTGATCTCAGTAATGTATATTTTACCCAATTTTAATGTCCTGAAGTTCCAGAAGTGTAAAATGCTGAAGCAGGATGATCTTCAGAACTGTAAACCTGAAGTTAGTCTTAGACAAAGTTGTGGAGAAGTTGATGTGTTTAAAAAAATTGATGTAATTAATAAAATACCACAAGATAGCAGCATGACTAATGCTGCGCAACTGTTGTTTTTTTTTTCCTTGGAGGGCTATTATTTATTTAATTAAATATCTTTAATACATGTGCACACCTTTGTATGTAATGTAGAAAGGTGTGTCTTCAATAAAGGCAAATGTGATGGTATTCTTTGTTTAAAAACGCTTGCAATATAGTTTGTGCGAAGCAAAACAAAATAGTTGATTGCAGAAGTATGATCAGTGATCAAGATGAAGCAGTGCTCGGTTGATTGAGATCTATTAGGTTTCATGTGTATAGTTTCTTCTGTTTTGATCTGTCTCATTTTTTCACACATACATTGACAAATGTGGATCATTCAGTTAGGTGTATTCGTTGCATGTTAGTGTTTCCAGGTAGCTCATGACTTCTTAGAAATGTAGTAAAAAAGACTGTAGGTCGTTTCTTTATAAGAATTAGGATTCATACCCAAGAAAAGAGGGACCTTGAGAAAGATTCATGACAGGTTACTGCATGTCATTATTGGAACTAACCAGGCAAATACTGCCCTTGCTGCACGTGTGCAGGGAGTATTGGTTAGGGGCAGGCTACCTTTGAATGTGGAGTAGGTTGATGGCTGATGCCTTGCTGAAGTCTAAACACGTCTAGCATTTTTTTTTTTTTAATGAAACCTTTTAAATGTTGTAGTAATTTCTCCTGAAGTGCATTATGCCACTTGTAGCCACTGAAGTCCGGATTTAATATGCTTTTTTTCATAAAAAAGATGTACTTGTCTCCAACAAAAGTTGCGCGTTTACATCAGAAATTACTGGATGAGGTTCTTTCTTCTCTATCACTATGTTTTTTCTAGCGTTTAAAATATCCAAAGCTGGTCTGCAGCTTGTAGCTTTCCCAAAATGCGGTATGTTTGACTTGCTGTTGTTAGTGAAAGGGTTTTCTCTGCAGCCATGAAGTTGAGTTGTCTCGTTAATTGCACTCTGCTGCTGTTAGGAGAAGGTCCTAGGCAAGGTATCAGTCTTTTTGCAGATTTTGAATACTGTGAGGCACTGACTTGTATTCAGACGATTATAACCAAGGCAGATTGATTCAGCTTAGCCTTGAAGTATGTTCAAGGTGGTTTCTGTGCCCAGCTTTTGTCATCTTGATCATTACTGGTCAGAATTTGGCTTGAGGATTTCCCAAAATGAGAACGCTTGCTCCTCCCAGTCAAAACTATTCTTTTTCCTCAGTAGCATTTTTCTTAAGTCTAGTCTGATGTCTTCCTCCTTTTTTTTTTTTTTTTTTTTAATGCGGCAGCTATTCCCCAGCTGTTTGATTGTTTCAGAGGTTTCCAAATCTGTTGTTCCCTGGGTGTGTCTTTAGTCGCACCCCCCCCATCTCCTTGTTGCTTCTTTCTGCTTTGTGCTGGCACAGCTGAACATGCAGCTGTGTGGGGAACTGATCCAACTGAAAAATAACCTAGCAGAAAAAAGTGACGCAGTTGCCCCAGAATGTGAAACCTCAGCCTCAGGTTTTGCCAGAGGAGGTTGGTGAGTTGTCATGTGGGCTTTTGGATGCTGGCAGCATTGTGAATCCAGCTATTGACTCCATGGTATGTACCTGTGAACTTTGTTTGCTACTGCATTCCTTGGGAGGGCTGGGATTTTACCAAAATTATTGTGCTGCTAGTCTTGGACGAAACTGATGCTACATCAGTAGTTGGAGATTTTTAATTTTTTTTTTTTTTCCATGACTCTGGTTTCCATAAGGCGTACAGAATGTAGGCAGTGATCTTTAAGGCTTGGGTTCTAGTTGAATGCTGTTTAATGAGCTCATGGACTCTGACATCATCTGTGTTTTCCTTAGGGATCTTTATATCTATTTTGTAGAAAGTCATATATATTGGCTGTGTTCCAGCCTGTGACTTGGAGGGCAGCTAACAGTTGCACAAGTGGAAACATACTTTCATCATTTGCCTCCTTGAATTGCTGTTCTCTAAGCAAAATTCCTGGAAGTAGAAGTAGATAATGCAATTAATGAATGATTTGGGAAAACTATGCAATTACTCGCATCACAGTGACTAAAGCAGAATAAATGCTGCACTAAAATAATTCTTATTGCTCTACTGAAGTGGTGATCATGTTTATGTACTATGTCAGAACAGTTTTAATAATACTTACTTTGGTTGTAGGTAATGACTGCATTGTCAAAAGCACTGATACAATAATATTTTAAGTAATTTATAAGATAGATATATAGCTAATTTATAGATATAATATTATATATAGATAGATGTAATATAGATAATATATAATTGGATATTATATATATGATTAGATAATTTATAATTAGTCCAAGGGCATTTGTTTTAGCAATGGTTAGGCTAAAATTTAAAACACAACTGAAAAAAAAAAACCCAGAATGTTTATTGAGGTACTACTCATTTATGAAGATAGGGCCTAAAACCAAAATTTAAACACTTTTTGATTGTTCTTGTGTAAAGTTGTTTGGTTGTGAGAACAACTCCCAAATCCGACAATGTATGTGTGTTCCTTTGTACTTACAGTTCCAGCTCTCCAGAGAATTTCTCTGTAGTGGTTAATGTCTTAGTCTTTTAGGACTTTGAAGGAAAATACTGTCATTAGGAAGCATTTCAATGCACTGTGTTCTGAGGTACAGAGTAGTAGGAGTCATCTTATAAAAGGTAAGAGAGAACTTCCCAGCATAGATAGGGATTGTGCTGGTTGTTGCAGGGTTGCTGCTGGGCTGTCATTTACTGATGAGCCCTGAAGAACTAGAATGGATTTTAAGTAGCATAGCAATCTGAATGAGTTGAGGAAGAGATGGCTGTGTTTCAAATGAGTGTGATTTTTAGGTTTAAGGTGTTTTTTAGTTTGTTGGTTGTAATTGTTAATAACTGGCAGAAACTGGGTTGCTTCTATTTGTTTACTTCATCTTCAGGATGCTATTGTTAAATTTTGGGCAGTTTAATTTCAGGCAGTTCAAACCATTACATGAAATTCCTATAGAAAGAAGTAAGAATGTTATCTTAAGCTTAGGACATTGCAGTGTTCTTTATAAGGGGGCGGGGGGCGGGGGTTAGCAGTAGAAGATCGTTATTACAGAATATAGCTGGACCATGTTTTTTGATTGGTTGACTGAGAATTTTCATTTTGAGTAGTGTTTGAGCACTTAATTGTCATTTTGTGGGATATGCTCTTTGAAGGATTTTTGAGCCTCGTGTGATTCCATTATGTTCCTTCGCTGATATGCTCAATATTTTTTAGGACCTCTCATAGAGTTCATTATCTAAAGGATTTCTGTAACAGTAAATTCCTTGTAAAACTCATGTATGTCTTACATGTTTAATACTTCTTAGTCTCCTCTGCAGCTCATAGTTGGACATGATTATGGAACAGTGGGCTTCTCACCACTTTGCTGCTGCGTTGTATTTCCAGATGAGGATGTGTAGTTGTTAATAAAATTACTTAGGGGACTATTTGGTGATTTTTCTTTCTTAAATGTATGATTGTGTTGCCTTTGTGTGTCTGCCTTCATTCTGTGTTAAAAGGAAGACTGCTTTAGGCTTCTTTGATTGTCTCTTTGGTACTTTCAGCACAAATCTCTGGAGGAAACTGAGAACAATATCTTTCCTGAGGCCTTGGAACAAAAGACCTGAGCTGCATTTTGCTGCTATAGCTTCCACAACATTTTTTTTTGGTCATTGACTCATCCTTGGAATTTCCTCACCTTTTGATGTCTTTAATTTTATGGCCCAGAAGTGTTCGTCTTGCTAGGTTAACATTGTTGTGGATAAAACCTGCACTATGTAATAAGCTGTTTCCATAACCTGCATATGTCTCAGGTTTTTAATGAACATTTATTTTTCCTGGAAGCATTGTCAGATTTAAAGCAAAGCACGTGCCCTTTCCTTGCTTCCCTTGTGCAGTTGTTCAGCTAATTTTCTGTGTTTGTTTTCACATCAGATAAGCACTAAGAAATGTTAGTGCTTGTCTAAAAATTAACATTAAAAAAACAAATTTCTATTTAAGAAAATAAGTATTGATTTGCACAGAAGAATCTGGAGCTTTGAGTTGTTTTAAAGTTCTCTTTTCAGGGGCATGTCATCAAATTAATGCTTGCGGTTAACTGCCAAAAATCTGTGTTAGTCACATTTAGCCTTGCAAGGTGCCACTAGATGGTGTCAGTATCTAGTTCACTTTTTCCTTACTCAAGCACTAAAATACATGCTCCATGTTTGCGTCAGTTTCAGAGGCCTGTTAAATTTTCGGGTATTATAAGATGGGTTTGTTAGAGCAGATCATAAAAGCCATCCTTCTGTGATTCTGTGATTTGTGATTAGATGTGCTAAAAATGGCAGGTAGGTGGATATCATTCAGTATAGACATTTTGCTCCCCGTTTTCACCTCACTTGTTTGTTTAGGTTATGTATTTAGACTGGTTATGAAGAGAGATTGTCTGTTGTATTACTGAAACAATTATGTAGTTTATATTTTACCATTTTCTTATGAAATTACATACATGGTAATTATGCAAAATCTGTTTTCTATTCTCTATGTGCAATCAAGGAATCTTAAACAGGGCAAATAAGAAACCCAGGATCATCCCTGTCCTGATGCTGAGATGCCCCGTGACCCTACTCAGAGAGGAAGGCAGACTCTTAGGGGGCACATAATAAAGGCTGTCAGTGTTAAAGTAACTGTAGATATTGCAAAGCGAGTAGTTCTGGGTGGCTGTAAAAACCTGTAAGAAAAAGAAAACAGTAGACGGTGACTGTATGAACTCAGTGAGGGTCAGCTCTGCAGTAGGTGGCAGGGGCTTATAAGACAGATTCGGAAGCGAGCCTGAGCTGAGGAGGTTTCTTGCTGTCCAGTAGTTTTAATTCTTTAGGTGGAAAGATGGTGTTTTTCTTTTCAGATCTATTTTAGGTAAACGTACTTTTATTCTCATCAAGCAATATAGCTGATTGTGATTGATGTGAAAAGCTACATATACCTTTGGGGCATACACCACCACCCCTTACCTCCCCCGCTCCTCATTCAGGGTAGGATGGCAAATGCTGTGTCTGCCACTCAGTAGGTTGTAGGGTTTTCAAGAGTCTGATCATAAGCATTACCTGTTAGGCAAATAATGTAAATTGCCAGGTTTTGGAGAGTGATGTTAATAGGAAGAGTATAAGCTGATACAATAAGTAATGAAATATTGGGCAGAAGGATGTAGATAGGTAACTATGAGCACCTTTTTTAGGAATTCTTGTCCAATATTGTTTTAGATGTCTGAATGTGGTCTCTCAGTTTTGTGCTTTTAAGAGGGTTTTCTGTGGTTGACTGAATCATTTTGTGGATACAGTTGAGAGTGAAGCAAGAGACATTGTCCTACTGTTGACACTCAGTCCTGTTCTTTCTGAATCCAGACGTGCATTTTCGAGATGCTCAGGAGTATTTCGCATTCTGAAAAAAGAAGTTTCTATGTATTGGGCCTCCAATTGGATAGGTTTAAGAATTTCAGTGGCAAACTTTTAGACTGGAAAGGTTCAATAATAAGTTCCTAATCAGAAGATTGTCTGCAGAATTCTGCTGTGCCTGAGTGATTTCAAAACACTCATTCCATTATGTTTAAACAAGGACATCTTAACTGAAACGGGGTAGTCCATTTGTATCCATAAAAATGAGAGTTGACCCTATGTTGAAAGAGGGGCAGTAGTTCATAGAATTTTTTTCCTGACAAAAATTGTCTCATCTTGGAATAACCAGTCTTGGATGAAAAGTAAAGGTGCAAATGACTTTGCAGCCTTTAGTGGTGGGGGGTTTTTTGGTGTGGGTTGTTTTTTGGGGTTGTTTTGGGGGTTTTTTTTGTGGTTGTTCCCCCCCCCCCCCCCCTTTTTTTTCCCAATACTACTGATGTGATACATGACACATGTGACTTTATTTTCACTTTTTAATAAACCAGAGAGTATCATCCTATAATTGGAACCATAGCGCTGATGAAGCATGGCCTATGTTTCAGATAAGGACTTGGGCAAAATTTTTGTTGCTCAGCAGATTCACTTGCTTTTTTTTCTTTTTTTTCTTCCTAATCTAGAATAAAGTTTGTAATTCGAGGGGTTTGCACTCATTTCTTATAGTTATAAACTTAATTTAAGGGGGAAGTTGCTTGTAGTTCCATAATACACTTCCTAGATAAGATACTCTATTTCTACAGCATAGAACTCAGGATGAATGTCTGCTCACTGATGACTCGCTCAGGGAGTAGAAATTATGGTAAGGTTCAGATTTATCGCTCATGTTCTACTGCTTTAAAACTAGTAGGTTGTTTCAGTTTTTCAGAATTTTTGCTTTCATAATTTGATTTCTAGCATCTTCTAAGCGACATTCGTCTTAGGGATGTGCTTGATTAGGGATGGTTCATGTGGGCTCTGGCAAAAAAATGCGCTCTTGAATCCCTTTTTTGTGTTTTTCTGCATTTTCCTTCAATCCTGTTCAGCAGAGCTTGAGTGCTTGTGGAGCAGATGTTTAATCTAGATGTAAAGGGGTCTGAAATAAACTTTCACAGGTAACTAACTGTAAGACGAGCACTTGTTAAATACTGAAATTGTGCATCAATAACAGTTTCTAGTTGTCTGACTTTCATGAGGAGGAAAGAGACATTTAGCTCCTTTATAACGGATCCCTCCATCATTCATTGTATACATTTTCACACATCACTGAGAATTTTAGCATTTCATGCTCAAGAAGTTAAGTAGAAGCAGAATACTGTTACCCTAGAAGGAAAGGCTGGATCGCTAGAAGAGATTGCTGAACCCAGAAGTAGGATTGGGTACTTCAGGCACTTAAGAGGACTGTGGTGTCTCCTTTGTTCCTCTGGAAGAGTAATGTGGCCTTCCTTAGAATGAAGGCCTTATCTTCTTGTCGTGTAAACATGAAACATGCTTCAGCAGTCCATGCTCTCCATGTGCTTGTTTGTAATTGTAACATGAGCCTGGCGCATTAAAGTAGTCATTTCAACTGTTACTATGGGAAGTTATTACACTTCACTGAAGAATGGAAGAGTTAGAAAAGAAAATGATTTGCAGACATTAGCACTCTAAGGAAAACTGGTAGAATATCATGGAGCAGAGATGTCTTTCTTTGATACAAGAACTTTTCCCTGTGTTAAATGGAGGTGCTAGAATTTCTCTGGGCAAGTTTCTTTACAAGCAGTGATATTAGTGGAGCCTGCTTTCCTGTGCCTCCCAATCTTCCTCCTCCCCTGACACAGGGCTTTACTGGGTCTGAATGAGTGAATACCTTCAGATGTCTTCTCCCTTTTTTCAGCGCTGCTCACCTCTGTTCCATTGTCTTTGTTTGTCTGGGGAACAGGGCTGTACATGCTCTGAGTACCTAGAGTTAGGAGTGAGAAGAAAGCCTTGAGCTGTACACCTTTTTGCTGTACTTGCATAAGGAATGTTTTGGTCACTGAATAGCAGTAAGGCGCTTTTTTTTTTCCCTCTCTTCTTTTTTTTCTTATCTTTCTTTTTCAGGTCTTCTGTTGCTTCTCTATTTTTGGTTTTTTTATTTTTTTTTTCAACTGTTGACATTTTATAAACTTACTAGCAGTACCTTAACTGCTATAGGGAAACATACTTCAGCTCTCGTTTAATGGATATGCTCATGTGGGTACTCCTGTATTTTTTTTTAAACAGCTACACTGAAAAAGTTCTCCCTTTTATTTAGTGTTCTTTTAATCTTATTTTATCCATACCCCCTGTATGACTGACTGCTATAGTTACTTTTTAAAAAAAATAATAGATTACAATCCTAAATCTTGCGTAATATGGTGCTGTTGACTTAAGTATTTGAAATATGCTTTAACCTTTAAAATTGGGATAGGTACTGCTGGAGTTAAAAACATCCTTTTGTTTAGGTGTGGTGCATTACAAAACTGTGTCATAGAGTGTGTGTGTGTTTTCCTATTTGGGAAAGCAAAGTCATTCCCATATTCAAAATCTAATTATGCCTTTCTGTCGAAAAGTCATTAATGATACCTGGGAGAAAGTGAATCTAGAAGGAGTATTTGGGGTAGGAGGTTATTTTACATTATTGTGAACATCCTTTGTAACAGAAATATGCTTAGTCTTAACATTCTTAAACTTACATTGTTAGGACTGCAGTCATATCCTTCAGTTTGTACCATTTTTTTTTGCGGGGGGATGGAATTGTATTCATAAGTTCTGAAAGACTTAGCCTGATTGAGTAGATTTTTAAGTGATTTTATTTGTCGAAGTTGCACGTAAACATTTACATTTGTCGCATGTTGATAGTGTAAGGATGATGAGTGTTCTCCTAGGTTTTTTTCCTACTCTGGGCTTCTAAATAAATCACAGTTTAGAGCACCAAAATTAGAAGCTGGCTTCACAAGCAGTTCCAGTGGTGAGGGGCACCTTATGGGCATGAGTCAGCCTGTATCAGTTAGGCATTTAAAAATACGAGGCTGTGAGTCTCCATAGACAAATGAGTGCAAAGGTGTATTCTTAAGAAGAGAAAGCTCTGTGTGCCTTGTCATTATGTGTATGTTGTTCTTATTTCACTTAAGGACTTTTGTTAGGTTACGGAAATGAATATGCAAGACAGGCATTGAAATCTGTTTAGTGTTTGTTTAGTGTTTGTAGTTTTTGAAAGCAGAGGTTGTCGGCGTAGAAACCATTCTTAACTCTTAAGAAGCAAACACTTGAAAAACCAAAACCTTGGTGTTACTGCAGTGAAACATTGTTTAAAATTCTTCATTTTTGGATGGTGCCTAGTGCAGTGTTCTTACAAGAACGAAAAGCCTGTTTGTGTTCTAGTCTGTTGTGGTCTGTTAGCCTAAGGGCAAGATGAATCAACCAGAATTTTTAGTGGGTAAGGGGGATGCAGGAATGGTGATTTGAGCAATTCATTGCTAAGTAGAGCTAATATTCTACTGAACAGAGCTGTTCTTAGCACTGTTTTCCAGGTTAGTCTTGGTCTTAGATGTTGAATAAAATGTAAGCTTTTTTTGCTTGCTTTTGTTTCTCTAGTTACCGAATGAAAGGGCATGTGAAATTGATTTCTCTTTGTATGTCCCTCCGCACCAGTTCTTTAGAAATTACAGGACATTAGGGAGCATGGTAAATGAGCTACATGATTAAATTTTTAAATCTTACAACAGCTTTGTCCAGGATGAAAATCCCAAAATTTCAAATGATTTCTTTTGTTATGGGTTTTCTTTAAAATATTGCTTTATTTACATTTGTAAGATTAATAATAAATATACTTTTGGGTTGACATTTCATAAAACAAAATTATAATCTTAAGGAATGCATTACCCACAACAGCGTACTTATTGTGGCAGTGTTACTTTTATTAAACCATTTATCATTTTAATGTTGTGTATTCTGACTGTTAAGGTTTTCTGTCTTTTTCTTCAAAGAAAATGCAACAAAACAAATTCAACATTCATTTTTCTTTCCTACAGCATTATCTGCATACCAGAGGTACTACAGTTTACAATCTGACTACTGGAAGGTCTGTATATGATGCTTTTTTTTTTTTTTTTTGGTAATGTATTGTTGTAAATGATTGAATTTCTAAAATAGATTAATTTCGGTTTAATTTAGAATATCTACCTGCAGTTACTTCTTGGCATATTAATTGGTCTTAATGGAAATGTTCACCTATATGTACAATTTATTATAAATCTAAGTGGAAATAAATCTTCACACCATTTGTTGCAATGGCAGATCAATTAACTTGACACATTTTAAATTTTTTTTTATTATTATTATCCATTACCAGTTTTTCTTATGTAAGCATAGATATTTGGATACATGTGAGTATTGGGAGAATCGTAACCACTTGAAAGCTGCTGCGCAGGTGTTGGACTTGTACTGAGAAGAATATTCTCTGATTGCTTTTTATTTCCACAAATGCCAAATTATTTAAAGTCCCTTTCATTGTTTTAGATAACATTCTTATGTAAGACAGGAAAAAAAATGTGTTAGTATAGCTTTTATCTGTAAGGCCATCTAAAGGTATCAGGACTTTAAATGAATAAACTAAAAAAAAATTCTTACAGTGATATTGTCAAAAATAGTTAGCATTGTTATATTGACACATGAAATAATTTGAAGCTCATGATTGGGTCAGAGGTACAGGAAAGCATGTAACACAGTAGATACTTGTGTGGTCTGAAGCAGCTGTTTTCCTTAAAAGTGAGTGTAAGTGCATGTTTCACATAGGGAGGGCTCACTCTGGAAAGACATAGCATGTATATACTGGCATTAGAGAAACAACATTTTCTGTGTTCTTTGCATCTTATAGAGACTGTAAGTATCTTCTGAAAAATCCTATGACAACTTCTCCCATTTTGGGGGGTGGAAAGGGAGAAAGGCAGGGTAACTAAAGGGTAGAAGAGTGAACTGAAGTAAGTGTCTTCTGGCATATGGAAGGAGAGGTCCGGTCAGAGGGTTCTAGGAAAATTATTCATAATGCCTTGTAAAGCCCCTGCTCCAGTAGAAGTTGTACGAGTGCCATTTTTGCACCAAGCCATTTTGGAGTTGAAGTTTTTTCAGAAATAACTCCTGTAGTTTAAAAATTACAACAATAAAAGCATTCATCTAGTCTTACTTCTTACATGCTCTCAGAGAGCTAGTTCAAAGATTGCTGTAAATGAGTGTTGAAATCGATCAATTAATTAAACATCTGCTGTAATAGTTTCTGTTGTTTGTACTCTTCCTATGTTAACCATTTCAGAATAGTTTGTGACCTGAATTATTTTTTCTGGGTTTTGTTCTAATAGCTCATTATAAGAAGTGATAGATGATTAGTAAATTATTTTCGCTGCATTTTCAGAGAGTTCAGGGTGAAGTGTAAATGATTAGATGTATTTCCATAGGTGTAGAGTGTTTCAGCGTGGTTCAGAATATTATCTGCAATTAAAGTAAATGCAAACTCTGATTGTTTTGCTGCTCCATTTCAAGAGCGTGGATGGCAGTAAAAAGTGTGATCTGTGCTTGACTTATTGAAAGCAATTTCTGTTTGTATGCAATGTGCTGATATTCTAATATACCTGTTTCTTGTGTATATCTCGAGTTTTACCATGCAGAGATTATTTCAGACAATTCCAGTTGCAAGCATGAGAGCATTGTTTGGAGCTGACAAAAGAGCATTTTGACTTCTACAAAGAAAAAAACCCACAAAAATCCAGTTATTTTTCTTCAGGTTGGCCTCACCTGGGAAGGATGCTATGCTCCTTGATCTCATTACGAGCTTCCTTATAAATGTGTAGTCCAAAGTGTTTTTTTCCCCATAATCGTTTTGGAGATTTTCTTAATTTTTAATATGCATGAAAAAAGAGCCTGAAAGAGTCCAAAAACATTTTTCAGTTAAAAACTTTTTTTTGCTGAAACTGATAAAAATCACAGGTGAATTGTATTTCATTTTATTAATGGATGATGAAACTAGTTTGGAGTTGGCAGTGGGAAGCTGCCTGGATTGGGTCTAGAGGAAGGTCTTCCCCCTCTCCCCATAACTGAGAGGATTTTTTGTTTCTTGTTATCCTTAATGCCTTGTGTCTGTAAGAAACCATTTAGTCAAGGATAGTGAGTGTGGTGTATTTTTGGTCACCCTTGCATGCTGTTTTGTTATACTTTGTAATTAACTTTTTTCCAGAGGGATACAGATGACTGAGAAAAAAGGCAGTCACATTTCCTTGTTTTACTGTTGTGGGTTTTGTTTTGTTTTGTTTTGTTTTTTAAGAATATCTGGCGTTGTTTTTTTTAGTTCTTACAGGGTTAGATGTCATTGATTAAGTTGATGGAAATTGTGATGGTAAAGAACGGAAGAGAGAGAAGGGTGTGAAGAAGGGGTGGTATTTATGAGCTGTGAGGAGAGCTATGTGAGAGTACTGAGAAATTGATGGAGAGTGCTGAATCACATGAAGGTTATTATATAAGGCAGGTTTGAAAACAGTCTTATAAACTTTGGCAGCATATCTGAATTTACTTACTGTGGTGCAGTGCAAATTTACGTGGTTGAAATAAGTGTCCTGTATCGTCTTTGTTTTATAAATAGGAAACTTCTAGAAGGATTGTGAGAGATTTTAGGTTGCTTTGGGTATAGTTTGGCCTCCTTACTTAGTATTTCTAGTCTCTGCTACTTTGGGTTGTCACTGTTGCATGGGGTTGTTAATAGGGCATTATTTTCATGCGTTGTTTGTTACATGGTATTCATTCTACAACTTCCCCCCCCCCCCCCCCCCCCCCCCCCCCCAAAGAAAAGCATTTTACATTTTTTTTCCATAGATTTTTCTGATGGTTTGAAGTTTTTACCAGGTCGTTTTCTGTCAGAATTTGGTGCATGGGTTGTTTTGTTGATCCTATGGGACAAAAAGAGAAAGAAAAAACACTTAACAAAATATATTCTGGATATATGTTACAGTGACAGAAGTGAAGGTGAAAGGTTAGGAAGATGCTGTGTTTTACCATTTACCAGATCAATACTCCCTCCATTCTGATGAGATATTACTTCCTTTCAAAGAAGTAATACCTGTATGGATAGTTTTGAAAGAGCTGGGTTGCATTATGCTTCATGTTCCTAAATAGACCACTTTTTGCAGTAATGTCTTTGGGCACCCACAGATCAACGTAAAATGTCCTGCAAAATTACTGAGTTTCTGCAATTTTGTGCCACACAGGCACTGTGGTACTTTAACTCTCCATTTAAAAAAAAAAATTTGACTTGAGATCTTATGAAGTAAATATCTCAACTTGGATAAAAGCTAAGATAACTTAAGAGAGTTCTTGTAGTCAAGTAGTTTTCTCAGTGTTTCTTCTTCTTATGTGCCATAGCTAAAATAAATCTCCCTTCTGTGCAATGTACTTCATTCTGATTTCTTTTTAAAACTTCCCTGTGTCAACATGTTGGGGGAGGTGAGGAGGACTGTGGGGGATGAACGGATAGGAAGGGCAGTTCAGGAGAGGGAGACAACAACTAGAACTGCAGTTTGTAGATTTTGATGCTACTGAGAAAGATATCAAGTATAAGTGTCTGCCATGGTTATTGGTTTTGACATATTCTGAGGAGGCAGGATTAGAAGCTTGGCAAGGAGTAAGATATTCCTGACTTTATCCAAACATGATGGCAGATATCTGGCACCTGGAAAAAGTTATTTTAATCATCTCGTGTGGTTGTATTATAATGCAGTTGATCATACCGAACTCTTTTATATAACGTCTGGGTTTGGGTAGGGCTGTCCTAACAGTGATTTCAGTATATGAGTGAATTGAGTGTGTGTAAGTGTAAAACATCTGGATCTGTTGCATTGACGTGGTCGCCCAGGGCAGGGGAGACCTAGAAACCTTCCCCCACAGATGTGGGGCTGCAAGAGGTTTCAGTGCTCACTAGAGTGATTCCTGCAAGGGTTTTACAGAAGAGCCTGGTTGTCCGGTACTTTGATTAGATCTCCTCTGCTTTGGCATGACACTGCTACTGCAGCCCTTACGTGGTTTGTTAATCTTGATTAAAATGTATTTGTGGCCTTTTGCAGGTAGGTAAGTGTTCACATATTTATTGTCAGTTAGAAATTGTGTGCCTGTAGTTGTTGCAACACAGAATTTGAATAAATAAAACTTCTGGTACGGGTACATTAGGTAGCAGCAAGCTCCCATATACTGATTTTCTGCAGTGTTTCTGTAAGCCATCTATTCTTGACATCTCTGTAGTTGGGGAATGAATCGTGGATAAGTTATGAGGACCATGAGGACAGCACTGCCATTGTACCTTATTCTGAGTGTGTTAATTCATCGAAGAGAAGTATCTTGTCTGTCTTCAAGCATTTTTATAAAAAGCTGTGTTTCATTGGAGTAACAGAGGGTACACAGATACTTAACATTTCTATCTATATGTGAGTAAGTTGGAGGATTGCCAGGGCACAGTATTTAGAAATGCACCTAAGTGATCCTTAAAATGATGGAAGCTACTGTGAAAATTATTTACTCCTCTGTCAAGGAAGACTATTTACTGTGGACTAGGATACTAGAACTTAGATTGAGGATGCCTTAAAAAGAAAAGAAACCTCAATTTATTCATTTATCCTCAACTGTAGTATCTCTTTATAGAGAAGTGCTTGGAGTGGATCAGCCAGAAAATCTGAATGTTCCTTGAAATGTTTGAGGAACACTTAATTAGTGAGTTATATCCTCCAACATGAATTCAGAGATAGACTTCTTGTTAGCTGTTGACGTTGGCTGGAAAGTTGCCTAGAAGAAAAGTAAATCTGTCAGGCACTCTCTATCATTATTGTGAAAATGGTCCTAATCACCTTTCTTTTTAATAAAGATTTCATTTATGTGGTCAGGGTGAAAACATCAAAAAAGTTTAGTAAACTCCAGGGCAGATTTTCAAAGACCTACTTCTGTGTTCCAGTGGATTTTAACAATATCTGGGTGCAAGTATGGTACAAACTGAATTTACAGTTGCAAGGCTATACTGTAGAAGACTGGTCTAGTTTAAGAAAAAAAAAAACAAAACAAACCCAAAACTGAAGGGGGGGAAATAAATCCCACAGTTGTTTTGCAGCAAGGTTAAGGTATTGGTCTCGTTCTGGAAAGCAGCTGTTTGATGCTCCCTGCTTGTGTTTACTGGACATTAGAACTACTGTCCTGAGTTCAAACGTTTACCTCTGATCTTCTTCATACTTGTCTCTTAAAATAAATGATTCTTAGAATGTAATTTTGGTCATATGTTTGCAAATAACAGAATTTCCTCTCACTTTTCTCAGTCTTTATAAAACTGAGGAGAATCCAAAACCATGCAGAGGTATTAAAAAAACCAAAAACCCTAAAATTCTCTTTAGAAAGCCTGGGAAAATACACCCGTGTATGTGTGTGCCTAGTCACGGAAGAAGGATGTGATCTTAGTCTATGCTGCGTTGTTGGTTTGTTACAGAAAGTGATTTTTATAATGTTCCTTGTTATGTAGACCTAAAGTGTAATTTAGTACCAGGTAATTTTTTACAACACTGTTCTATAATTAAGCCTATGTAGAAATGTTACTAGGAGTATTCTCAACCTTATGGCTAAACCACTTTTAATTAGTAGTAAGGCTTTTTTTCCAAAGAACTAAAGTAACAGAAGACCATGAATGTTTGTTTTTAAATAAGACCTGTTGCTTGGTTTAGTATTTTTATGCAGCTTCTTTTCATCTCTCTACCTTTTCTGTTTTGATAGGCCAGATGTCTTTTTTGGTATGTTTTCTTAATGCTATAGAATAGGAAAACAATTAAAAAAACATTAATGCTTTAATTTTGTATGTTTTGCTGTCTCCTTTTCTGCAGACTGTAAGTCTGTTTCCCCCCTTTTAAATAGTTGAACAAAAAGCAATTACTAGACATACTGATAACAGCAAATAAGAGAACATTTTGCACCTTAGAGGATCTGTTATAAGACAGCAATTTTCCACTTCATTGACTCACAACTGTTTTATTTTCTGCAGTAACCTCAAAGTACCAAGTAGTGTTTTTAGACAGAGTTCATCAAAACTTCCATTATTTTTTTAATTAGATATAAATGCTTAGTTTAATTGAAACAGTACAGTGGTATAGGATCAGTAGAAATTGCTGGAGCAGACACCTTCCTGAAACAAAAGTTGGAGAAGGCAGTGGGATGATTTGTGAATGCTGCTTTTTATTCAAGCCCTTAGGTTTTTTTGAACTTTTTAAGAGAACAGATATCCCATATAAGGAGACAGATTTCCCCATAAGAGTCCTTAGAGAACAAAATTTTAAAATGACACAAAAAACCTTTAATATAAATTATTGCCACATAACATATACAGGTCACATACAGGAAAAACACAAAGAGGGAAACAGTCCCTTTGATCAGAGGAGACTTAGCCAGAGAAGCATGTAGAAGACGACTTGATCAGGAAAGCAAGTTTCAAAAATCCTCAATGAAGGTGAAATTTGCTGAGATTAAGGGCATTACAGAAGGAACTGGGAGATACAGTAGGTCACCTAAAGATGGGTAAGGTGAAAACCCGCAACTCCAAATATATTTGCAAAATGAAATCAAAATGATAGGGTAGGAATGGAATAAATAGAAATTTCAGAGAAAATGGAGAATCAGAAGGTGAAAAATAAAACCAGAAATTGAATAAAGATTCAATGGGTCTGGAAGGCATTGAGAAGGGTGATATGAATACCTTCTATATGCTCTTCACTTCTGTCTGCAAATATAATGGTCATCAGTGCAGAACATGGGATTCTTTATCACCTCTCACTTTTGACTAAAACAATAGTTTTTTTAATTGCAGTCCTTCCACTAGAAGGATTTTGACGAAGACATTCTGGTCATGTTGTGAGAAGGCATGAAATGTAACTGTTTTAAGACCTATTGTGGACTAAGGGAGAGAGAAGCATGATATTGTTGTGTGTTATGGAACAGAAAACACAAGATAGAGATAAATTTGAAAACAAGTTTGAAATGTCCTAATTTTTAAATACTGAAGACAGTAGGCCATCATAATGGAGATAAAAAGCATTTTTATGGGATTTAATAGGGTAAGCATTTTTAGGAGACCGTGTTGTGGAAAGCAATCTGGAAATGCAGTCTGAGACTGATACAGCATGATAATACAGGTTGGCAAGCTATTATGTCCAGAAAAAGAAAATAAGAAAAGAGGAGGGAGAAGGCTGAGGAGAGAAGAAACTGTAAGACTGAGTGAGACTGAACAAATAATATGAGACGAAGAAGGTGTGGCTAGAGGAGGAGTCACAGGGAGTGGGGGAAGGAAAATTGTGGCCCTGCTGAGAATTTGAATGTAAAGAAAATGAGAAAAGTAAAAACATACTTTAAGAGCATATGGGGAGAAGGAAGGAAGGTGTAGATAGAATAATACAGGAGTGGATTGTGGGAGGTCTGAAATGAGACTTTTGCCAGCTTTCTCCCAAACAGCAACCTCTGTGTTGTAAATTCACCAGGCATAGTGGGAGAGATTTAAAAAAAAAAAAAAAAAAAAGGCAAGGAAGACAGTAACTGTTGAGGTGAGGAGCACAGTATCATTCTCCATGAAAGGACCAGGATGTCCTCTGTTTTGAGGAAGGCAGAAGAAGGTAGAGTGTGAAGCACTGAGGATCACTTGGGGAGCTAGATAAATAGATAATAAAAATTCAGTTATGTTTAGAGTGGAGGAAATTAAAGTAATGGGGCTTCAGCTGATAAAAACGAACTTTCTGTCCTGAACTTGCTGGAGAGTCCATGGCAAGGGGAGGAGTGAGTTAAGATGACAGAAACTCCTCTCTCATTAATTAAACAATGAAGATTTTTAATCTGTTACTGCAGCTGGTGATAACAATTTTCTGTCACAAAAGAAAGGACTTTACTGGAAATCAGGAACAAAGGATCTAGCAATTGCACAAAGTCTTTTACTGAACAGCTGATGAAAAATACCTGATAACATATTTTTCATAATATTTAATTTTTGGGGGTGAAGTGGGTACAAGTAATTCTGTTGGCGATACCTTTGATCCTAAGGTATACTGGCAAAACAAGAAGAGGGGGAAAAACAGAGGATACAACATCATCAAAGGTCATTTTAAAGAAAAATCAGTAAAAAAACTACAACAAAGTGCATAGCTAGCTATATCAGTTTCTCCAAAGACTTTGAAAGATTATTGATGCATTTAGATCATGAACTTGTCCCTCCAGCATGTCAGATGGATAGAAATCACACATGAGAAGATACTTGAAAAGCTAGAAGAGTTGTTAAAAGAACAAGACCTAAGAGAAGTTTGGAGTATGAAGACTGCTAAATTGAAGGGCTAAATTTAATAAACTGTGTACCATACAATCTCTCTTCTGTATCAGAATACTTGATAGCTTTGGTAACACTGTAAATTAGGTTATTTCAGCATCCCATAGGTGTAATCAGTTAGCGTGATTACTCAGTGATGTTAAGAAATTGGGATTCTTAAATGCAGACTATGTTTTTGAAGAGTAACTGGAATTGTGCCTCTTAAGGGTAAAAAAACTATGTGTATGCTTTCAAAATGTTTCAGAGAAAATTGTTAATAAATAAAGAGAAACTCTGGAATGCTGGAAAGGTAATGATAATAATGTTACCAATAACACTTGGTCATCCATAAAATACACAAAAACCAGAGCAAATTAATAACTGTATTTGGGTTTCAGGAAAAAGGTCTTTTAATACTGGATGCTAAAAATAAATGTTATTTCTTGTAAATCAGTAAAGTAGACAAGTTGACAGAAGTATAATTTTTTTTCCTAAAACGTGTTATTAAATGAATGCCACCTAGAAAGATTAAGGAGAAAAAGTGTTGTGTTTCATGCTGTTAATTAGACTAAAGCACAAATGATTCCTAGTTTAGAAAAGAGGATGCATTTATCTAGGTATTTCTTAAAGGGTAATAAACCTTAAGAATTACAGTTTTGGGGCTTGTGCATTTGGGGGGGGGGGGGTGTGGTGTGTCTAAAATTCTGTCCCTCTGTTGGCTAAAACACAGAGAATTCTTAGGTAGTCCCATGACAGAGAAAGAAACACATACTGTTTTTTACTGTTGTTAATGCAGACAAATAATGCAGCATGTCCAATTTTGTGTACAGTAACATTGTACAAGGTTCTAATAATTAACTCTCTTATTAGATGATTTAGCTAATGAAATTATGACAGGAGGGCATATTCCCTCTCCTTGAAAGGAATCAAGAGTAGGTGTAAAATCTTAAAGAGACTGACCAATTTAACTACTAAATTTTGACATATTGCCTTTGACCTCCAGATAAATTTGATAAATTGCCTCTTTTTTATGTGTCTCTCTGTTAACTGTCATCATACAAAACAAAGGAATCCTCCTCTGCACATACAAACCATGTACCTGTTTGGTTCACAAGTATCAGGTCTTTTTAGGGAGCATGTATGTTGCTGTTCAATTAGAAATATTTTGCATTTGTACTATATTAGAAAAAAGGTTTATTACAATGTCTGCAGTTCCTTTTTTTTTTTTTTTTTTTTTAATGTATATTCATTCATTAAGCCACTCATCCCTTTTAATCAATGGATTTATAAGAACTCAAAACTCTGGCAAATCTGTAATATACTCAGAATGTTAATGGTAAAAGAGGAAGGAATGTGCTTTGGGGAGAAACTTGGGTCAGGAGAAGGAGAAGACAGGACAGAATCCCAGAGGAAACACTCCCCCCTCACCCTAGACATGGTATCTGTTTCCAAACAATATTCATAACATTTTCTGATGGTGATGCTTCACCCTAGAAATTTGGCAGGAATGCTCTTCTCATCCCTCTTTATGATACGATCTCCGTCTAGAAGTCCGAATGCTCTGGGTAGAAATAATGTAAGTATCATCAGGATTGATGGAAAACTCTTCAGAAAAGCTTTTTATGCATGTTGAATTCTCCTATTGCAGAAGTTTCCTTTGTGTGGAATAAAAAACTGTCATCCTTCATCTAGTAGTACTTAGAATAATAGCATGCTTCCTTTCTTCAATGCGTGTGTGAGAATGTAGGATGCTAAAATTTTCAGCACATGCTGAAATGTGGCAGTGGAGAAACTCATCAATTCAGATTGTTCGGAGAGAGGCGTATTTAGTTGAGTAGAACAGTTCTGACTTGAGCGGAGGACACATCTTCAGTAGGCAAGAATATTATTTGAATGTTGGTAATATTGAATGACCAGATGTTTCTTTTTCTACATATAAACAAGTCTACTGACAATGCAGGTGAAGCTTGCTTTTTCAAAAGTATTCTGTTGTTTGCAGAAACCACAGTAATGGTACAATTACTTCATACTCCATATGATTGCTCTTTTGTTGCATGGAAAAGGCTGAAACAAAACGCACCACCCTATTTTCTTATTTGTAGTTTGTAGATTCCTGTTTGATCATAAGCTATAAGTAGATACTGTGTCTCATTAATGACTGACATTTCTTCAGAAATTAGTCTTTTACATTTTAAGGTTCTTTCTTTAAAAGATGAAATATTTGCTTAGTTTTAGAAACAAAGAATTGTTTTATTTTGCAAATTTTGAGTTTCTGAATTTGCTCTCTCCAGAACTGGCATTTCAGTTCTAGTTTTTTAAAATACTCTTTCAAGGATATACCTAATTAAGTGTTCCGCTACATCGTTTCTTCCTTTTCGCAGGGATACAGATTCAGTCTTTTCTGTGTGGTGGGGGAGGAGTGGTTGAAGTGTGAGTGGATCTAGTACAAATAGATGGAGAAGGTAGCAGGTGGGAGGATGGAGAGACACAGAGCTTGGGGTCTCTTTCTTAAAGAGCCTGTGAGTAGCTTGTGTGAGGCTAATAAGCTCATGCTTTGAAGAAAAGGCAAACCATTTAAAATGTTTTTAGAGCAGTGTTTGAGCATGATTGTGCTCTGCTCTGAAGCACCCTTGCAAGGATGAGTATTTAGAGGAGAAATAGAAATCAGTTCTGCTTTTCGTGTTTACTTGCATAAAGGTGTAACAAGAAGTAATCTCTGGTGTCTGCTTGCCTTTGTGGAGTGCATCAAGCGAGATGGGTGCTGAAACCACTGAGTGCTCTCCTTGAGGGGAAGGCCAGATGCTGAAAAATACTGGAGATTTAAATACTAAAGCATAGTAACAGCAAAAAAACCCATCCAACTCAAAACCAAAAAACCTTTGAGTTTAGATAATTTCCAGCAAAAGTATTTCTAAATGTATGCTGAGAAGATCTTGCAGCTACCTAGAAAACCTGTAGCTAATCATCTGTTCCTACGCAGCTTGCAAGTTTGTAGTAAGTAGATAGGGATTTATCAGCGTTCAGAAGAACTGGGGAAAATATTAGCTTGTCACCCTCAGCCACTTCTCTGCGCTGCTGCATTCAAATAATTTGGTACTAATTCCTAAGTCACTGTGCGGTATCCTTTTGTTTTGTACAAGTTATCCGTCCCAACTTCTGAGGGACAACTCAGAACTCGTAACTTCTGCTCCTCATGCTGTGCCATTTTGCTCATCTCATTTGTCAGAGGAGGGGGACTGATGAGAGATCCAGTGTCTCAGATATGGGAGAAATAACAGTCAGTTAGGGATCTTTCCCACTGTTTTCTTCTTTCCCAGCCTAGTCTTTGTTCTGCAAGGCCGAAAAGTTCCTCAATTAAAATTTATCTGGTATTACCAACCAAAATAAATGTAGCTGGTTTTGCTGGCTTCCTCATTCGGTCTTTCTTTCTGGATTAGGTTTTCACTTAGTGTTTTTCTTATTACAGGCATTGTTCTAGCCTCCTCTTTCTGAATTCTCAGGGTCATCAGAAAAACAGCAATAAAACTGTATTACCAGACACGATAACTACACTGATGCTGTCTAAAATGGTTTCTAAAAGTATTTCAGGTATTGTTTTTCTCTCCTCCCAAAGAGGATTGGGATCCATTTCATGCATTTACCTGTCAGACTCTGATCCTTGGGATCAGACACAGATCCGTTCCCAGCTATCTTAATGATGTAATCAGAACTTTGTGAACTTTTTCTGAAAAGAAGCAAGCTGAAAAATCTGATTCCAATCCTGGTAAACACTGTAGAAGGGGAGATGGATCGAACAGAATCGGGGGCAGGGAGAAAAGAAGAGGAAGGAGGGATTCAGTCAAATGTGGAGTTAGCTTGAACTTTGTTTTTTTGGAAAGAAAAGAGGAAGATAAACTGATTATCATTCTGAATGACTATGTTCATTATAGCTAAGGGATGAAAACCCATAGTGGTGACAGAGAAGGGGGAATCTCTTTAAATGACACTAGTACTCATGGTGGTATTTTCTGTGTTCTCTGTTCTGTCTGCTGCAGGAAATTCATGTTTACTGCATCTTCCAGAAGTTTTCATATCACTGGTTGTACAGAAAGTTGTATCAGTTTTGCAGAATGCTGCAGACTCTCAATTTTCTAATGGTTTCGAAAAGCAGCTGGATAAATTCAGGGAAGAAAAATCCATTAAGAGCAATTAAATATGAAGACATTTTGTCTGGCTTTAGAAAACTCTGAACCACAAATCACTGGAGGTTGGGAGGATATTCTTGGGAGGGGAAGGCTTAAAATAATGACAGAAAAGTGAATGAAGTTACTCTTATCAGTAACTTCAACAGCAACAGTAGCTTGCTGCCTCCCTCCAGCATCACCTACGCAGAGTTATGTTTCCATTTAGTGACATAGTCTTACTTTTTGGAGAGGAAGGAAGATTTTCTGATTAAATGCAATCATTGGATGTTTTCTAGAGCAGAATTACTCTGTGGAGCTATACAAGAATTTCAGTACACTTTATGCTGTTCTCTCTCTCTCTCTCTCTGAAATCCATAAAAATATAATAACATAAATGAAATCATCCATCTAGTTCATAATGGAGCATTATAACCCTGTCTCAGTTCTGTTTCTGATCTCAAAATCTGGGCAAACAGAGCCCTCTATCTGTCTGAAACTTGTAAATAAGTTCTGAAGAAAAGCTTGTCTTGAAGGCATTTCCACTTCACTCAGACAATATGTCTTTCAGAGGAATGTCAGCCTTTTTCTTTCCTAAACTTTCTTCCCTGTGCACTGATGTCACACAAATTCCTTGGGATTCTCTCCTCGATCATGGTGGCTGTAACACTGGCTTTTATAAAAAGAGAACATGTAGGTACTCCTTGCTGGTGAATTTTTCTGACCTGGGCTTTTGAGTATAGAGAAGACTGAAGCAAACAGATGATGAATGTCCCTTCTGAGTTCAAGACAAATCCAGATGGGTGATGACACAGGAAGGTAACTAGTCTTGAACTGAGAATGAATATTAAGTGCTGCCTTGGAAAAATAATACAAAATAAAAATTACTCTAAAGGAACACCATTGATGTACTGGATTTTTTAAAATGCTACTGTTCAGTGGTTTTACTAATTCTGGTATTTTACGTGGACACATAACTCCAAATTCATGTGGCATCTTTCCATGTTCCCTGTTTAACCTCTCTAAACCTTGATTTTTATCTTTGCCAGGGATTCTAGTTTTAGTTATATATTCTTAGGCTTACAGCCTGTACATACAATCTGGGAGATGTTGCATGTGTCTTGAGATATTTTGGTGATTCAAGTTCAGGGAGCAAGTACCAGGAGTAGGACTTTGCTTTGTTATTTAGCTGGAACACAGTGAATCACTGAGGCAGTGGAGCAATGTCTTGAAGCACTGCTTCTTTCCATGGTAACTCATCTGTTCTGGCTGTGAAAAGAAAGTGGTCGACAGTTCTGTAATTATTGGGAAGAATGTGATCTGCCATGTTGACAAAGGATTACTTTGTCATAAGTGGAACAGTCTCCTGTCTCTGGGCTGTGTCAGTCAAGTGTGAGACGAGCAGCAATTCATTGGTCTGGGTTATCAAACCGATCTAAATCCAGAAGCGTTCCTCTTTGAGTCACCTTGGTAGACTTTGCTTTTAGAAACAGAGAATGAAGGGTGAATGGCCATGTGTAAGAAAATCTAAGACGTGGATCTCATAAAGCCAAGTTACTCAAAATTCTTGGTATAAAACTCCCACTTCATTTAAATGCAAGTAAATAAAGTAAGATTTCCTATTTTGTTCCTTTCACCCCATGCATACTGTACAGACAGCAGAGTTCTCTAAGGAGTTTGGGGAGGGCTGAAACAGCTTCTTAGCCTGAGGATTCTCTTTGTTTTACTGAAGAGGGTCTGAATTGTAGGCCTGAAAAGTATTTATTGGAGGACAGTCACACAGTGAAGGCACTAAACAGGTTTAAAAATGATTGAGAAGCATAGCTATCATTCTGTGAAGTCTTAAGAGAAATTGAGAAGTAGAATATATCTACCAGTTGATACAGAATCAGGTATTTAATTGCCACGTTAAACAATTAAATATAGCCTGGACTTCCGAAAGCATGTCCTAAAGTGGATGTGTTTGTGTTTAAGAAAAGGATCAAATGTCATGTCAAAAGCATTTTTAAAAGAGGGAAGTGTTCCGCAAAACTTCTGATCTTAAATGCTTCCTCAAGGCGTCAAACACAAATTAGACCTTCCAGAAAACGAGTTCATATTCTCTCCTTTTACCTGACATAGATCACGAAGAGACCTTTTTAGGCTCCCTGCCTGTCATATTCCCTATCTGTCAGAGCAGGCCTTCAGTGGCTATGGTCTGTCTCCCAAGGAGTAATTTTTTTTCTTTTTTTAATGTTGGGAGTTCTTCCTAGCACACCAGTACTTAAGTACCCTTAATTAATTCACATAATCGTCCCATGTTAGTATTCATTCTCCTGTACATTTGAGAGTTAGGTTTCTTCTTTGGTTAAGCAAAGTACTGTAAAGAATGTTGATAATTTCAAGGTAGGATGTTTATGCCTGCCCATTTTGAGATCTGCTAGGTGACCACAAGGCTATGATCACAGGTTTATGAAGCTTGTCCACATCATTGTCTTCATGCCGTAGAACTGTCTTTGTCTTTCTGTGGGTGTAATTTACTTCAGTTTTGATACCTGAAATTAAAGAATGATCCTGTTTATGGAAATTCCATTGTAATAGATAGCTGGACAATGCGTAAGAAAGCTCTAAAGTCGTCTTTGAAAATGTTACTTTAAATAAGAAGGTAGAGAGATTCAGATTACACTGGAGGGTAATCACATATTCAGAAAGGATGAAAGGTGGCATACAGGATATAAGTTTAAGCAGTCTTTAATGTTCTCTGAAGTGACAGAAAATTGTTGTTAATTGTGTTGTGAGGGGGAGGGAAACACATCTTTGATCTAGGAAAATAAATCTAAATTGATGTACATTAGACAGTGTCATATGGAAGAGTTGTAAATGTGGGGCTGGTTTTAAATATTTTTAAAGATTTTTAATGATTTAGTGATTTTAATGACTGGAAATGAAAGTGAATATTGATACTCTAAAATAGAAGATAAATTTTGTGTGTTGAACTGTAGAAATTTAGAAGTACAAAAATAGATTATGGAAAATCAAGATAGGTAAAATTTCATGTTGAGATTTTGAAATGGAAGTATTTGAAACTATTTGTATCCACCATCTCACGTATACATAGCTGATGGTGTTCAGGAAACTGACCTGAGTATCAGAAGAAGTAGAGAATATGAAGAAAAAGTTAGAAGCTCAAACAATATATAGTTAAATAAAGAACAATATAGAAGTTTATACTGGAAAGCATGGTCTTATATAAAAGGTAAGTATATTTCAGCTTGACATTTTGCTAGAATCTAGTTGTCATCCTCCTCTCAAATGTAGAACAGCAGAATGAAATTTCAGGTAAATGATAAAAGCACATCCAAGAACTGTTTGCAGACAAGACAGACAGGAGGGAGGGTGAATCAACACATGCCATGTATATGGGTTAGAAAGGGCTTCTGCTGGCTTTTAGTACAAGAGTAGGGGGGTATCCACTCACACTGAGGAGCAGCAGTTATTATGTAAAATTAATTTGCGGAACTCAGCATAGCAAGGTATCTTTAAATAAGAGCTCCCTAGAGTCTTGCAAAAGGATGTCAAATTAACAGAGGAGGAGAAAATCCCCATACTATGGCACCTGTTAATTGGCCTGCTGCTTCTGTGCTCTCTTCCCTCCTCTTTCAGGCTGTCAGCTAACTGCATAAGGAGCAGAGTTTAGGACTAAACTGCCCCAGAGGAAGAGATTTTAAAACTAGCAACTTTGAGAGGTTTCTTATAATGATAAGGTAAAAGAACTGAGGAGAGACTAGTGGATTTAAAAACATTCAGGTTCCTGATTCAGGACAGTTATGATGTTTCCATTTGCAGTTTTTCAGACTTAATTTTTCAAAGTTAAACTGTTGACAGAAGTAACTGAGTAACGTCAGATACAGCAGCCATGATAGAATGGTAAGAAGAAGAGGGATTAGTGAGGGAAAGAAAGCTGAGCTCTGGAGTAGATGAAGAAAGAGCTAACTAGAGCAGTGCAGAATAAGCAGAGAAGAGACGCTGGAGAGTGAGAGAAGTGTTCTATCATTTGGCTTGTTTGTATTTTTTTTTTTTCTTTGTTTGTTTTGCCTTTAGAAATTGAAGGCTCTTAAACTCACTAGTATATATATTCACAGAGTGGGCTGAAAATTTACTGATGTAGTTTTCTGTTAAGAAATGATGATTTAATGGAATTGAAATACTCTGTGGGAATGGTTGGTGGGCTGCCCAGCTGCTTTGCTTTGCTCTTGGCTGCTGGCCATCTTGTCTGCTCCCCCAGCTGCCTGTCATGTGGGCCTGCTGCCTTGTCTGTTGTATCCTATTTTAAGTATTTGTACATTCTAACAAATAAAACAGCAAATCACCAATTAGAACACCAATTAGTGATTGCTACTAAACCAACTACAGTCTTAATTGGAAAATCATTTTCAGTAATAATTGATTGATACCTAAGTAGCAACAATTAATCAATGATCTTGCATTTTGATACTTTTATACAATTAAATCTTTAAAAAATTAGCACATTCTTATTTTAATATTAGATATAGCATGACATAAAATATATACCCCCAAAAATGCTATCCAGTAACATTTTTCAGATGTTACTGACTAATGTAAAAATTGAGTCAAAATTGAAGCATCCAGTGAGATTTTTTTCCTAAAGCTCATAGTCAGAATTTTGTTCCAAATGTGGGATTTCGTTCAGTTTGCAGTTTACAGAACAAACTGTTTTTATGCTAGAGCTAATGAAGCTTGGGTAACGACGGGCTGGTGTCTGTTGTCCTTTCACACTGCCTGTCCTTCCTTCTTCCACTGCTCTTTGTAAGCACACACGAACTGGAATTCCTCTAGTTTTCCTAGTGAAGCATCCTGAATGACATCTTGTTTCCTATGACATCTCCAAGCAGGAAAAGCACGTGCTTGGTTTAAATCTGTGCTAATGGGCTAAGTGTCTCTTCCCAAAGAGGAAAGAGTAATTAAACTCTTAACTGCTTTCTGAACATAGGCTTTGGTTTGGGGGCTATTTTCTCTATCCAGCAGGTATTTTCAGTGACATGCCTCAAGTTTTTTATCTTTTGGTTGTCTTGCTTTTTATAAAAGTCATTTGAAGGCAGCTAACAGGTTCAAGAGTTACTCAGCTGGAAAGAACAACATACAAGTAGCAAGAGCACTCTTAGGGAACTTGGTTAAAAATTCAACTTAAAATTTTTCCATTAAGCAAAGTTCCAGATTCAGCTTGGTTCTAGTTACTGCCCAGCACAATGTGGCTTTAAGATTCAAGGGAACAACCACAGACAGTTTTGCCACTTAATTTTTGTAATTGTTTTCCTTTGCTTTTTACTGGTTTGGTTGTATGTATTTGAATCACTTTGTAGTCATTCGTGCCTTAGTATATCCAGCTTGTCCACACCCATTTTATGTAGAGTGCCTCAGGTAGAGCAGCTGTGTAATTAACGATATTAAGGCTTTTTTCCAACACTGTAGTGATTCTCCAGCAGTGAGAAACTGACAGGGAAATAATGGGGCTACTTGTAAACTCAGTGGGATTCCTATCTTTGCTGGAAAGGGTTGGAAAAATGGTGAATCAAGAACATAAAATTTCATACTATTAGTTCTGTTTCATAAGATGTTTTGAAGATGATGAGCATAAATAGTGATGATCACTTGCCATATAAAAGAGAATAAAACATTTCAATAAACTGTCCAAATGTCATTTTCCAAAAAAGATGTTTCAGTAATGTTTGTGTATACATGAAGAGACATTCATTTCTGTACTTCGTTTGTGAAGAGATCTAATAATTTTTGTTAGGTCAGCATATCTAGATGAAAAAAGAGAAAAGCTAAATCCTTTAATAGGAATGAAGTAAGAGCAGTAGGCGTCAAAGAAAAACAGAGGTTGAGAAGAACTGCTCTGTGTTTAATTTGCTTATGCTAATCAATATTGGGGGCCCACCTCAAGGGTATGGACAAAATAAGGAAGTGCCTACAGGACAGCTTTATGGGGGAATATCTCTTTTTCTGGGAAATCAGCAGAAAGGGGTATCTCTCTAAACTGCTCGTACACAAATGGGTGCAGCATGGGGAAAAAATGGGAGGAGTTAGAGGTCCACATGCCTAACCATGATTAGGCAGGGCTATGATCTCACTGAGATCACGGAGATGGCAGTACGATAGCTCAGGCAACTGGAATGCTGCAGTGGATGGGTACAGGCTCTTTAGGAAGGACAGGCTGGGAAGGTGAGCAGAAGGAAGAAGCCCTTTATGAGAGAACAGCTAGAATGCACGGAGTCCTGCTTTTGGATAGTTGAGAGATTATGGGTCAGGATTAGTGGATGACCAGTGTGGGTGATACTGTGGTGGTTGTCTGCTACAGACCACCTGGTCAAGAAGTAGTAGATGAGGCCACCTTCTGATGACTGGAAAAGGCATTGCATTTGGAGACACTGGTCCTAATAGTGGGCTTAGCCATCCTGGTATCTGCTGGCAGGGCAATGCACCAGGGTGCAAGCAATTCCAGGAGGTATTCTGAAGTACATTGATGACATGTTCCTGATGCAGTTGATGGGGGAGCCAACCTGGGGGAGATCGTCTGCTCATCTCATGCTTGTGAGCATGGAAGAATTGGTTGTGAGCGTGAAGGTTGAGGACAACATCGGCTGCAGGGACTGTGAAATGATGGAGTCCAGGATCCTGAGACAAGGGAACAAAGCAAATAGTAGAATCAAAGTCCCGGACTTAAGAGAGGAGACCTTGGTCTGCTCAGGGATCAGCTTGGAAGAATCCCTTGGACATGGTCCTGGAGAGAAGAGGGGTCCATGAGAGCTTGTTAATTTTCAAGAATAACTTTCTCTGAGCTCAAGAGCAGTCCATCCTGACTTGCAGGAAGTTAGATAAAAAGGAAAGGGATCCTGCATGAATGAACAAGATGCTCCTGACAAAACTTGGGCATAAAAAGGAAGCCTACAAGAGGTAGAAGTGAGGGTAGATGATTCAGGAGGAATACAGAGACATCGTCCAAGCATTATGGAATTGCATAAGAAAAGCCAAAGCCCACATGGAGTTGAATTTGGTGAGGGATGTGAAGGGCAACAGGAAGGGCTTCTAAAAGTATATCAGCAGCAAAAGGAAGATGAAAGAATATGCGAGTCTGCTGCTGAATGGGGCAGGTAACAAAAGATATGGAAAAGACAAAGGTACTTAATGTCTTCTTTGCCTTGGTCTTTACTGGTAGGACTTGCCTTCAGAATTCCAAGACCCTTGAGACCAGTGGGAAAGTCTGGACCCAGGAAGACTTGCTCTCAGTAGAGGAGCATCAAGTTTCGGAACATTTAAACAGACTGTGTTATCTACAGGTTCATGGGACCTGATGGGATGCATCAATGAGTGCTGAGGGAGCTCGCCCATGTCACTGTGAGACTACTCTCAGTTATCCTAGAAAGGTCATGGTGATGGGGGAAGGTTCCTGAGGCCTGGAAGAAAGCAAATGTCACTCCTGTCTTCAAGAAGGATAGTAGGGAGGATCCAGGGAACTACAGGCCAGTCACTCACCTCCATCCTTGGGAAGGTGATAGAGCAAATTATCCTGGAAATTATTTCCAAACGCACTCAGGGCAGGGAAGTCATTGGAAGTAATCAGCATGGATTTATGAAGGAGAAATTATGCTTGATTAACCTGATTGTAGCCATTTGCAACACAATGACTAGCTTGGTGGAGGGAGTGAGAGCCATGGATATTGTTTGTGTTACTTTAGTAAGTCTTTCCGCACTGCCTCCCATAATACACTCGTAGACAAACTGATGAAGTACAGACTAGATAAGCGGTCAGTGTGGTAGATTGAAAACTGGCTAACCTGGGCTCAAAGGATTGTGGTCAGCATCACAAAGTCCAGCTGGAGGCCAACCGCTAGTGGTATACCCAGGGGTTGATAGTGGGGCCAGTGTTCTTCAGCATCTTCAGTTAATGATCTGCATTATGGGATAGAATGTACCTTCAGCAAGTTTGCAGAGAATACAAAACTAGGAGACCACATAGTTGTGCTGCTGTTCAGAGGGACCTGAGCAGCCTACAGGAGCCTCATGGAGTTCAACAAAGGGAGATGCCAAGTCCTGTATCTGTGGAGGAATAACCCAATGCACCAGCAAAGGCTGAGGCTGACTGGCTGGAAAGCAGCTTTGCAGAAGAAGTCCTGGGGGTCCTGGTGGACAAGTTGACTATAAACTAGCAATGTGCTGTTGCAGCAAAGGCAGCCAACAGCATCCTGGGCTGTGTAACGCAGAGCATCACCATCAAGTTGAGGGAGGTGATCTTTCCTCTCTGCTGAGCCCTGGTGAGGCACGTGGAGTGCTGGGCTCCCAAGTAGAATAGAGACTGGGAGATACTGGAGGAAGTTCTGTAAAGGGTCATGAGGCTGATCAAGGGTTTGGAACATCTGTCGTACAAAGAGAGGAGGCTACGAGAGCTGGGGTTGTTCAGCCTGGAGAAGAGAAGGCTCAGGGACATCTTACCAGGGTGTACAAATGCCCAATGAGGGAAGTAATGAAGACAGAGCCAGACTCTTCTCAATAGTGCCTAGTGAAAGAAGGCAGCGGGCACGAATGGAAAACACAAAATTCCTTTTAAACGCAGGAAAAACTTTCTTTTTTCTTTAATTGGGAAGGTGATTGAACAGTGGAGGAGGTTGCCTAGGGAGCTTGTGGAGCCTCTCTCCTTGGAGGCAGTCAGAACCCAACTGGACATCATCCTGGGAAACCTGCTCTAGTTGACCTTTACTTGAGCAGAGGCTTGGACTAGATGATCTGCAGAGAGATCATCTCCATTTTTTGTGCAGACCTTGGGCAAATTGGTTTAGTTATAAAGCATCCAGTCTCAAATATGGCTTTCTCTTTGGGGTCAGGAGGGTTTTTTTAAAATCATGTATCATACAAAATACATTCAAAACTTTGTGATTGTTAACAGCATTCAGGGAATCTGTAGGGAGAGTATTAAATTTGGTTAGATGAATTGTCTCTATAAAATATCTTTCAAGGTGAATTTAATCTTTGTGTGTTGCACAACACCTTTGTTTACATGATTTGTTTTAGAAAAATACTGTTTTCTGTTTAAATACCTAAATTATTGAAAATATTTGTATCAAGTGGAAAATGAAGATGTTTACATCAAGTGAAATTTTACAGGCTTCAGTGGAAGGCAAGTAAGTCAGATACCCATAGCAACGATCACTGTTTAGACATTTGCTTGGCTGTTTGTTCTTATGACAGATTTGAGGATGTACACTAGTTGATCAGTATGCCATTTTGCCAAAGACCTAAATTTACTTCTGGATAAAGGAATACCCGGTTTACAAAACTGCATATATTCCATTGTTAATAAAGAGGGTTTGAGTTATTTAATGTTGCTTTATCATTTTGTCTTTCATATTAAAGTGCTCCCTATAAAGCGATTGTGGCACAGTGTATTACTCAAGGGGTTTTGAAATTATTAATGTATCTTGAATTAGTTACTGTATGTGGGTTTTGATAATTCACTAGTAGTCTTGTGTTGATGTACCCTGTCCTTCCCTGTGGGAGAAGCAGCTTTTTTACAGATAGTGCTGGAAAGCCACTTGATGGGCAGTGGTGGAACTAGACTCCCTCTTCAGCTTGTTTAAGCAGGTTTTGCCATATGTGTTGAAAGTTGAAAGAGTAGTGTTCATTCGGAGGGGAGCTATGGGGAAATGCAGCACCGGTGGGGAGTTGCAAAGGCTATGGACAAATGTACTGTCTTTCCTAAAGAGGAGATGAGAATGGAGCAGGATGGGGAGGAGAGTATAGTAAAACCAATATTTTTTTTTTTTTTAACTTTGTGGATGGTGTGGGATTTTTGTTTATTTGGGTTTTTTTTTTCTGCTTGACCTTCTTAAGAACTTTTCTGTGAAAAGAAAAAAAAGTATTTTTTATGAATTAAGAAAGATATATTAGCCAGTTTTCTTCTACAAGTAGGAGATGTATTTTGGCAGTACTTACTCTGAAAAGATTACCTTCTTAAAGACAAGATGAAATTACTTTGGAGTTATTTACCAAGATGTTACATTAATTAATCTATTATATATGCCAGAATATATTTGTCACAGGAGTAATGACACATATATTAATTGCTTTCACATGGCTGCTGGGATGCAGGCACACACCCAGCAACAATTTTTTTACTATTGTGATTATTGCTTAAGAAACAGGGTCATGCAGGCATGTTATATATAGCTGTATTTTAAAGATCCTATATAAACCTAATGATTTTTCAGGCACTATAAAATTTCTTGAAGACCTTGAAGAAGCTAAAACTACTGATATTAATTTGTAATACACCGATTACAGGGATCTTAGTATTTTTGCAGGTGTGGGGAATGTGTAGAACATGTAGATAGGTAGCGCCCTCTTTCATGTTTGTACAAATAAAAACAAATTTTATTTGAACCCTCCCCTCTTTCTCCCTAACACTTATAATCTTTGTGACTGGAACTGCTAGAGCTTGTCAGCTCCCAAAGGCATATCGCTGTTTATGCACAAGAGCCTGAGTGGAATTTTTATGCGGTACATATTCTCCAGGGAACTGTTACTATATACTGAGTAGTGTCAGAAGGAAGTATTAGGCACCATAGTGTCAAAACTTTATCTTCCATTTTTTTCAGTAAAGAAACAAACATATTCACACATTTGAATGCAAAAACTGTTCTTTTGCTTTGAACAGGTGGCTGAGACACACTGTGACCACAGGATGCGACCTAAACTGTAAAACCTTGTTTTCTAACTTAAGCTTTCTGAAGAGCAGTGGCCCCCTGCCCATGTGTGTCTTCTGCAGCCTGGTTTGACGTGGGCTGGACTGCAGGTTCCACTGGAACTTGGGCAGCTGTAGAAGGGGCGTTCGGAGTCCTGCTGGAAGGAATTTTAATATGTCATCGAAGACTCTTTGATTCGTGGTAATAGTAAGCAAATGAAAAACAGTCAACTGGTCTCATAATGGTGCTGAACCTCATCTTTTTTCCACCAGACTTCCACCAACCAACTGCATGGGGACTTTGTTTCTCCATTTTTGGTTTTTTTATTTTGTAGTATGGTGGGATACACTCTGATTTCTGTCTAAATATTATCAACGTTTTAATGAAATAAAGTGATTATTTTAGTTACGTCTGGCCCTGCCCCTTAGAGTCATAAAGAAGAAATGGCTTATTTTCTTATGTGTCTCACTGGTTAAGGACCTGCATGGAGAAGGCTGACAGGCAGGCTGTGATGTTTCATGTTTTTATCCATCTTGTACTGACCCATAGAAGTTGATTTCTCTCAAGTCAAACATTTATATGTGGCTTAGGAGGTAATAAAGTATTGCTTTTTTTTTTTTTTAATTTAAATGTAGGTTGCCTGTTTGAATCTTTTATCTAGGAATTCACTCTTTTGTGTTTGAAAAGTCATTGTAGGTTTGATGTACATTTTGTTGGTAGTGTAGGCTTAAAGAGCTTTTACTTACTTTGCTTACATTCCACTCTTGTGCTAATGCAGTTGTTTATGGGGGGGGCTACAGAGTGAACTTGGCTGGGAAACTGATCCAGTTAAAAATAGTCCTTTTTTATCTGGATATTAATAACTCGGATCACTTCTGGCATCCAGTTAGCTGTAGTACTCTACAAATGATTGTATCAGCAAAAATGAGAGGCAGTATTAGGGAATGTTTCTGAATCAACAATGATACAAAACTATGACAAAAACTGTTCCTTTGCATTTTTAAGTTGGAAGATCCCGACTGCATGCTGCCCTGAGGCTGCTTTGACTCTTCAGCATCTTTTTCTACTCTCTGACTTTTATGAAGTGCCCACCAAACAGATTCTCATTTGCAAGCATGACTTCTTTGTATATTCTTGTGTTTATAAAACACAAATTTGGAGTTGATAACAGGGTCTCAACTGCTTGTGGCAGATAAGCATGTTACCGGTGAAAAATATCTGGACCCGGATGTGGTAGCTGTGTATTTCTGGAGTCAGTCAAAGATGGCCACTTGTAAGTCTGCATGTGAGTATGGCCACTTGTTACACAGAACAGGTGCATTGTTCTGACCCTGTGTTTATAGATAAAGTGTAACTGTGGTGGTCTAGTCTGATGTCTTTCCGCTGGAAGCACTGGCTGCGTGCTTGAAGATGGAGAAAAAGGCTTTGTTGTGAAATTGGCCTAAAATAGCTAGAGAACAGAGTACATGAAATGTTGGGGAACTTTCTCCATCTGCTGCTTCAAAGAGACTATAAACCAGTTATTTGGGTTAATACAGAAGGTCTGAGAGATGGGTGGAGTTTTCCTCATTGGTTAAATTTTTTTTTTCTTGACTGCTTAAAACAAACAAGACTGAAAAGTCTTCAACATGCTTATTCATCTCAGTTACATAAAAAGGTACATACAGCTATATTTCTGCCTTCTGAGTTACCTATCAATGAAATACTGTAGCTTATACATTTTGTAAAATATAATTGAAATGTTGCTCAGCATTAAATAGTGCATGTAAGTAGCAGGATACACAATATAAACTTGACAATCAAATTGCATAAGCATGTCAAATGGAAATAGGTATTTGAGCCATCTAGTGGTTGGTATGAAACATTTTAACATTCTTTGATCATTTGTAGAAAATGTAAATGACATTGGCTTGGAAATAGCATTTCTAATTTGTCTGCTTTTTAATAGCATGGCTGTAGAATGAAAAAAGCCAGACATTCAACTTCAAATCTGAGGTACAGTCTGTTTCGGTTTGCAGGTTTTTTTTTTTCAATTTACTGTCGATTTTAGTGAAGAGAGCGATCTGGTAACATAAAAATTACATTAGAAGTCAGTAGTCAAAGAATGAGTTTTGTTAGCATGAGATCTTCAGAAATTGTGAGGGTTGTTAAGTTGAAGGAGGGATTGCGATACGATAATTTTGTTTTCTACTTCTTACTGAAAAATGTTTGGAGGGGAAAAGTGGGCTTGCATCTATCTCACAAGCTATTTATAGCAGGATTTTCAATAGGAGGGATTAAATTTAAAAAGTATCTTTACTGGAAAACATGGGATGGCTATTTTTTGTGATAAACTTGTCCAAATAAAAATAACAGAGGCAACTGAAAACAGATTTCTTCAGATGAGGTGTGTTTCTGTTAAACAGAGTCACAGAATCTTATGATGCTAAGAAAAAGGACATTTTGTAGATTAAAATTTCATGTAATGATCCTGCTTGGTCCTTATATGCATTAAGCTATTCTAGCCTTTCATATTGGCTGTTGCCAGTAGGAACTTGGCTGCACATTGAACTTGATGGTATTCTGCAATACAGCCAGAAAAGGTAGTTGCTGAAGTAATGAACTTTATGTGCATCTTGCCTTGAATTATTCCTGGGAAAATACTGCATGCATTGAAACACGGTGATATCTTCCAGTCCTTGTGAAAGTCCCACCCAGGTTCAAACACAGATTAAAAGGTATTTTTTAGTCTTTATTAAGACAAATCTTAATAAACAATGACCAAGCAGTACTAATGATGTTACATACGGTTAGAGCTATAGTATTTCAGAACAGATAAATATGATCCATACTGATATTTCAGAATTTGCACCTTTACATTTGAAGTAAAAGTATACAGAGTCTTAAACCTTGCCCTGTTTTTTATTGAGAAGACAGTTTTTTTAGGTTTTTAAGGTCAATCTCAAATGCTTTGTAAGGCCAAATAAGAATGAGAGAAAAATGGGAAAACCAGCCACAGAACAAAGGACAGAGCAGTAATGGTTTATTTGTATTTTACTGGGGCGGGGCCAACCTGAAAGTGTCATGTGAATTTGATATATTAATTATGTCTGGATAAATCACCTGCATCTTGGTCCAGTTGTGCCTTGAAGATGATTATTATTAACCCTTAGGATCAAAATATCAGCTAGACTAATCTTCTGAATCTGTAACTTGTTTGGACTGTGAATTCTAATAGGTTTCAGAAGAGGAAATTAAATACTTCGAGGATTGAAGAGGTTTTAGTTGTCTGGCATACTTTGCTTGAATTTTGCAGTGTGGTGATGAAGGATTTTTGTTATTGCTATTATTCTCTATCTTTACGATGATCTAGTCTTGGTTGCAGTTGGCGGATCTCTGAGGTAACACTGGACAGTTTGTTAAGTTCTGTTCTACAAATGAGCCTGACCTGAACACGACAAAGGTTGCTAGGTGTGCACTGTATTTTGCAGGCTTCCATGTTGCACATGTGAAAATCTCTCCATCTTACTTCTTCATTTAAAATGACTTTTAAATCAAAGCATTATGTGTGCTCGGTTTTTGAGCTTGCCTTTTTTCCTAGTCTGTTGTTGCCAGAGCACACTTGGAAAGCAGGAAAGACACAGGGTACGGAATTAGAGCTCTTTTATCTTTATGATGTCCATGTTGTGTTTTTGTTCAATTAAACGGGAATGTGGTTTTATGGTAGTATTAAAGTGTCATCTTTTATTGTTTATGTAGTTTCCCCTCCACTCCCCCTGTTAACATCTTCCAGTGATCTGATTGCTGTAGTATCTGGTCATACCACAGCATTTTCTTGGAAACTGTCCATTGCTGAAGCTATGATCCAACTGTATTCATGAAAGGATCTTTGGCATTTCCCCTGGTTTTAATTTGCATTTAGAAGATGCAAATGAGGTATTATGAAATGGTAATATTGGGTCCTGCTTCTGATAAATGCTGCTCTTTGAATTGTGTTCTGGTTACCACTTATTTTCTAGGAGAAATTTGGTTATATGTTTTATATTTGCATTGAGTTTAAGGCATAACTAGGATTCCTTTCGTGGAATTCCATAGAAATTTGACTCGTGGAAGAAGTGCATGCAAGTGGAAGAGGGATTATCTTGAACTACAGTCTTCAACAATGGAAATTCCATCTCTTGTCCATGTGTCAGAGCTTTGTGTTCCTTGGGATGTATTTCTGGTCTCTCAAAATCAGAATTATACATTAAAAAAGCCTAAAAATGTGTCATAGGCAGCATGTACATCTTGTCTTCTGTAAATAATGGACTAACTCTGCTAAATAGAAAATAACTATGCTGTGGCATAACTTGTAAAAAGAAAAAAGCCATTTGTTTATTTTTCCTAATTTAGGAAATATGTAAAAATTTTATTTGTAGAATTGGATAGTTAAACATTCATTAAACCTCCTTAGTAATGTCACTTAAGAAGAAAATCATACTTTTCTGTGAAAAGAAAATGGAGGGGCGGGGGAATGGGTTTCCAGAAGAACGGTCCTCCCCCCCCCCCCCAATCTGCAGAGTAGGGAAATAGAAAATAGAAATTTGATTAACGATGAGGAAATATGATTGTCTTAGGTTTGAAGCTGATGGTCTGTATTTTTGGTATTCAGAAAAGTGAAATATCCTTAAGCATATTTTCATATTCATATAATTAATTTTCTACTTTAGACACTGAAATTAGAGTGTGTAGCTTTGTTTACTTTTATGTGAATATAAATTATTATGACTATGAAATGGTGTTGGGTCATAAAACATTTTTTATTATATTAAATTGCCAAAGATCTCTACTCTGTCATTTCCTTCCCTGCTGTTGTATAAGTAGAACAAAGCACATCAGTTTTTCTGATGTAAAAGTACTGGAATATTATTGTTGTTACTACTCCTCCAAAAATATTTTCTGGAGAATCACTTTTTTTTTAAATGTCTATCTTTTCATTCCTTGTTTTTGGTTCTTCCTGTTCAAGATGAAATTTAAATATTCTTGTCTTATAATGGCAGTAGAATGTCAAAGGATGAATAAAATAGTGGAAACACAATCTTACAGCATACGGTTGTCTTATCTGGGTTTTAAACATTGTTTCTTTCCTTTACAGAATGCTGCCTTTTTATATGGCCTTGGTTTGGTCTACTTCCATTACAATGCCTTTCAGTGGTAAGTTGAAATAAACTAACGGTATCAGTATTGTGCGGTGTTTTATTGTTAGGTGAATATTTCAATGTCTGTGTGAGTGTACGATAGTTTAATTTTTTATTATAGATTGATGTTTGAAAACATACTGTCTTGGGTCACATATCTGACTTACTGTAACATACCTGTGGCAACCACAGCAGTTGCTTGAAAAGGAAAGCAGTTACAGGAGAAGAATTTTAGCTCCCTATAATACGATTCAGTGAGGGGAATGGAGCAGTGTGACTCGACAGGTTTTTGTGAATTGTTATCAATAGCCTGTAGCCTGTGTTTGAAAGTCTGTTTAGAAAAAACTTTACATTTCTCTTGGAAAAGAAGTGGCAAAGTGGGCTTGTTTTCATATAGCTTGGTGTTCAGTAATTTTTACATAGCTGTATAATGTGAAAGTTTTGGATGTGAAAAGCAGTACACTCGGATGAATCAGAACATTTGAAACTGATGTAAAAACTCACAAGTGTTGTAAGTTCTGGCAGGGCTTTGGGGACTGAAAGGAGCTGCTGTTGGATATGGGGGGAGGGTCAGTTTTCAGTTGGGGTTTTGGTTTTGCTTTAGTGGTGATGAGAGAAGAACGATGAATGGAACAGACTCAGTCACTGGGGTTCTACTGAAAGGTCCACAAACTTTCATTGGGGTTTATTCTTGCAGAGATATATAGTTAGTGTCATTGGAAAAAAGTCAGAGAGGTACAGTGTTTAGGTCAGTGCTTTTTTACACTCAGTATGGAAACTGTTAATAAAATAAGGTGACTACTACTTGATTGATTACTAAAAAGTTTATCATACTGGACTAAGCATGACTGCAGTTAAGGAGGCAGTAGGTGACCACTGACTGATGGTTTGGAACAATAAAGTGGGATTCCCCCGCCAGTAAATTGTTTCTATGTATCTGTAAGACAAAAGATTTGTGCTTTCCTCAGGATAATGTAAATAAGCTTTTATTCTTCAAATTAAGATAAATTGGTTAAATCATGAGCTCAGAACCTGGATGGGTTTTTTGGTTTGGGTTTGGGTTTGTTTTTTTTTTTTTTTTTTTGATCTTGCAACTTACTGCTTTCTTTCTTTATAGTGGTGAAATTAATACCATGTACTGTATGTGGCATGCAGTTCTATTGCATTCTAATTAGCAAGAGAAGAACAGAAAAGTTTTCAGAAAACCTGAGAATCTACTATTTTAAGATTGGGATCAATCTGGGTTGAATTTCACCAAGTTTCAGAATGTTCTTGTTCTTATGCAGGCTTGGCTTCATCATTTAACATTCAGGAGTATTTTGTCCACCAGTTCCTCTTACAAGGGGTATCTTGTTACAATTTGCACTGTGAAAATGGTAGAAAACTGTAAGATAAAATTAAATAAGACAAAGTAGTTAGATTTAGAATAGCTGATTTTTTGAAAGACCACCTGATCAACACAGACTTTGCTGTCAGCAGATCGTGCTATTTAGCACCTTCCAGTGGATGGAGCAGCAAAGTCGGGTGATTGTGAGGCCTAAGTATTAATAAATTAGAGTTTTGAATTAATTTAGATTTTTCTTCCATGCCTTTAAGCTTGTTGAGAACATGAGTATAAATTGATGCCTTAACGATGTCTTAACTGCACATAGAGCTTCATGTTAAGGTTGTGTAGAGTAATCATATTTGCCGTTTCATTCATGCAACCAAGTTATGTATAGTGTCGCACTAAGGAAGTTGTGTATCATTAGAGTATTGGGTACAATTTTTAGAGGAAGAAAATCTAACAAAGATAAAATCTTATACCTTCGTGTGTGGATTTTTTTTTTTTTTTTTTTTAAAATCCCTTTGAGTGCTTCCTCCCCCCCGCCCCAGCCCCTTACCATGTTTGCTTGGGGGCAAGAGGAGTAGGATGTGTGGTTATGGGTGTTTAGGTGTGACAAAATCATAACAAACTTGGAGGTGATAGCAGGTCATTTACAGTAGATATGTTCTTCTTTGTAGATCTTAATCTTCCACAGGACTCTCTTGCAGATTGCAAGGAGAATCCCACCTCTTTCAGAGTGAAATGCTAGTCAAGCTGTCTTATTTCCTGCTGCAACTATTCCATCTATTTATGTTCATAGAGTACACAAATCTGTATATTTCAGGCAGGTAGAGGAGACCTCTAGACAGTTTAAGGTAGTTCAAGCTATCATGCTTCATCCATGAACATTTTTATCCACACCACTTCAGATATTCATGGATTTTAATAAGAGGCATGTACATAGTCCTCCTAAAAGGAAGGGGTAAGGAAGTGCATGAGGCTTTTTCGTGTCTCATATAAACAGAGATAATAAAAAGGCAAGTGGGAATAAGGTCAGTTTTAGAATTCTTGTTCATATTTTTACATTATTTTTTAAGTTTTCCAGCTTTCATAAAAAGAAGCGTTGGATTGGCTCCAAGACACATATGAATTCACTGTAATTAACGTCTCTATATACTAAAGCACCATTACAGCATTATCTCAAGTATAAATCTTAGCTGATACATCATTTTACATTGGTGATTTTGTTTGACTGTTCATGTAAGAACTGAAAGTTCTCAACATATATACAAATGTTGTAATACTGTGATCAGACCAAAGCTATTTCATGCAATTACGATAGCAAGATATGACATAAGGGGTTAGCTCCATAAATTGAATCAAGTATAGTAAAATAGGTCCTATAGATCTTAAATTTTGATACTCTGTTCTTTTACACCGTTTATCATCACACAGTAAGTAAAGTAGCTGGCTGATTTTCCCTGTTGTTTCCCTGTTTCTCAAGTAGGGTAGAACACCAGCAAAATAGAGATAGTTGAGATATTCACATAACTTGAATAATTTCATATACTCCTTAGTTGTCTTTTAGAGTGAACAAGGCTACCCTTTGTTTCTGTGCAATAGCTGCATCAAAGTGTAGTGGTTTGGATGCCAGATATTTTCTTTTACTTCAGTAAGGATTCTGAGCCTGGCTGGGCAATCATCTGCTGATTTACACTTTGTCCCACCAAGTAAAAAGATGGAGTCTAAGCTCTGCAATTGTGTCCTGAAACTGTCTCTAACACCTTTTTTGGATCCCAGTGTACCAACTGCAGTGCTCCAAGGCCAGCCCTCAGCGTTTTCAGTGCCTGTTATCTTGCAAATTGCTGGACAGTGTATGTGAAAAAGACACACTGTTCCTCAGAAACACCTTACAGGAGACTGAGATCAGCCACCCTTATTGCCTCATTTAGCGTACCCTGAGGTTCTTCAGTTGAAGGATTCCTTATCAGCTGTAGAAGTTCAGTGTTACGTAAAACTCAGTCCTTCAGCACTGAGTCCTGAAAAAAGCCAAATAATAACGCAAGAGATGATCCAGACCCTTTTTTCCTCACCTCCATCATGGCTAAAGATGCAGACTGTCATCTCTAACTGGAACTTTTTGGCCCTTCTACAGCCATCCTTGCCAAAACAGAAGCACTGTTGCCGTCTATTCAATATCAAGCAATATCTAGAACCACTGCCTCTGCTTCTGGCTCCTTTAAAGTAACCTCACAGCCAGCCCACTCTATTTGCACTGCCGCATCCTGGCACTTCTGTAAGGCAGGGTGTTCTGTACGCTGGAATTTCTCCTGTTAGCCTAAGTTTGACTCTTTGGAATAGGAACGTGGGAGTTCAACACAAAAACCTTTTTTCCCCTGTTCAACTCCGATTCAAAGTTGGATCTTGACATCAAGAAGGCAGCTGCAGTCTTTCATTATTCTTATCTAATTCAGGTGAAGACATTTAATGGTCAAGAGGGAGCAAGCATATACAACCCCCAGTGGGAGAGTGCAGCACCTCCATCTCCAGCATACAAGCACCGAGCAGGCTCTCCACACCCCATCTCTCCTGCTGCTAAATTCCACAACCTCCAAAGGCCAAGCAGACAGCAGACGACAGCCCTCAGTTGTTATCTGTGGTACTGCATCTCATTTCTTGGTCACCGTGCAAGCCTCCAGACACCTGAGAATCACTTTTCCCCTAGAAGTCCTTTCAATGAGGCAGGAGCATTCTTTTCCATGTACCTACAGGAAAACACACAAAACTTAACCATCACCTGCGAGATGGCCTTAGCATGAATTACATTGGACGATTTACTCGATCTGAAGGAGTCTGGTCTCTCCCTTGCTCTCTCTGGCTCTCTTGCATCTTCTTCCAGAAAATGAAGTTTTGCTCTTCTCACAGTGATTCTGAAATAGTAAAGCAGCTGTTTAAACTGCTTTTAAAGTACACCTTACTCATCTACCCACGAAACTATTGTTTTATGGTGGTTGCTGTTCACCTATGAGAGTGGGAGCATCCTGTGCTGTCAAGGCCCGTTCTTTGCCCTTCTTTGCTTCCTCTATCAATACATACATTTTCTTCAGGGGCAAGCTGTTAGTAACACAGTAAAGTTTGTCTGTGAGGGGTGTGGGGGGGTGTTTGTTTGGGTTTTTTTTTCCCCGCAGCAGGACCAGATCCTTCAGATAGTTCTCAAGCTGTTTGTGTCAGTGGTTGGCAGGTCCAAGGAACTGGGCTCTTCCACACAAAGAGTAGTCAAGTGGGTAGTGGGGTGTGTAGGAATGCAGACCGCCTAGTGGGGACCTCATTCACTTGTGTGGGAGCACCTCACCTGTCATGCAGACAGCAACCACTGGACTCCTTCATCAAATGTGATGTCTACTCTGCATGCCTCCAGGTGTGTCAGTAGTTTGTGCCATTGTGGAAGGTGCACAGCATTTGATGAAATAGTCCAGTGGTTGCAGTTTGCATGAAAGGGACCGAGATTCACCCAACTGACAGTGACATTGCACTGGTAATTGGCAGTCTGTAGAGTTCCTGCTTTGGAAGCCCTTGCAATGGAAAGTCTGGGAGCGATATAATTTGAGAGTAGAAAAACAGCTTGCTTGAAGGTGCACATCTGTATTGGTGCTTCTTTCCCTGTCAGAGTCCTTTCAGCAGGAGGGCAAAATTTAAACACACGCTGTGTAGATAATACTACTTTGTCAAATACTTCTCAGGTTTCAGGTGGCTGGGCCTATATACGTATTTTTTAGGTATATAAAATGGGAATGTACACATAGACTACACATACTAATTGTAATTAAACATTAACAAAGTAGTGATTACCTTTCTCTTTTGTTGTCTTATCTTTCTGTGATTGCATATCAAACATACTTCTTGGATGGATGAAAACACATAATACTGCTAATGCTGGAAAAAAACAGTATGCAGCTGCTGTTCTGGGGAAATGTTTAAAGACTGTGCTGCTCAAAATGTTTCACCATTCAACTGTTAATAGCTCTATGGAAAGAGGAGTTGTATCTAAAGACTGAAATTATTTTATAAAATTGCAGTGTCCTGACTACTGCTGTATACAGATATTTTGTTTATGTTCAAACTATGATTGAGTTCCAAATAGAAATTTGTCCATCATAGCCTCATGTCATTTTCATTAGTGAGGCTATGAAATGACATGAGGCTTAGAATGGGTGGTCAGAAAACTAAAAGAGAATAAAGAATAAGAAAAACAAAGTTTCACTCCAGCTGCATTAAGTATTTTTCCTGATATATTAGAATAATGTTGTGGTTTTTTATCAAGCTCATTCTGATCTTAATGTTTTTTGTTTGAAACGTATGAGTGTTAACTTGTATAGTTAAATATGAATAGAATAGAATAGTTAAATCAATGCTGGTTTACTACATTCTTGCGCCTAGTTCAAAGCTGATTTTACTCAGTCTATCCAAGTAGAACCTTCCAATAAAAGTCTTACGAGAGTTCACTAAATGTTTAATACCATCTTCTATTAATTATTATTCAGCAGCTTTCTTCTCTTTCATAATGGTAGTCATTGTTGTATAGATGAGTGGGTGGAAAGATAGCTGCAGTATTGATTTTGGAAGTCTTGATTTGGAGATGATAGATTCATGTCATCTTTATTTTTCCTGAATTACTGTAGCAGTGCTGTGCAAAATGTAAGCCCAGAGGTGCTTTTCATCCTCCGTAGTGTCTGTTCTTCAGTCCTGCTTTCCTGGTTTGTCAAGTGTTAGATAGCCTTTCCTGTCCGTTAGCGGAAATGCTCCCGTTCTTGGAGAAAACTCTAATTTAATTTAAATAAATTCTAGTAGACTCAATGCAAGTTGTTTCTTACCAGGCAGTTGGTCAATATCTTCAGAGAATAAACCAAAAGTCATCTCTTGCTGAATTTAGACTACTGTAATTTATTTCTGTAGTATGAGAGCTCACAGCCAGCCCTTCCCTCGATGATTTATCCTTTGGACTAATGTATGTTTAGTCTGCTGAAGGATTAAAATGAAAAGCTCTGTCTGTGTGTGAAGGCCAGTTAATTAGTGGTGGAGACTGACAACCGACTTGAGGAAGGCTGTGTGCCATCATCTCTGAAGGAAGCTATTAGCTTCTTAAGCCAAGTCCTGCTTCGTATGTGACAGATCATCAAGCTGTTAGCTTATATCTGCGTTTCCGGTTTTGGTCAAACCATGAGAGCTTTGAGGGGAAACATCTGAGTAACTTGGGTGCCTTGGATTCTCTAGACCCATACCTTTCTGGCTGTAGGCTTGGGCAGAGGACAGAAATGGGATTAGTGATCTTTCAGAGCAAACAAAGATTTGTACAAGGGTCAGGTGACTGCTCTGTATCTGGAAGGCCCAACTCAGGCAGACAGATGGGCCAGGAAGGACTGCAGTTATCAACACTGGGCCATGTTCTCTCTCATTTCCCTTTACTACTACAACGCGTGCTCCTACGTCCCACTTCTTTTCATGTCCACTTCCTTCTGCCTTGTACCAACCTGTACCAAGCCCCGATGTCATCTGCACTGGATGCTGCTGAGCACTTACAACTGAAATGTATGTCAGTGATGTTGCAGATGTTTTGCTGTTGATGTAGTAAGGGACTGAGTCTGGAGCTCTGGACATGGCACTGGGAAACAGGCAGCGCCAAAATAAAACTAAAGTTTTTACTGTAGCCCGTGTTCTTGATTCCTGTAATCTTGCGTGCATTGCTGTTTTGTATAAATGTTTCCCATAGGCAAAATTAGATAATATTAATTCAGCTGTGGTGTAGAATTGCTTGTCTGTCTGTAAGAGTTAATAAGCAAATGTCTTTTCAGAGTTTCAGTGTTTTATTCTATGAAAATTCTACTGACTATTTAAAATTGGGCTATAGTTACCGAATTAGACATGAGCACCTACCGTTGGTAGGAATTGTTGAAAATGCTGCCTTTTAGATCAGTGTGTGCAATTCTGATGATGCCCTTTTTCACAGAAGTAGTGGAAGTAATTTGTATTTGTTATTAGCAGTGACTGTCATCCTGGAAAAACACCAAATTGCATAATCAATATAGAATTAACACTAGAGTTAAATAAGATGCAGGCCAATATTTTGAATGGAGAAGATAAAATATCTGATTTTTCGTTAGAAAAGCTGCTTTGGGGAATATTGGTGTATTCTTACAACATTTTCCCCTAATTTAGCATAATTATGCTTCGTTATAAGTTTAAATTTATGTTACCTTTCAGAAATCTCTTTTAGTTTTTATTGTGGTATCCAAGGATACAGAATGTAAGATGCAAGCAAGACACTGACCCAGGAGTTCCCTAGCATTTTAAGTGCATATGGATTCATTCTAAAACATAAATCCATCTTGTATTAGGAACTGAAAGTTCTAAGCAGAGAGTCTTTCACCAAGCTCTCTACCAGTGTGTCCATTCCATTGCCAAATCAATGCAGTGGATGGGAGCAATCAGTGCTCCCTGACTATGCTACTTGGAATTTTTTTAACCTTTCAAGGAAACAACGCTTTTAAAGCATCTCTGCCTTTCCTCCTGAAACCATCACTTCAGGAGTGATCAAATACAACTGAAATGTACAGCTAGAATATTATTATTTAGCTGTTAGCATGGTAACTCTAACAGTGTCTTAAAGGGTACAGAGATTTTTGTTTTGACTTGGTTGAATCGATATATTTTTTGAAGCATCCATCAAAGTGGGTTGAAAAGCATGCCATTACTTCCTGCATGGATTGTGTCTAGGAGAACGATGTCTTGTCCTACTAATTTTCTTCCTCCTTGTATTGGGCTTGTCTCCACTGGAGAATTGTGTTGGGTTTTAACATTATCTCAAAGACTCATGATAACTACTAATGTTGAACCTGACTCCACAAGCAGCTTAGACAAGGGTGAATGGTGTTGCCATGTTGTCTGTACAGAGATAAACCTTACACAAACCTCATAGGGGCTGTCTGTGACTAGCAGGTTCTCTGCTAAACGTGACACAGTGTCTTTGCGTTGTCCACTGATGATAATTTTGCTGGTTTTTAAGTGCTGTCCTTTTCTGAAAGACTGGGGTAGGCAACATTCTTGTTCTTTTGAATGAATGACAGGATACATTCAAACCAAATTTCAAAACTGTCCTTAAAAGTCGGTTGTTATACTTGTGGCTTTGTTTAACTCTGTTGCTCAGCTGTGGCAATGAATAATATTTCCTGTTCAGTAAGCCAGAGACTATAAAAATGTTTTTGTCTCTTACAGTTTCTCTTAAGCTTTTTTAGAAATCCATGTTTCAGTGATCCTTGCAAATGAGACGTGACATAGGAGAAATACGGAAATACTATTTTCTTACCAAGCAAGCTAGCTAAAATGTGAAGAATGTGAGGTTCACAAAGTGTATATGAGCATGGTCACAGTCTCACATGTGGTATAGAACCGCAATGTCTTCATTCCTGATTTTTGTCTTCTCTTTGGTAGGTACCACAGACGCTGGTTTTCTTCCTTTTTAGAACTTAGGATAGTGTCTTTGAACAAGATGCGAATAATGGATTTTAAATACCGGTGGCTAACATACTGAGTACCATATTAGAGTTAAGACAAGAAATGCAAATGCACACTCATGAAATCTGTACTTTGGCATAACAGAAGCATAGCTTAAAAATATGTGCTGATATTTTGTGATCGGTCCAGTCTCTGGCCTTCCAGTTTGAGTGGTGGTCTTGTAGGTGATGGTGAGCATACTGCTATAAGACTTGGATCCTTGTTTGTTATGATTGCAGTGTAGATACCGAGGGGTGTGATTCATCACCACCCATATTATTCCAGGGAAGTTTAGATGAGATGTGGGAGACTGCTTAGCCAGTGCAAGTTTGTCCCTTTTGCACTTCACTTGCTCATTTTCTTTGTGTAAATAGAAAAGTAGGGTACAAGCTAAGGAAACCCTTTCTGAACAGTTGTAATAGAGGAAGCTTCAGTTCCACGATAAAAATGTAGTATTTTTTAAGCCCATCTGCTCTTAAGTTGTATTTAGACAAGTCAGATAATGCTTTACATACAATTTTGTTGCATTTTCTAGAGATGGTTCTGTGCCTTTGGTTTGCTTTGCCATTGAGAATGAGAAAAGAGCCTGTAAGAATTTTAGAGTAAAAGAAGTGGTTTTGCTGATGGATTAAAAAGTGGTAATTTATGTGTTTTGTGAATAAAAAAGCCCATGAAAAATATTTATTGAATTTCCCATTGCAGCTGGTAACCTTTTGTCCTTATAAATAATACTGCACTTGGAGAGTAGGAATGAAATGAATTTGCCTAAACGTGTGATTTTAGGCACTCTGGTAATTCCTGTCCAGCATCCCTGTGCTGCTCCGCAGTGGGTACAGTTCTCCCCATAGGCTTGCCTGTCATCTGCCTGCTCAGTGTCGAACTATGGGGTTGCCCAGGACAGCAAATGGGGCTGGCCTCCCTGGCCTAGGTGCTTGAATCTACTCTAAGTGAGACTGGTTCTGATTACTGTCATTGTATGAGGAGTGATGTATGTGAAGGTATTTTGTTTCAACCTGTCATTGGATTTCAGACAAGCTAACACAACGAGTTTTAGCTTCCTTAATTCCTCTGTGAATTTAAATCTATTAGCTTTTATTTGCCTTTCAGCTGTCCTAATTTTATGCAGTTGGCCTGAGAGGCAAAACAGTCCTGTTTGGAATCATGTTTTTTCTGCTTCAAGATACAGTTGTTAGATAGCATTTTTGTTTTATCTAGTACAGTACCATCATGAACAGGGGCATGTATAGGGAGGATTTAAAGGTAAGGAAATAGAATCAGAGCCATCTTCATCCATCATGGGAATATGAAAAGCAAGTTACAGTAGGAGGAGGTGGCAGGCTTTCACATCTGTGTTTTCCTGGAGGTAACTGAGTGACTGGCAAGTAACAGAGCAGTAGGTATTAGTTGAGTCCCTGTAGGGCGCTGGAGCTAAGAGAGGGAGGACAAAGTGGAAAACGGAGCAGGTTGGTGCAGTGGGAGGAGATGTGTGTGATCTCCTTCTAGGCCTTCTGCTGCTGCTCTTGGGGGTTTCTACTACCTGGAATCAAAAGCAACCTAGCACTTGGTTGTGACATGAATGATCACTGTATTGTTCTAAAGTTGCACTAATTTTGTTACTAATTCCTGAGTCATCCTTTCTGAAATAGCAGATACATTACTGTATTTCATGCAGCAAATTAGTTCCTCTAAATTAATAGAAAAGATTAGACTTTCAAATATACCAGGATATCTGGAGTACAAAATTACACAGTCCTTGAAGAATCAAAAGCCATGCACCAAAAACATTGCATGTAAACCATTATTTTGATATGTACTTCTGTAACAGTGCTTTCTGATCCACTTTCTGCTAGTCATATAAATAACATTGATTATAAAGTAATACTTCAGTAAAAAATAATTTTTTAATCTGTGTTTTTCTTTCAGGGCAATTAAAGCATTTCAGGAGGCGCTTTATGTTGATCCCAGCTTTTGTCGAGCCAAGGAAATTCATTTGCGACTTGGGCTTATGTTCAAAGTGAACACAGACTATGAGTCTAGTTTAAAGGTGGGTTTAAGTCCTTTCAGATTGAATTAATGCTTGTTGCAAGTTGTGTTGCATCTTAAAACTGCAAGGAATGCATGAAAGTATAGCAGTTAAATACTACCTGCTTTCAAAATAAAAGTGCTTCAGTATGAAGTATCTTAGTCTAAAGACAGAGTAAGGGTAGGATTTGAGGTGTGTTAGGTGCTAGAAATACTCAGAAAAGCCCAGCAAAATTATAGACGAGCACTGGTACTCCAGAAGATCAAAACTTTGATGTAGGGCTCTTGTTGAAATAGTACTTTTTGGGGGGAGGCTGAGGATGTATAGAAAGTTGAAGGAAAAAGAAGAGAAGAATTAGCAGCGTGGGTTTCTCTATGTTCTTCTCCCCACCCCCCTCTCACCCCCCCCCCCCCCAAACTGGAAGTTCTTAAAAATTCTTAAAAAGAAAAAGCTTTTATGCAAAATAATGTTCTCATATCATTTTTTTATGTCATTTCTACTTTTCTATCAGTTAATCATTCTGTTATTTCCTGGTTTGAGAGTCAGCTTCTAAGGCAACAATTTCTGGCTAATCGGTTAGAAATGGTTTGTGTTAATACATACCTTGTTCCTTCTGTACCCCTTTAAATTTTTTTACTGCTTGCATTCTTTTTCAGTCTCTGATTGTAATCTGTCATTTTTTCTCCCTCCGTTCAACGCACTTGCTCATTTTTTTCCTCCTTCCGTTTGCTACTTTATCCCCGTGTTCCTTCCTGACCTCTAAATTTAGGTATGTCTGTCTTGGAAAAAGGAAGTGTTCTTCAGTGGAGTTTCGTGCACTGGGAAATACACCTGCAGGGCTAAGAATTTTGTAATTTGTAATTAAGTGTAATTTATAAACATATTTCTGCATATTAATCTCTCCTAAAACTACTGAAAACATTAAATGTTTTGTTTCCAAGAATCTTGCGGCTTCCTTTTCCTGGCAGATTGTTTTCCTGGAAGTTGTATTGGTGAGGCTATCAGAATCACATTGTCCAAGATTTGAAAGAGTAGAATGTTACTTTCCGTTTTTCCTTTCAGTATTTGTAATAATGGGAAGCATTTCTCTCATTAGGCTTCCTTTTGTCATCTGGAGTCCAAGCTTTCACCTACAGAGAAAGGTGGAGTTGGAAATTGTGACTAGAGGGGATGATATTGCGTAGGAGTAGGAAGGATTGCGCAATGCATGGCAAAAGAGAGCAGGGAGAGGTAGGAGTAGATCACTCTGTTGGGAGAGGGGTTATGTGCGAGTTTGGGTGGTCCTATTTCTTTATCCTTTGGCATGGATTTAGCATTGGCTGTCGTGATACAGAGGGAATAAAAGAAGTGCTGAAGTAGTACGCTTTGGTTTTATTTTTAAAGAAGTCAGGGACAAAACAGGAGTAAATTTACAAGGAGGTAGTAAACTTGTAATCAAGTAGTGGAAGAAATAAATAACCTTTTGCTGCTGTGCCATGAAATATGTAATTCTATCACTGAATCAAGTATTTAAATAAATATTATGAGAATTCAATCTAAATAATTTACTGTGTTTGATCTTCACAACTTTGCAAAACAAAAAGGTCACTCGTCACAAGGATTTTGAGCATACCAAACTTTTAGTTTTCAATACACCAACTATGAATGGGAAACCACCAAAGTAGTATTTTAAAAACAGAAAGAAGTTAATCTTTTGTAAGGCAAAATTATCATGATTCCATTGCTTTCATGTGCAATGTGATTAAGTCACTTAAGAAAAGAAATGGCAGCAACAACAGCAGCTTACCCTGGAGCAGAGTGAAGATCTTCAAAAGGATGGTGAAATAAACATGAAGGGGGGTAGTTTCACATTGTCCTTAAATCAGTATAACTGCAGGTTGTTGCTAAAAGGTTGTCTCATTTTCCACCTTGCAGTCCTGATTGCATTGTTCGGCACCCTCTGCTGCATTGAATCGCATGATTTGTTTTCCATTTGCAGACTGAGGTGGATCAGAAGTCTGAGCCAGCTCAACTGGAGATTGCCCAGTTGCTAGATCCAATGCAAGGTAGATGGCAGGAGTGAGTGAATGGGAAGGAGGGGGTAGAGCTGTCTTATCCCCTTCTGATGCAAAACATAACATGAAACTCTACTCTGGAATTACCAACTGAAGCACCTAAGGTAGAGTTTCTGGTTTGCTTCCTTTGTTATGGAGGTTGCAATCCTTAGCAGAGAATAATGGTGGGGAACAAGAAAGAAAGGACCCAATGGGGTGATCCACTCGGTCTTGAAGAGTTTCAGCTGTTTTCAGTTCAGCTCAGCTGTGGATTTAATGTAGAGTCTTGAGACTGATCTACTTTGGAAACAGTATTACTGATTGAAACATAGCAGCTTACACATCGGAATATAGCAACTGAGGAGTAGACTAAGTAGAACAAGCAGGGCAGTAGCTTCTTTAAAAGCCAATCTGACTGATCCCCGAGTTGGGGTTTAAAAAATCCCCTTAAGCCAGAACTCCGAGTGACAAGAATATGAGAGGCAAGTCAGAAAGTATTTCCTTAGTGAAGAGAACAAAATGAGGTGCTGGTGTGGTGGTTATGCACAAGCATGGGGAGAATAAAATGAGGAAGAGAGATGATGAAAGAGTGCGAAAGGGTGTTTTCACAGAATGTCTGTCTCGTTCTCTGAGACTGAGTATCTCGTCTCTTCACAAAAGAAAGATAAGTAACCCAAAGTAATGAAAAGACACAGTTGTCTTGTGCCTTTTTTGGTTTTGTGGACGTTTTTAAAAGGACCCAGGATTTTAGAGGAAGGTTATGGGGTTTAGGATCTAGCCTGCTAGTGACTGGCCTTGAGCACAGACCCTTTCCCCGAGGCTCTGTATAAAGTCATTCATAGCCCTGTTTGAGCTTCCTGTTTGACATGGAGGTGGAAAGTGGAAGTAACTTTTCATCTGGCGTTCGCTTGTGACTGTTCTGGATTTCACAGATTGTACCAACGTTGCATTAATGTGCTTTGAAATATCATAATATTTTTGATGGTATTTAAACATTCATGTTAAGTCTGTAATTGCTAAGAATAAACCATTGCCATCAGATGAGTCATTGTCAGTAAGAGTCTTCAGGCAAAGGGGGAACATGAGAGTCTGAAGGTCATATATTCCATGTTTTTCACAATTTTAAACCATTAACATAAATCATCTATATTTTATGTAAGCAATTTAAGCACAAAATTAATTTTTACTATTTAAGATGTTGATCAAGATAATTACTAGAGTGCTCTTTAACAAGCATAAAATCAACTCTCAGTGTTTTTTCAAAATCAATTACTGCTTTTGCATGTTTTTAGCATTGCTGCAGTTAAGACTTGCAAATTACTGTGAGAACCCTTGACTGCTCTGTTATCCAGTTGCCATAAACTCTGGCAAGAATACCAGTGCTGTTGAAAATTACTTGGCCTTCAGTCTTACGTTAAGGAAAAAAAAAAAGTGGCCCTTCTGGTTGAAAAGAAAACAGTCCTTGTGTAACCTGACAGTTAGGGCAGTGTTACCTTCAGAGGTGATACTTGAAAGCTAAATTTGCCTGTTCATCAGAAGAGTACAATTCCAAAATCAACTGGCAATGACTGGGGAGACTTTATTGTTGATTACTGTAGCAGCAACATACTATTAAGGTTTACCTCACAGTCCTAACCTTTTCCCAGTTCACTACGTGTCCTGCTGCCCCCTTCCTATTTGACATTTCCTACAAAGGACACTAGGAATACTGTGTTAGATGGTGGTAGCTGTGGTGGCACTGTGATAATCTGAAAGGAGCATAAAGCAAGAGCTCTAGGAATATAATATAACTTTTTATTGGTTTAGTAAATGTAGTTGGAAAAAATGTTCAAGCTTCTGAGTACGTGCCACATTCTTTCTGGCACGTCACTTGCTATCCTAGATGTTTTCCTGTTTATTGAAAACATTTTTTTCAATTTTAGCCTCCTTTTTTCATACATGTATGTAATCATCCTGTCTTGCGCATGTGTCTCAGTTCTTCTCTTAAGTACCTTTGAATCTTAACCAATTTCTAGCAAGTAAGTCAGGATGAAAGAGATTTCAAAGAGAAGTTCTAGAACATCCCTACGTGACGTTGCACCAGAGCTGTCTGAGCTCTGCAAGCTGAGGACCAGGTGGTCTGGTTGGCTTGATCTGCAACAGAGGCACCAAATGACTGGTTGTATATCTGGTCTGTTGGGATGTGAAAAATTCCTATGAAGGCAACTGTCCCACCCGGGAGCTGCTGTGCATCGGGCAGCCCCGATGCCTCTTGTCCAGCTGGAAGCTGAACGCAGAGCTAGGTGAAGCACGAAGCGGGAGCTGGGTATGTTGTGTGGGACCATTGACATGCATAAAAGAGAAGATGAGGAAAAAAGAAAAATTACAGCTTTGGTATTACTTAGTTTAATAATTGGGTTACATTGGTAATGGCAGTTACGGGAAACCAGTCTTCCATCTGGTGCTCATTCTGCTTGGTGGTGTTGAAGTATCATAATGCTTTTGGTGGGGAGTTAGGGCTATGATCTATGATGGCCCTTTCAATGTAAAATTCAGTTCATGTCTATTGTTTGCTGACAGACTACTTAAGGGGAAAAAAGAAATCTTAGTTTTTCATATTTGTTAGAATGATAACATTGAGGGAACTGTGGGTGGGTGGGAGATTTTCTGTGGGTTTGGTTTTGTGAGGGGGTGTTTTGTTTGCTTTTGTTTGGGGGTTTTTTTGGTGGTGGATTGTTCCTTTTTTTATTTTTATTTTTATTTTTATTTTTTTTAATGGGTGGTCAGTAGGGACTCTGGACACAAGCAGGCTATTTTATGGCAAACCAAGCTATGTTGTGCTTTGGGAATTTTGTTTGGGTTTTAAGTATTGCAGATGCATCCTGTACCCAGCAACAAAACCCTTAGAAGAATGAGAACTAAATTACTCATGTTTCCAATTATCTGCCTTTTAGTAGAAATACTGATTCTGCCTTTCACGTCTAGAAATTTTTCCTGCTTATTTATACACAAAACAGGTATCCCAGTAGTTTGCTTCAGGCCTATGCTTTGATATTGCCTGTAAATCCTCAATTTAAATATAATTTTAATTTTTTAATTATTTTCGTAAAGATTCTCATTTGTTAGTAATGTTAAGACATACTGCTTATATTAGGATAAGAAAAAGGCTGCAAAATAGTTAGAATTTATTGGGGAAATATGCATGAATTACATGAATATGCATGAAATACAAAAAAAAATAAATACTGATATACAGATGAACAGCTCAAAGTACTTGTAGTCAGTCAGACACTTTCCCATCACTTATTCAAATAATTCTCCTGTCTAAATATATATATATGTATCTATCTTTATGGAAGATATTTTTAGCTACTGCAGCTATTGTGTGCCAACATGTAGTTGTTATAGACATATTGTTCATTTTTTATGTTCTTTTTCTCAGTAACAAGTAAGAATGTGTTTATGAATGTGAAAATTTGTGTTTTCAAGCCTTCAAGTGCTGTTTCACAACCTAGTTATCTTTCATATGTCCTTAGATTATTAATTTTTAAGCTTAAATGTGTTAAATTGAAACCCTATGTTATTTATTTTTAATTATGAAAGAAAAATCAACTAGTCAAAATACATACAGTTATGAGAAGTTTCTTATGTCTAGTTTTATGTCTGTAATTCTACCAGAAACTAATCAGCGACATTTTTAGATAAGAAACAAAACAAAGGGCTTTAGGTGGATATGCAAGATTTTAAGCACTTCACCTAAAAAGCATTTTGTGGAAAGCAAAATGAAATGAGTCAAAAGATTATTTTAATAGAAATGTAAGTGGATGGAAAACAACACTGGGAATGAAATTGCTCTGTAAGTCTTTGTAGTTTGCACGTGCATGTGATGGAGAGGCACATACAAGAAGTAAAAACATGAAAGTTTTTTAGTGCAGCATGGCACTGTAATCAAACTGCAAGAGAGTTACTAGTGCAACTGGTTTTGGCAGTGGATCACAATATCACAATGTCTAGCCTACAGAGTGTTTTCTTTTGTTCTCTCTTACTTAGTTTTGCTTGGGTTTTTGAGACATTTTGGAGTTTTCCTATAAAAGAAAGCGGTAGGTGTATTTTAGAAATGTCATGATTACAAAGAGAAGTAAATGCTAACATTGAATTAACATGCTGTGTGGCATCGTCCGTCATTCCGGGCGGGTGGGGGAAAGAACAAACCATGAGAAGAGAAATAGTTGCCTTCCAGCTAATGAGTATTGGTGCTGGTACGCTTAGTTCATTTGGGGACCTTCTCCTGGTGGGAGGTGGATCTTGGATCAGGTTTATTAGCTGTGACTCTAAGTGAAAGGTTGGCATTCAGGGCACACAGTAGTAGCTAGCTCCGCGTACTGGCCAGGTAGCCACAGGTACCTGGCAAGGGTTATGCTGCGCTTTCGGTTCAGCCTGGCTGGCTGCGTGGGCTAGAGGCTGAGGTCCGGAAAGGACCCCAGCTCAGGGCAGTTCACCTCCCTGCTGATCAGCCCCAGGGGCAAGTTTCCAGGCATCCCATTTCCCTACGGCACTTCGCTGCTGCTGGCTGTCCTTCGGGCTGTAACCCAGGGAGAACTAAATTTTTGGTGCTGCACAAATAATGATAAAACATGCAGGCAACACGAGTATTAAGATAGCTTTGTGAAAAACACTCTGGTGTACTGTATAAGATGTTGGTGTCTCTGTTCAGAAAGAATTTTTCAGATACAGCTAGTCAAAACAAGAGATTCTTCTGGACATACCGCTGTTATTCAGTTTATGTGTAGATGTGACCTTTGTTTCTTCTGCCCTCAAGCAGCTTCCTTCTGCCCTGTCCGTGCAACAGTTTTGCTCAGTCTTGAGGGGGATTTTCTTTGAATGTTGAACAAGAGTGAGTGAGTGTTTACACCAGACAAACCTTCATCTTAGGAGACGAATTTGCTCTGAGTTCAGAAGACGCTGGAGAGCAGAGCAGTGAGCTGGCGTGGCAGCACATGCAGCACGTCCTCTCCTGACCCTCTCCCCTGGCCCCCAACACGCCTGGCAAATGGAGGCTTGGCGCTCTGCCGCGGCCGATTACGCAAGGCTTTCCCTGTCCTACTTATCTGAACAAAGGCTGCTCGGAGGAGCGTAGGCATCACACCTAGGTCACATAGGCAGAAAAAGCCATCTCCTGGCAGAGTTTGACTGAGTCATGATGGAGCTTTCCTTCATGGTAAGTCTGTGAGCGTTGTCAGGTTTCAGATGATGGCTTGCCTTGCTTGCTGAGTAAATGCAGAACCTAGAGCTGTTAAACTTGCTAATGTCATCCTTGAGAGGAGGAGGGAGTGGAATCACTATGTTGAGGTCTCAGGCTTGGATGTAAACAGAGGTAGTACTGAAAATCTTGCTCTGAGAAGAAAACGGTTCTTTTTGTGTCTGTCATTTATTGATTAAAGAAACAACAAAAACCTGGGTACTTGCCTCTTAAATTGTAAAGGACTAATTCGTTAGGAGAATTGGTGTTTAATTCTAGTAGTGAAAACATGCTGAGTTACCTAAATCGGTGTCATATTACTACTATTTTACTACCAGACCTAATGCTTTCACCGGTTCTGTTTATATGCAGTCCCCTTTACTTCTCATCCTTGGAAAGGTTACCTTCCAAATTGTTTCCAGAGTCAGAGGCAAGTCAAGGACTCCAGAGGAGACAAAATAGGCTGTAGATAATTGTGCAATTACAGATGGCTACAAATCAAGGTATATTATGACTTGAGCTGCAGCTCTTGAAGAGAGCCTGTTACTTTTTAACATTCAGAACACTGCCTTCTAGGTAAATCCTCTTACTCGGGATTTGAATTTCTATAGACTGCTGTCTGCCTTGAGGTATTGTATGTCGTCTCTGAACTGCAGCGGCCTCTCCTGCATAATAACTATTTCACACAGCAGTAGCCAGCTTCAGTACTGCAATATTTGAGAGAGGTGCAGATGTTTGCTGGCCGCTTCTGTTTGTTGCAGAAATGGAAGTTGGAAACGATCACTATTTTTTCTTTAAATTTTTGGTTCTGGTAATTGTGATTAGTGGATCTGCTTTTGGCTGATGAGTTTTATGCGTTAGAATGCATGCATGCTTTTTTTTTTTTTTGTCTGATTCTGCATACTTAACGGGGAGCTATGTATTATTTATTTGGCAAGAGGGGTAGGTTTGCTCGTGTATGCATTTCAGAGGTTCTGGGTTTGAAAGGTTCTGGGTTTTCTGTGTATTGCTTTCCGATAATTGTTTAGTGCAAATGGTGTATTTTGCTGTAGTTACGGGCTTCAGTTGATTCATTTCTTTACTGTTTGTAGCTTAGTGAACAGTGTAGGCAGAAATTTACTACACTTAAAAATTTTCATAACATGGATTTTGAAATTTAAAAGTCAGCTAATGTAGCAGTAAGAACTTAAATTTTTTGGAGGCATTGCTGAGAATATTCCTGGGGTTTTTTACTGTACAGCACTGATATTACAGGCATATTTAAATATTAAAATGATTAGATTTTCTTATATGGTTGCCTGCTTTCTCTCAGTGAGTCTTGCTGCAATAACCCTTCTGAAAACCTACTACAGAACAGTTGTCAATCGCTTCTCTTTAGATCTGCTTATTTTTTATAATAGCATTGCTAGGTGAGAGCAAATCTGTTCCTTTCTGCTTTATCTTTCCATATTAATTGTTAGTGACGGTGCAAGATGACACATCTGCACAAAACTGATTTTGTACCATTTGGATTGGTATACTCAATGTACAGGCCGAAGTATATAGGTCTGTTCCTTTTTTTCTTTCATCAGGCACAATGCAATATAAAGTAGAGCATTTTATTTTTATTTAGCCTTTTTTTTTTTAAGTTGCCTGCTTAGTAGAATCACTATGGTAACCGACTAAAGGATGTCTCTGAAGCACACAACCTGCATTGCAACGTAAGTGAGGGGAGGTTTTAAGTTCTCTGACTGCTGAACACTAGAAAAAGGAACAGGCAAGGCAGAGAAATACGCTAATATTTAATATTTATAAGCTATTATTTAATTCTTGCTCTGAGGTTAAAAAGTTATTTTACAAGTAGTGTATATGCGAGTTCATTCTTTTCTGTGTTCTCTTCTGGGAATGATATTGCTAAAAGGCTCATTAAAAATCATAAATTCCTGTTCTTAATATATTACAAATGATGTCAATAGAAGTCAGTGAGGAGGTAAGCTGTGACACTGTGTGCCTCACTGATGTCTTTTTTTATGCTTTGCTATGGATAATACATTAATTTGCTAATAATTCTTCTGTTGGAAATGTTCATTTAGAAATGTGGTGGTCTGTCAAACTGTTCTTATAAATCTTTGAGATGTTATATAGACATGCTATACACAAGGTATTATTAGGACCATGAGGAAAGTTATGTAGTCATATCTAGTAGCTCTGAGTATGACAATACTGAAAGTGAGTTGCATATACATCCATTAATAATAATTTTTTATTATTTTTCTTCCCAGTTACACTAATAAGCTCCTGCTGTCACCTAGTTTGGCATCCTGAATGGCTGGAGCTAAATTATCATTTTTGTGCTAACAAAATAAACTATACTGAAGCATCAGTAATGTTTTGTGTGGTAGAAGCCACCTGAAACTGTATTTTGTAGATAACTGTATTTATTAACAGTAGTATTTTATATGCTATCTCTTAGGTTCCTATATTCCTAAGCCTTATTCTCTATTGAATTAATATGTTAATCCAAATTATACACTGTGTAGGAATTTTCTATAAATTTTATGGAAAAGTTCAGAGGCACTTGAGTTTGTATGCCTGTTCATTCATTCTAACACACTTGGTTGCGTTTCAGGCTGTATGAAACAGTGATCACTGAATTGGCGTGACACTTGCGAAATGATTGCTCACATCCAGACTTCCTAGCAGACAGACTTCATTGCTCTGCTTGTGTCACCTTCTTTTCTAGAAGGGTGAAATGCTTAGCTCAGAACTTCTGAATGCAAAGATGTTTTAAAAGATATTTTTCATATCTCTTGAGGAAAAGTGATTAAAAATAAACAAGCTTTAATGTTTAACTGAAGTTATCTTAATACCTGGAAGAGAGGCTGTAAGAACTTGTGAGCCCCTTATGAACTCATGTTTCAATGTAAAGGTATTATAATTATAAAGGCTTTTTGACAAGAGATCAATTTTTTAAAAAATACTTCAAATCACTCAGTTTGAAGGAAGAGTATTCTGTTTTTTCCAGATAGACAAATTCAGAGCTTCAAGGTTTGTCCCATGAGGCTGTGAGCTAGTATGACTACATTCCCAGTTGTGTATTCTGAGGAAAACTTGATTTTCGAATTTTGACCATTCATTTGATGCAATCATTCTTCCAGATACTATTCCAGTTGTTTTGTAAAGATGTCTGTTGCCATCTTACATTACTAGAAGCATCACTACATTTGCAATAAAAAAAATTTACTTCACTCTAGTAAACAGTTGAACAGAAACTGAAAATTGTTTTCTTTAAGACACATGGTAAAATGCAGTATTCATTTTCAAGTACAAAATTGATTTATTTTTAGTAATTTGCCAAAGTGCTAGTATTATTTTGTTTGAAAAAACAAATCATTCTTTTTTTTCAGCATTTTCAGTTAGCTTTGATTGACTGCAATCCCTGCACTTTGTCTAACGCTGAAAGTAAGTAACCTACAAGTATTTCCATTTATTTTGTTGTAGATTTTTTTTTTTTAAGTCTTGTGCTCACAACTGTATCAATTTTTAATGAACCAATCCTTCAAAATCAAAAGGATCAGTACTGAGAGAGGAAGACTACAAAACCTGTCTCCATCTGTCAGTGGAGACAGATACTCCGGTGGAATTGTGGATTGGTTTAGTAAATGGAATAAGTGAAAAATTGAGACTTAGCTTATTAATTGCTATGAAGACTTGAGTTCTGATGGAAACTGTGCTATTTGACTGTTCATTTATTTATTTATTTATAAACATAGTGCTTGTGCCACAGCACACATTTCATAGTAATTATTTGAAACTTCGTGGCATCTTGATAATCTGTGATTTTTCAGTGATCATTTTAATGCCGTTTAAATTCATAGGTCTGAAACTCAGCATCAGTCATATGCTGCTGAAGTAAGAAAAAGTACAAAATGTAATTTGTTTGATTAGGTGCCAACTATATATTCGTCTGTGCTTGAACATATTAATCTTTTAGTGTAGTATGATCTGTCATATGCAGTATATACTGTAGGCTGTTACAGAGCATCTTGCAGGTATTTATCCACAGTTATTGGAATTGTATGCAAGAATAAGCGTATGTTCCTGCATGCTTTGGAGTCTGTAAGAAGTAAAAAGCAGACAGTTGTGAAGAAAATTACTCCCTCAGTTTTTAAGGCACCTTCATGCTGCTTGTGGTGTTGAGCTTAAGTTACCTCCTAAGTCTAACTGCAGAAGCACTGGATGAAGTATTTAAAAGGATTTTTTTATTTCTTTAATTCAGATCTGGATGGGATTGTGAATATTCTGTCAGCAAGGGCAATGAAGGGGGTTTGTTCACATGGGTGAAACTGCTGGCTGTATTGGTATCAAGGAGCCAGCTGTGCTACAAGGTCTTCTCCAAAGCTATGTCACTTACCAGGAACAGGCACAGATGATTTTGTAAAATTATTTGCAGAATCCTTCCTAAGTGAATAGGCTTTTATTGTTTTCTACCAGATACGTGATTCTTTATTATATTTCATGTTAGTTCATATTATTTCCCCCTAAATTTATCAGTTTTCCCTGTATCTCTGAATTTTTGTAAGGTTTTCCTAACCCCTCCCCCACGGTCCCCTCTGCCCCCAGATGTATGTAGAGGTGTGGCCCCATGTAAGGGCTTCATTGCCACATAGTCTTGGGCATGGTGCCCGAGAAACCCAAGCGAAAAGAGTGAGGAATGTGAGATACTTTGTCAGGTTCTCCTGCACTGCTGAGCGGTGCACCCTGAGCCAGGGTGTCCGGTACAATCACATAAATCATAGAATCATAGAATCGTTTAGGTTGGAAAAGACCTTTAAGATCATCCAGTCCAACCATTAACCTACACTACCAAGTCCACACTAAGCCAATGCTTGAGTTGCCTTAATCCTACCCCTTGCCTTTCTAAAGGCTGGGTGGGTAACAGCATCACAGTGAGTGTCTTCCTAGCAGAAATGTTTGAGCACTAAGCATGTCTTCTTTCTATTTAGGCAATCTCTAATGTGACACCTTTAATTTCTGTCCCCTGCAAGGCATGGCTTTGTTTTGTAGCTTCACACTGAAGGGGTTTTGCAATGAGGGGAAGAAAATAAAGGAGAGATCTTTTAGATAATGAACTCCCTAAACAAAAGCAGAGGTTTTTCTTTCGTCAGTGCAATATGAATTTTGACAATGTGGTGCACATAATGGATGTGTTATGTGCCCTTTAGCAAGGAACACAAAAAGTTTATTAAAATTTTAGATGATGCATTTCATTATGACCTGGTTTCTGAAGTGCACTAGGCTTCCTTCTTTATAGTGAAGGACAAAGCAGTGCACAAAGGGAGCTTTCCCCCTCCCTTATGACCCAGAGAGAAACCCTGGAACTCCAAATTACCGGTATAAACCTCTGTGTCACACGATTCTGTAGCTTCAGGAAAAAGAAATCTTGCTAATTGAAATAAACTGAGCTTGGCTCAAACACAGATGTTTTCTTACTTGTCATCAAGAACATCAGGCAAAAGTCTGTCTCAAAGGAATTTTTCTTTCCTCATCGAATCAAAATAAGGATAACATTCATCTCAACTAGCTTTAGCTATCTACCAGTTGATGGCTAGTCTAGGTTAGCAGTTCTCCAGCTTTAGAGATCAGGCACTCCACCTTTTCTTTAATGATTTGAGCAGCATGAGGATAATTTTCCCTCTGTTTTTACTCTTGAACAACTTTCATTTTCTCTCTCCAGCCAGCAATTTTTTGCATCCAAGCGTTGCTAGTGTATTATGGCATTCTGTGCAATTCATATGAGGAATTTAAGATGCTTTACAAATGATCAGAATACCATGTGTAATTAACGTTTTTAATTCAGTTTAACAGGGGAAAGACAATTCCTAAAAATGGGGGGGGAGGGAGGGGGGAATCACCTAAATTTAAGATCTTGTATAAATCTGGCAGTGTATGATGTGGTTTTCTGTTCTGTAACCCAGGTAGTCTGTCCCTTGGCAGTTGAATGAAAATAAAAAACAAGTCTGTATTTCTAACTCAGTTATGTACAGAAGATATTACCTGCATTCTCTTGTTGTACATCTCTGCTTAAAGAGATTTTATTGCTAAGTTTACTGAAAGGTTAATGGACTCTGCGTTTCAGAATACAAAAATCCATGGGCTGCCTTTCTGAAATACCTGTTTGCAGTCTTAATGCTTTGTTAGGATATGTATTCATTCTCGGTCATATTAAGTGTAAAATATCAATGTAAACAAATACTGGGTTTGTATGTTCAAAATGTAATTTATCTTGGTTTTGCATTATTAAATTTGAAACATTGTTTATCCCTCACTTGAAAAAACATACTGTAGTTGTTGTTGTCATACATTAAAACTAATGATTTTGATTTTCCCACTCTTACAGTTCAGTTTCACATTGCCCACTTATATGAAATCCAGGTAAGCTTTAAGCTCCTTTTTATAAAGTGTGGTTGAGTTTCTGACCATATGATGTAATCAATCTGTGGAATTCAGATTATAGAAGCTTTTGTAAATTTAGGTTAAGTCTTGAATAGCTGAAGAAACTTTATATGCTTTGGCTAAATTAAAAATATTTTGTATGTGGACTGTCATGCTATAAAATGGAGTAGCTATTTTAATACACTTACATATTACTGATCTCCCAAGTTGAGTGCAAAAAAAACGCTAAGCATAATTTGTAGTTAAATTCTTTTATGAGACTATATATGTATTTTAAAAGTTAGATATAAAAAAAGTGTAGTCTCTCAATTCATATGTATTCATATTGTTTCTCATACATACACACACACAGTCGAGTCTAGTCAGTTGCCCAGGTGCCTTTTTTTGACATGAAAGTTTCAAATTTAACTGAATGTATGTGACAGAAACATTTGAGATCTGAGGTCAACAGCACATAAAGCTGTGTTATTAATTCTGTATCAAATACTACCACAGAGATTTTTTAGGTGAATCTTTTGGGAAATTAGAGAACACTTGCTGAGCTTCCAAAATATAAGTAAATTAAAACCAACTAGCCACTGAAATAGCTGTTGTGTATATTTGTAATTTGACTGACTAGTCATGTAATGTAGACGGTATGCCCTTTTGTCATGTTTATAGGTGTTATATGACTGAGGAAGGGATGTGTCATGAAAACAAAAACTGTTGTAATTAAAATGGCTGTCAGACATAAACAAATTACATTTTCAGTCAGTTGAAAAGGAGCTTGATAAAGTAAGTGCTGTCTTTTGATGGCACGGTGAAAAATTATTTTAGGTATTTATATATAAATAAAAGATACAAATTTGATAAACAAGATATTTTTCTTTTTAATGCTTTTGGTGCAAAGCTATATGACAAGACAGAAATCCCCTGTCCCAAAACACCATTAAGAAACTTGAAACACCATTAAGAAACTTGATGGTCTGTTGTGGTTCTTGCCTGGCCACCGTCCAGGTTTCATTCTGAGCACTGAAGCACATCTGACACATTTATATAACAAAGCATCCTCAACACATTAGTTCTCTTGATCTGCTAGAGTAAAATAGAATGTTGAACAGCTTGGGTCACCATGCCAGCTGCCTTATATAATTGTGTGACCAACGTTACAAGTGCTTAAGCTATGCTTTCTGACTGACAGTCATAGGCGGCGGGAACTTTTATTTTAACGGAAGTCAGAGCAAAAAAGTTGCAGTGCGTTTTGCTATTAGGCTCGGTTTGTCTCATGGTTCTGGTTGGGAGGCGTATCTTCTTTTCTGGAATTTGAGAAACTTGGAACCACAAAGGGTCTTGCCTTCATTCTGGATACTACCTCTGCCACAATGAAGAGATGTTTTTGAAGGCAGGCTGGTTGCTTGGTTTCTTTTAAAGGACACAGGGCTACAGTTTTCTGAACCCCTCCATATATTTGAAAATTACCTACTCTAATATTTAATGAAAAAGTTAATTCATTCCTTAATTATGTACCTTCACAGTACTGAAGTTTAAATGATGGGTTGCCAGCCTCTGAACAAGAGAATAGCCTGGTGCTGATAAGAGTTAGCAGTGGCTTTTCATGGTGTTCAGTGCTAGTTTCTATTACTTCATCTGTGGCAGTGTGGGGGTGTCTGGCTATTTAGGGTGGTAGCTTATATGGTGTCTAAAGAAAGACATTGGACTGGGTTCCCCTCCTTCTTCCTGTTTCTAATGCCATTCATGATGCAGCCAATATCAAGGACTTTGGGATTCACGTATCTAAATAAAGCCAAATGTAAACATTATAAGGAATATACGTAGACAGATTTCTGAAGGGTAAATAATACAACAAATAACAAAAGTAAAAAATATTCTACATCTGGAAAACATGCCCTATTTTAATAGGTCTTTCTGAATCCTCCCAAGCACGTAAACATCTCTTTTAAAGTGAGAATATTAGGCACTAATATTTACCTATTTGACATCTGGATTGCTGCCTCTGCTGTCATGATATCCAGTGAACTTCTGTTCATTTGCTTACCCTTCATAGTCCTGAACTACAAATTTTGTTCCCAATGCTAAATTTAAAATTTTTTCCTAGTTGTTTTTATTTTGCTGGCCACGGATATTTTATTTATTTATATTATTTGTTTTCTTACCAGTTGTCTGCATTTCATGAACACCAATTAAATATCTTTTCTACCAACTTCCCCTTGTTCCATTTGAAAGTATGTAATTGCTGGTTTACATTTTTTTCCTGACTAGAATAAGGTTTTAAAACCAACAGAGTTGCCTTGTTGGTGATTGTGAGATCTCAAGAACCTAATAACATTTTTAACTTCTAATAGGTATTTGTGTTGTTCAGAGTCTTCCTCCCAGTTGTCCCTTTTAAAACACCAGTAGTCAGTACTGTGTACACTTTGCATAAAACAAACGTAACGTAAGTCATGATCATTTGCATTTAGGTGGCCCCATTTATTTTAGTACACTCTTCATCTGTTTGCCAGAATGAAGTCCAATGTTAAATTATCTGAAAGCACATATTTCTTAAAAAATTGTATAGAATTTTTAGAAAGTTAAAAAAAAAAATATATACCCATATATATACCCATGCAAACAGGCCTCAGCATTTATGTCTTCTAGACTTTTGTGGGAGAGGAGGAACAGACGAATTAAGCATTTAAATTAAGCATTGTTAAACAATTACTGTTAGGGTAATGCAAAGATAAATACTGACATTACTACAAAAAAAAAATCATCTATCGAGAAGTCTTAAACTTTAATATATACAAAACAGCACGTACTGTTCCAGAAGTCAATAAAGACCACGATCCTAACTTGGAAATGTGTTTTCTATATCAAGACCTGTTCACATAGGGAGTTGAGTTGAATGTTTCCATGCTTTAAGCACACTTAAACTATCTAGCAAATAGTAAGATGGCGTACCTTCACTCTCTAGGCATATTCCGTGGATATGTTTTAATTCTACATATGGTGGGACTATTACCAGGACAACGAATATGTTGAAAAGGCAGTTCAAATACACAGAAGAAAGGAGAGAGGCAAAATTATACCAGCCACCAGTTACTGATGACCTTCATTTCTGTTACAAATTTCCTGGGAGAGATTTGTGTAGAGTTTTTTCAGATGTAGACTCAAATTCAAGCATTCCCCTTAAAAGCAGTGTATTCATTTTAGTGTAAGAAGAATAATGCATAAATGAGGAGTAGACCAAATTTAATAATTTTCAAATTTCCCTCAGTTATTTTAAGTAGTCAATTTATATTAAATACTATATTTATGAAAGTTACTCTCTTACCGTATATATCCATCACTCATTAAAGCTTTCATATGCACTGTATGCAAAAAAAAAAAAAAAATTCTAGAATTTTTTGTCAATGTGTTTGTGTGCTGTCAGTGCTGTGAAATCGTTGCTATTGGTGATCTGTTGTAAGCTTTATGATTAATCCATTTACTTTTTTCCTCTTGCAGAGAAAGTATCACTCTGCAAAGGAAGCTTATGAACAACTTTTGCAGATCGAAAACCTTCCTGCACAAGTAAAAGCAACTGTCTTACAGCAGTTAGGTATGTAAAATTAACTTTCATTTTTCTGTTTGTTTCTTTTTCCTGTCTTTGCCTTCAGCAGTGTTTTCTAGGCTCCATTTCCAAAGTGAGTCTTAGACACTGAGTATGATATGTGAGATTTTCACCTGAAATAGAATGCCTAACAATAGATAATTAAGTAAATAAGAGAGGAGGAAAAGATTTTAATTAAACTCACAAAATTAAAAAGCTCTTAGACTTGCTACAGTATGTGCATTGCAGGTTTTGGGCAATGACAGGATGGTCTTTCAGAGAAGTGCAGCAGTTAGAATTCTGTATTCTCTGTTCTGCCTCTGAGAACATCCCTTGAAATAGCCAGGCTAAATGCACTGAACCAAAACACTCTTCTCTGTTGCAGAATAGAAGAACATGGCAAATGCAAAATTTACCTTTTCTTTCTCTTTAATTATAGTACGTAATGAAGACCTGTTTCTGTAACTAAAAAGTTTATCATCAGATTTCATAAAAGAAACCACATAAAAAGAGAAGTGCTATTTTTAAAAAATTGTCATCTTTGATATTTATAGAAAGCTGATAAATTATTTTTAGACCAAAATTTCTATTGGGTGGGTAGAATAAATTACTTTTGTCCTATATGCCTTATAAAAGAATTTCCAGAATATTTTGTTAAAATTGTTCAACCCAGTGCAAAACTTCTTCATTCACTTTTTCCATGTTCTTCATCTAATTTATTATTCTTAACATTAATTTAGCCTGCTTATGCCCATTTTTATTTTTTTTTTCCTCCCCCTTCACATACTGGTCATTTAATTCAAATTAGTAACTGGCATTAAGTTACGGCCACAATGCTTTCTTCTTTTGCAATGTAGGTTGTGTATGGATTTGGAGTGGGCTAATTTGTTTAGCTTTTGATTCTTCTGTGTGAAATCACAAGTGAAACTCATGGAGGGGTTCACTGCAGGACTCTAGGTACTGATCGTTTTGCTGTTACACAACAGTGTTGCATGAGCTGTTGCATTTCAGTATCCCCCTTGAATTTTTTTTAACTTGGTGTTATCCCACCTAGTATAAATTGTCAGCAACTTCATCCAGAAAGGCCATACATATGAACAATGGAAGACAGGCTTCCCCAAAGACCTGACCAGTGCTTTTTCAACTCTGATATGTGTTGCCACTTCAGGAGCAAAGGCTCATGGCTGTATTCATAAAATCGTACCACAGGTCTCTGTACTAACAATAAGAGCAATGACTTTAAGAATTGTCTGCTGTCTGAAAACTGGATTAACTCCCTTTATTCAATCAGCATAGGTCACCTAGTTTTGTAGTGTGCATAGCTTCTATGCTGAGAAAGGGACAGAGTGGTCTTAACCAGAACATTCAAGGAAAAATACCATTTCTTTTGCTCTTCGCTGTTATCAGTGGTATTTATCAGAGTATGGTGTTTATAGCAGATTTAGGCTTTAACAGCTGGTAATAAAAACACCTCCTCAGGCAGCATAGTCCGGGTGGTGCATTGCTGCTTAGAAAAAATAATAGAAAATACCTGCCATCTGCCAGAATGCTACTGGCAAAGCCCAATCAAAATATATTTGTATTTCTATGTTGAACTCTCTTACTCAACAGAAAAATAATTTTGGCTTGAAAACACCCTTTATTTATTTTCCTTAGCTAGTTAATGTTTATTGAACCGGAGTTGAAATTTAGGTAAGTTCAGATGTCTTCTGAGAGAATTATTAAAATCTTTGCTCTGGTTGCTGGTTTCCAAAGTAAATCATTGTGGAGAAGAACCCTGTGATTCTCAGATAAATACGTATCCATTTGAGCTGATAGTTCAGGTAGATCTAACAGTATGATCTGTACAGTTGGATAAGAGCAGTTTGTTTCTTCCTCTTTGCCATTTCGTTTGCTTTTCAAACAGTAATTCTTGTCACTGCTTTGCCTAAAATTACATTAAATTAATGATACTGAAGATCAAATCTGTCCCAGTATTCTTTCTCCAATTACACTCAGCAGTTGCATAAGGAAGAGTGTAAGAACAACATACGCATCTGCTTAGAGGTTCTCAAAGCACTCTCCCAATGATTTTCAGCTAGGGGCATTCCTAGGTGTTGTCCACGTAATTGGATAAGACTTATGAGATGCTAAAATGGGGAAGAGGCTCATCTCTTCAGAGACTGAGATGGTGCTTACTGGGGAAAAAGCAACTGCCACAAGTTCAACATGAGAATGATTGATAAGCATAAAAAACCCTGCAGCATGAGCTAGGCTAGCACATTGTCGTGGTTTAGCCCCAGCCAGCAGCTAAGCACCATGCAGCCGCTCCCTCACTCCCCCTACCCCGATGGGATGGGGGAGAGAATCGGAGGAGTAAGAGTGAGAAACGCTCCTGGGCTGAGATAAGAACAGTTTAATAATTGAAATAAAGTAAAATAGTAATGATGATGATGATGATAATAATATACAAAGCAAGTGATGCCCAATGCAGTTGCTCACCACCTGCTAACTGATGCCCAGCCAGTTCCTGAGCAGCGATCGCTCCCCCCAGCCAACCCCCCCCAGTTTCTATACTGAGCATGACATCATATGGTATGGAATAGCCCTTTGGCCAGTTTGGGTCAGCTCTCCTGGCTGTGCCCCCTCCCAGTTTCTTGTGCACCTGGCAGAGCATGGGAAGCTGAAAAGTCCTTGACTAGCATAAGCAGTACTCAGCAACAACTAAAAACATCAGTGTGTTATCAACATTCTTCTCCTACTAAATCCAAAACACAGCACTATGCCAGCTACTAGGAAGAAAATTAACTCTATCCCAGCCGAAACCAGGACACACATTCAATTGCTGAGGCAACACAGGGATTTGTTACAAATTAGATTGTAAAGACTGGGAAAAGAGTGTGGAACATTTCTGAAGTATGGACAATATCTGCACTTTCGTTTATTACGTAAAAAATGTCCCAAGAGTGGAAGAGTAGTCAATATGCTAGTTGAGAATTTGAGTTAGGTCTTGCAAATGGGAAACTGCACAGCTTACCAGCGTTTTTCCAACACTTTCTTTCTGTATGTTCTTCATTTCATGCATGAGGAGAAGAGAGATCCAGTTTCCTTTACCTATGCTGTTCTAGTAGAAAACTTCTGTTTGTTCTCCCTCACCCTCTCTTGCTTTCTGCCTTTTTTACCTTCCTGCGCAGGAAGATAAAATCTGGAAGCAACCCTTGTTTCAACAGTGAAACTAGATAGGGATTGCTAGTTCTCATTTCTGTCTCCTAGAAATAGATTCTTCCTTTTTATCAGTGAACCTCAGTAAAGATCTCCTGAAGATACAACACATTATCTTTCGATCCGGCAAGGTTCTGATGAAACAGAAAATAGGCATCACCACACAACATTTCCAAAGATTCAGGAAATTGTTTGATGTCTTTTTTTTTTTTACCCTTGTTTGTAATCCCTGAACTATTACCTTTATCTCAGGCTTTGCCTGGTACTGCACCCGATACATTTATCCTTAGTGTGCAGTTAGACTGGTGCATTCTGATAACCACCCTTACATAAGCCTTTTTTTCTTAAAGCATGGGTATTTTCTGTATGCTCAAGAACTTCAGTGACTTGGGATTTGAATCAAAATCATAGCTTGTTTACAAAGTCCATGTGAGCAAGTTGTGTATGTTATATGCCTCTGCAAAAATTATTGGGGTAAACTATTGGGATGTTTTTCCTTTTTTTTTCTGTTGGGTAGGGTTTTGACTTAATCTATCTTCAGATAAGATAAAGTACTTTTCCCCCAGCACTGTAATCACTTGGCTCCTAACCTGACATTTCTTGCAGTCCATGAAATACTCCTCAAAATTCTGCTTCTGACCACAGTTTCCAAGTGTTACTTCTTAAAACACCTCAGGCAAATTTTGTTCGATAGATACGATTTTCTTTTAGGTTGCCTTTTTTTAAAGCTTGGAAGTTTGCCTTCCATTTGCAGAAGTGTCACTGTGACTGTTAACAAACTATAAGCCCACGGAATAAAATACAAGCTGCATAGAACAGGTAGGATAAAATATTTAAGGTATAGTCTAATTACAGAGAGTGAAGTAAGGCTGCAAATGCTCATCAGTTCAGTTCTCAGCCTTGCCTACTTTGTGTAGCATTTCAGATGAGATCTGAATTTGATCGGGATCTTTTGAGTGGTATTACCTGTTCATGTAGTTAGACTGTATCAGAAAGGATAAGCTTAAGTGTGCTGAAGTTTGGGTGATGGAGGTTTTAAATGGACATTTAGTGCAGATGTGTGTACAACTCTGTAGGTAACTAAAACTTTATACAAACCTTGGATATTTTATGAAATTGGTATCATAGTGTTCCACAAGGGACCATTTACGGCTGGGATACTATAAAAACAGAGGGACAATCCATTGTCATGTCTTTATTACAAATGTTTTACAAATGTTGGCTGAAAAGCAGTAGATTGTTAAGACAAATACATGGAGATTAAGCAAACAGCAAGACACTGCTGACCAGTGTGGTATGTAGTGATTTCAGCAAGCCAGCTGCCTGTTACTCAAAAGGATTTCCTTGTACTCATTATATGAATGGCACTGAGATGATTTCGTGACTGCTTAAAGGAATTCCATATAAGCATAGAGGCAGAGGAGGAGCAGCTTGAGAAGATGATGAAGGTGCTTTATTTGAAATGGTAACCAAGCCTTGCATCAGTGCTAGAGCAGAGATGCGTTTTAATAGCACATGAAAGGTGGTATGGGAGCATGGATTGTGGGAGGCCTTTGAAATGGGGATGAATAATTTTTCTAACGTAATGAAAATAAAAAAGGCATTTGAAAGAATATGATGTGTGGTTAGATGAGGAAATGAAATTATCTTTTCAGCAGAATTTGTTATGTAAATGAGAGGTGATTGCATTTGTCAGGGTGAATGGAAAGGATGTTGTAGCAATGAAAAATGAAATGACAACGTAAGAAAGATTTAAGTGGAGATACAAAATACTTACCAATGTTCTGTTGGAATTGCCCAAATGTAGATATGGGATAAATACGAAGATTTAGAAGAAAAGGAGTAAACTAAACATAATGTACAGATAATTGATGTGCATAACAAGGAGAATGGTGGCATTTTTCACAATGACAGGGAAGGTATCTGTGTTCAGTGGAGGAAAGAGTTAACACTTTCAGATTAGCTTTTTATAGTAGAAGGCTGAGCAGTGCATAATCGTGCTACTAACCTCGTAGAAAATTATTTAAACAAACAAAAAAAACCCCACTTTAAAAGTGCCTGACAGTAATTTTGACTTGGGGTCCTTTTGTCCTGTAATTTTAGTGTAGAACTTCAAAAGTTTTAAAAATTTCATTCATAATATTATATGTAAGTGCTATTGTTGTTTGATATTCCTATTTTTAAAGAGGAACTAATGCTACAAATATCCTGCTGTGCCAAAGTGTTAAATGGTCTTAGGGAATTTCTGCCACTTATGGATTCTTTTTGTAGGCTGGATGCATCACACCGTGGATCAGCTTGGAGACAAGGCAACCAAGGAAAGCTATGCTATACAGTATCTCCAGAAATCTCTAGAAGCAGATCCAAATTCTGGTCAATCCTGGTATTTCCTTGGAAGGTGAGAAGTGACTTTATAGACACTGTAACTGTATTTGTAATTTTTTGAGGACACTCGTTATTGTGAGTATCTTACATTGTTTTTCCTCTTAATATTTTCAGAGGAAACATGAAGGGAAAATATGTATGTATCTACTGAAGTCTAGTTTTCTGGAAAGTGTATAAAAAGACAAGGTGCTAACATATTTGGGATTAATATAGATTAGAAGTTGAAATGAAATATGTTACCCAAGCGGTCCCGCTTTTTGTGTAGTTATTATTCAGTCTACACATTTACAGTAACCTGAGTCTGCCCTGCCTGGTTTTACCTGTTCCTCCTACTACTACTACTCCCACCCAACTCCTCGTTACTTTTCTTCATAGCTTTTTCACAATTCTTTATCTCCTTATTTTCTCAGAATCTCCCTTCTAATCTCGAGCAATTTTTGCACTAAAATACAAATATTTTCCCAGGTATACATCCATATCTAAACAGCATATGTGGTAACTAAATACTAGGTCAAGATAGCTCAGATTGATCCATTCTAATATCTGTTTAAGTGTTGTATTAATTCTGTACTATCAGACAGTATTTTTTACTTGAAAATTAACTTATTCCAAGATGTAAATCATATAAATTTGATGACTTTTCTTAGTCTTCTTTTTAAGAAAATAGAGTACTTTACAGAAACAAGCAGTAACTCTTGAAATAATCAGGTTTTGGAGAAAGCTTTGAGAGGGCAATTCAAGTCCATATGTGAACAGGTCAGTTTTGTTGAGAAATACATTAGAAAGGAATTATGCAAAAATAAAATTAATATCCTAACCTCAGTACCTTCCAGCTGACTTTCTTGGAGGTTCTGGTCACATACAACCTACTTTTGGTTTTGTCATCCTAATTATATTCCTCCAGCTGTTCTGTAAGACAGGGCTCTTCGACCAGCTGTCTGCAGGCTAAGGGAGGAGCACCAGCACTGAGGGTGAAGGGCAGGGGGCTAGAGCAGATGTGAAGGGAAAAGGAAAATGGGCCAGGGATCATCTGGCTCATCATCCATGGGGCTGAAATCCTGGTTTTTCCTCAGTAGTCCTGTTCCACATGCCTTGAGCTAGTTGAGTTCTTACACAACAGCAGGATGGAGCCAGAGCTCAATGAAGTATGTGCACAGCTGCCACACTCCTGCTCCTACTGTGCCACGGCTTTCATGTGGTTAGAGTGAAACCTAGGACCGTACAAACAAGGGGGAGAAACACAGGAAATGGGGGAAAAAAATCTAGTGGAAGCATTTCTTAGACTCTACAGGGAGGACTAGAGCAAAAATATTTCTGTGCCCCATTCCTTCAGTCCATACGCTGGCAGGAGAAGAGGAAAGGTACAGGGTTGTGCATTTGCTTTTCCTCTTTTTCCTCATGTATTCCCTTGTGTTACTCCTTCCTCTGCTGGTTGTCCAAACAGGATAGCAGGTTGGTTGAAGCTACCTTTCAAAAATATACCACCACCACCCTCTCCCACTGAAAAAAATCCATCACCCTGTTTTAAGTTTTGTTGGGTGCTTAATGTTAGTGCTATCCTAATTAGAGTCTTCATGTATCTGATAAGCAGACAGATTGAAACGTGTCTATTGGAACTTGGATTGGATTGTGATTAAAATGATCTTCTGAAACATTGTGTTTGGACTCAATGGCTGTTCTAGGCAAAGTACTGCTAGATTTTATTGTATTCCTTTCTTAGTGTGCCTCAAGAATACATGAAAGAGTGTAGCATGTTTGACAAACCTTTGCCTGTACTGTTCTGCTTGGTTTTTATTTTCTACGAGAATAAATTTTCTGTTGTTATTTGTGTGTTTTGAAAGTTGTCAGTTCTTTTTCCAACAGGGAAACTTATTACAAACAATATAAGAAGCTGAGCTATTGTAGATTAAACTAGTAAATATATATTTTTTTTAATACTGTATTTATTTGAAGCTTTTCATTTTAAAAAGGTAGGTATTATTCCCTGTAGTATAATTGTAGTTCTCTTTAGAGTTCTGGTATTTCTGCTTATAATGCCAGAATACCCTTGAATTTGTATGTGAAAAATAGTCAAGTAAGAAATTAGGAAAAAATCCAGAACAGCCAGATTTTTTACAAAATTTCGTGCTCTGTATATGCAGTAAAACTAACTGATTTGTTCTTCATTACTTGAAATGTTACTGAGATGTGAGAAATGCACATAAAAAGCTTCCCAGGCAATCAGGAACCATCTCTTAATAATTCTGAAACAGTTCTTGTAGAACATGAAGTTTCATAACCATTTGTCTAATAAAATAGGTAACTTAATTGTTTCTTTATAATGCTGTTTGTAGATAAATATAGTTCTTATTGACTGAGAAGTTATCACAAATTAAAGAAATGTAAGTCTTTAAAATGTGGTATGACTTCTGTTTTCTTTATAAATGCAATAAGCTAGGGTTTAAGCAATTTTGGTGTGCTTTTCAAATAAATAATTAGTAATACGTGTTGATTAAGATATTTGAGTCTGCTTATGTCCGGTGTTAAGAAACGGCAAATGTTTTGGATTCATCTAGATGAGTATGTATTTGCATGACTTAACATTTATCAGATCAGTCTCAGTAAGCCACCCTCAATGATTACCTTCTATAAATATTACCAAAGTTCTTTTTTTCTTCTCCCAGGTGCTATTCAAGTATTGGGAAAGTTCAGGATGCCTTTATATCTTATAGGCAATCTATTGATAAATCAGAAGCAAGTGCAGATACATGGTGTTCTATAGGGTAAGAATGATACAGGGTAATACAGTGATATAATTCAATACTAATATATATAAATAAAGAATATCAGCTTTTTAACTGTTGTACTCTCAGGGGGACTGTAAAGCTTTTTTTATTTATACTTTTGTGTTGTCAGACTTGTCTGATTTGAAGTTTAAATAATAAATTTATATTTGCTTTCTCAATTTTTTAAAATACTGAATATGCTATGTATACAAGCTTTGCATGTTAAGATTTTATGTGTTGTTTATGCTTATTACTGTGCTTTATATAACAGCAAAGTTTATTAAGGGTTTTGAGGGGGATGTGTATATTTGACTTGTTTGTATTTTGACTTTGTTATTAATTCTCAACTTCACTAATCTTTCTATTCAGTGTGCTGTATCAACAGCAAAATCAGCCTATGGATGCTTTACAGGCCTATATCTGTGCTGTGCAATTGGACCATGGCCATGCTGCAGCCTGGATGGACCTAGGCACACTCTATGAGTCCTGCAACCAGCCTCAGGATGCCATTAAATGCTACTTAAATGCAACTAGGAGCAAAAATTGTAGTAATACCTCTGCACTTGCAGCACGGATAAAGTATTTACAGGTAAAACTAAAGTTTTAAGAAGCGGGAAATACTCTTCCAAATACACAGCAGAGGGGAGGGGAGAAGTAACACACAAGTTTAACTTGCAATTCTTTGTGGTGTGTATAACTTGTTCTCATGTGTATTGTAAGCATATCATAGCCTGTAATATTTTATTTCTTCATTTTTAAGTGAAACGTAATTCCTTATAAACCCTATTTTGCACATTTAATCAAAGCATACTGTTTTACATCACTTTGCTTTTTTTCTTTGTATTGTCTACATTTTTAAGTTCTCATAACATATAGAGAGAATACACACACGCTATCTTTCACTCTTGTTTGCAATTTCAGAAAAAGGAATTATGAGACCTCTGAATCCAGAGCTCATCTTTGTTCTGATTCTCACAAAGGTTTATATTCTGGTTACCCTCTTTATACTTAGCACCTTTCTAAAACCCCAAATTTTAAATCTATCCTCTCTTTAAGACATAATTAGCTACAGCATTTAGGAAGATTTCATGGACTTGCTCTTACTAAAGTAGGCTTGTGTTAAATTTGCTTTTTACATAATTTTTCCTAGGCTCAGTTGTGTAACCTTCCACAAGGTAGTCTACAGAATAAAACTAAATTACTTCCTAGTATTGAGGAGGCATGGAGCCTACCAATCCCCGCAGAGCTTACCTCCAGGCAGGGTGCCATGAACACAGCACAGCAGGTGAGAAGTTGGGTTATGTTCTGCAGGTGCCCAGCTTTAAGGGTTCTTTACAATCGGTAGTGGTCAAGCTTATTTTATTGAGCACAGGACTGGCTTTTGTTAATAAAAAGCCTTTGATTTATTTGCAAAGGGATACTAGATCAAGAAGCTCCCTATAATATGGGAGAAATATGGGGGTACCAATTTAGAACCTTTGTGGATTTTCATGATTTTAAAAGATTTCATCTTAAATAGAAATGCTGCAGTGATTTAATAATCCCGTGAAAGGTACACATTCCTCCATTGATGACCATATGGAAACTGATTTTTCAGTTATTGAGATCATCTTCAGAATATCTACTCGGCCCTTTTAATATATGTGGGCTGTTAAAATATATAATTTAAAGGAAAGAATTAAGAATATATAGAACCATATTTTTGTCTTCCTTCTGTGATTCTTAGGCTTGTAAACCTCATCATCCAAATACTGAACCTGTACTAGGCCTCACTCAAACACCAATTTCACAGCAATCCTTGCCACTACACATGATTCCTTCTAGCCAAGTAGATGACCTGACCAGTCCTGCCAAGAGGAAAAGAACATCTAGTCCAACAAAGGTATATATCCTGATGAACTAGAGCCCCCTACCAAAATTATATGGAAATAATGCATTAAAGTGATGCAGCATGCACAGAATTTGTGCTGTGAATTTTAATCCTTTGGCATCAAGGTGGGGAATGTTTTTAGGAATTTTAACAAACATTTTTCAGTGTTGTGCTTAATCAGGTTACAGTTCAGTCGGGAAGTGCATAAGGGCAATGCAGATTGGTGGCACTATACTACAGTCATAGTTGTATAAGTGAAAAAGTACATTCGTAGCCTGATGATAGATAGAGAGGGAGACGATCATGTCATCCTGTCTATTGCCTTTGCTTATATTTAGAATTCAAGTGTTTCATCATCATGTAATAGTGTTACAGTAGATAAAGTATTCAGTTTTAAAAGTAGTGTACATTTAAGTTAATTGCATAATTTGATTTGTTTGTTTCTTGTTATGATATTAGATATCATTTTAACTTTTTCCTCTGACTACTCTGATACTGTATGGGAATGGTAGAATGAGACTTGGCACGTTTTAGTATATTCTTTGTTTATATTGTTATTCTTGAAACAATGACTAGTTCTTTCATAAGTAAGATAAAATCTAGATAGTAAAAGAAACTATGTTGACCCTTTGATAGTCATGCATTTTAATGTAATGTTTTCTCTCAGAATACTTCAGATGTTTGGAGCAGTGGCCATACAGTGTCACATCCTCTTGTACAGCAACAAATTCATTCTTGGTGCTTGACACCACAGAAATTACAGGTAGGTATATTGAAGATCTTCAGAAGCTTTGATATATTTTTTGTTTCTTTCTTCCTTTTAAGAAAAATAACTCTGGAACATTTTTTGGTTTCACATTTCTGAAATTCAGTGTGAAATACTTCCCAAATAATTCCCACACAGTGTAATTCAAGTTGTGCTAATATTTGTGTCTTCTCTATGTGAGATTAGTTCTATAGTAAAATAAATGATCTCTAGCAGAAACTGAACACTTACATTGTATTAATTCTGTAATTTATAAAGTAAGAACATACAGTAATTCTTTTTTCTTATGGTGTTTTAAAGATAGATATGCAAAGTGCCACACTTGTGTGTGAAGTGAGTTTTGCTACTTGCCGTAATGTGGGGATATTGAAGGAGGTGTAGGTATTGTAATACCCTCTTTTTCCTCTGAGGTAGCTTCTTGTATCAAATTGCATAAACAATCATGCACATTCTACAAAATGCGGTTACTCAAATGAAATCTGGTGCTGCTTTTCTGTATTTTATGTCATCTAGTGTATTTATATGAAATGCTAGATTTTATTTTTGAAATCTTGTTTCAGATCTTTTTTGTTATGATGTTTTGTTGTCTCTTCAGTTCATTAGGGCTTGCAGTGAGCTTCAGCAGGAATTCCATGTTTTGAAAATCAGGCCTAGCTGGAAACTCTTACCCATGTATCACAGATACTGCTTTGGATGCAAGGAAAAATAGAAGGGAGCACAGGGCAGAGACAGAAGGCATTCTGATTGACTGAGCAGTGTTGCCCTCAACTCCAATGTAGTTCTTCAGCTGTTTCTCTATCTGAACAATACTGGCTTTATTATGCTGCATAATTCTTCCCTCCCTCTCCCCCCGCCACCTCCCCATCCCTTTGGTCCTCCCTAATCACTCTTCTGTATCTCTCTCTCTTCATGCATTCTCATCATTTCTCTCTGTTTATTTTATATCCTACTACTTTTTCACCTTCTTAGTTTCACCTTTTTCCAGGTCCAACTTCCTCCTCTAGGTAGTGTCTAAGTAGGCTTCGCTATCTAAGTACGATACCTGGATTTGCTGGCAATACCTTGACAAGGTTCCAGCATATATGAATAGGAAAGCCAAAAAGATATGATGTAAGAGGATAGTGAATAAAACCTTTATTACATCTTCTAAGTCAGCCTTTTAAAAGCGGCAGCTCAGAAGCTGGATGGATATGGCACATAACACAAACCAAGCAGCTCAGCTGACAAAAGCAGAAGTGGAAAGGGCTATGGCCACACAGTAGCCTCCGGGGCTGCAACATGCCAGTGGAGGAGGGACGGGTATTGGTTTCACAGAACTGGGGGGCAGCAAGAACAGTGCTGCCCACAAAGCCTCTGCACCCATAGTACTGGGGAGGAGCGCAGACTGGCCTCTGCTGACATATGTGCTAGGTCAGTCTTTCTGATTTGTGTTATCCTATTTAGACATTTTTTAAAAAGCAAAATAACAACTGAAGAGCACTGGTTTTGGCTCCTGTGTGCCTGGCACGTGCACTCCCATGGAGACCCTGTTTTCATCTCACAATCATATATAGCTATATATAGATTAGTCTTATTCATTGTATTCCCCTACAGAGGGACTTCAGAATGGAAGCTACTGTTAAGCCAGGGAGTTTGGCATGAACCATCTATAACCACTTTTTCAGACAATGTTGGATTTTTTTTTTAGTTGATAGTTTGCAAATACAGTTGTTCAAAAAAATTGTCCAAAGCACTTCAGTTCCGTTTGTGTATTACTAATACAGCATAATCAAAGCAAAGGAGACGAGAGGGATTTAGAAAAATAATACATGCGGACCTGAAAGGAACTAAAGGAACCGTGATTTGTGTTGCTTTTGGTGGGGCTTGGTTTGGTTGGTTTGTTGTTTTTTTTGTTTGGGTTGGTTTGCGGTTTTTTTGAAAGGATTTATAATGATGTGAAGTAGCTTAGTGTTGAAGAACAATCAAAAAAATTGTCTATATGTCACCTTTTGCGTAGCACAACTTTTGCCCTCCGCTCCAGCTCCCACCCCCACTGTCGTCCCCCCCCCCTCCCCTCCCCCGCCCCGATAATGCTTCTGTGTTCCACAATTTCAGCATTTATGTCATTAACAGCACCAGACTTACTGGTAGAATGATGGTGCATGCTGAGTCGTTTAAAATAAATACAAAGATCAGATTTTGGTAATAGATACTTAAATTTATCAGTGGCAAATGAGTTCAGTATCGTAACTTAAGACATTGCTCTCTCTAATTAAAGTTGTATACTTTTCTGGTTTTTTTTTTTTTATATTTTCTGGAGACATTTTCATGTGTGACTATAGGTTGAATTTATTTCGTGCTGAACAGTGTTAATAAAAGAACAGCCCAGTACAAAAAAACTGTTAAAGCATACATAATAAGAATTCTCCATAATCATTCTTAAATGCAGTTTTCTTTTGCAGTACCAGTACACTTAATTTTAGTGTGGTGATAATACTTATAGACTCAAATAATTTAGAAAGTCTCTTCAGTTTTTGTAACTAGTAATAAGGTTTGGTTACAGAATAGTGTATGGAAAGATGTTTGAGTCTGTAACAGAAGTCTCAATCATGTTTTTAGCTTAACAAGTCTTGTGGATAATTTTTCATACTGTATGCAAGAAAGTTATTTAAAAGCACATGCAACTTCAGTGATTCTGAACTGTACTGCTATTTTTTCAGCACTTGGAACAGCTGCGTGCAAACCGAAATAATCTAAGTCCAGCACAGAAACTTATGCTGGAACAGCTGGAGAGTCAGTTTGTCTTGATGCAGCAACACCAGCAGGTAAGAACAAAAATATTTTTCTCTTTTACAAAACTTTTGTCAGTAATGGTGTCTGTTGTGTTTCTTGAATTCTGAAGAATTCCTATTGTACAGAGTTCTCATGCCCTTTACTATGTTACATTAAGTCATCTTTCTTTGTATAAAGTATAATTGTGGTTTACTGGTTGAAAGATAACAGGTTTAGCTGTGTTTTATTATAGGGTTCCAGATAATATAAAAGTTTTCAAGCCACACTTTCAGACTAAAGTGAGTGGACACATCTAAAAGCAGTCTTACCTGAAAAATACTTAGTTGTAGTAAGCCATATTACAGCATATCTCTCATCTCATTGTTCACTTCTCTCTCTCTTAGTATCCAACTTTAGCAGTAAAATTCTAACACTCAAACTGAAGAGCCTAGAAGAAAAGTGTGCTTATAGCTTTACCTTAAAACTCGCTCAGCACATTTGTGAGCATCGCAGTCATCTTTTTTCTGAAAAGCAACTGTGAAGATCTTAAAATCAGTATAAAGTTGGAATTGACCACTGCAATAAAGTACACAAACCTTGTACGATCTTCGCTTTTTAAATTCTGCAGCTAATGTTCTTGTGCTTTGTTCATCTTCCGTTAGATGAGACAAACAGGAGTTGCACAGGTACGATCTACTGGAATTCCTAATGGGCCAACAGCTGACTCATCACTGCCTACAAACTCTGTCTCTGGTCAGCAGCCACAGGTTGCTCTAACCAGAGTGCCTAATGTCGCTCAGCGTGGAATCCGTCCCGCCTGCCCCGGGCAGCCTATGGCTAATGGACCCTTTCCAGCAGGCCCCATTCCCTGCAGCACAGCAAGAACGCTGGGTAGTACAGACACTATTTTGATAGGCAATAATCACATAACAGAAAGTGGAAGTAATGGAAACGTGCCTTACCTGCAGCAAAACGCACTCTCTCTACCTCATAACCGCACAAACCTGACCAGCAGCGCAGAGGAGCCGTGGAAAAACCAACTATCTAACTCCACTCAGGTATACAATTTCAGTTTACTCATAGAGTACACTAAGGAGGCTTGATAAGCAAGACAC